>NW_006797390.1:9184986-9190021 GCF_000442215.2 Lipotes vexillifer
TCCCGTCGCGGAGCACAGGCTCCGGACGCGCAGGCCCAGCGGCCGTGGCTCACGGGACCAGCCGCTCCGCGGCATGTGGGATCCTCCCGGACCGGGGCACGAACCCGCATCCCCTGCATCGGCAGGCGGACTCTCAACCACTGTACCACCAGGGAAGCCCAAGGAACCAGCTTTTAACTTTGCCTACTGTTTGCCTGTTTTCTTTAAAAAAATTTTTTTTCTGTTTTTGATTTCTTTATTATTTTCTTCTATTTACTTTGGCTTTAACCTACTCTTCTTTTTTTCTGTCTTCTCAAGTTATAATACTTGTTATGAGCCTTTTTTCTTTTCAATACAGGCATTTTAAAGCTGTAAATTTCCTTCTAAGCAGTGCTCGACTGGGCTGTTCAGTCCATTTACATTTAGTGCAGTTACTGGTATGGTTGGTTTTCCACTGTTCTCTGGGGGTTTTTAAGTGTCCAATCCATTGGTGTTTAGTAAATTCACAAGGCTGTGTAGTCATCACCAGTGTTGAATTCCAGAACATTTTATCACCCCCAAAGACCCCTCACACCCATCAGCTGTCATTCCTTGCTTCCTCCAGTCACCAGTCCCACTAACTAATGTGCTTCCTGTCTATGTTTTTACTATTCTAGGTACCTCTTATAGGTGGAATGCATACATATAGGTATCCAGCTACTTTCACTTCGCATGTTTTCAGAATTCATCCATGTTGTAGCGTGAATCACATACCCATTCATTTTATGGCCCCAAAATACTCCGTTGTATAGATACATGTTTTATTTATCTGTTAGTTCATGGACGTTGGTGCTGTTTCAGCTTTTTGGCTGTTAGGAATTATGCTGCTGTGTATGAACATTTGTCTACTCGTTTTTGTTTGGATGTATGTTTTCATTTCTCTTGGGTATATACCTAAGAGTGGAATGGTTGGGTCATATGGTAATTCTGTGTTTAAGTTTTGAGCAGCTTGCCAAACTTTTGCAAAGTCGCTGCACCATTTTACATGCCAACTAGCAGTATACGATGGTTTCCACTCTACGTCCTTGTTAACAAGTGGTCAGCACTTGTTCTTATCTGTCTTTTTAATTTTAGCCATCCTGGTGGGTGTGACCTGGTACCCTATTGGGGTTTGATTGGCATTTCCCAAATGACTAATGAGCATCTTTTCATGTGTTTCCTTCTTTTTTCCTCTCTTTGTCCTTTAGTGCTTTCTTTTGGGTTATTTAAAGATTAATACTTGTTGATTTCCAGGTGACTTCTTTTAAAATAAATTTATTTATTTTTGGCTGTGTTGGGTCTTCGTTGCTGCACGCAGGCTTTCTCTAGTTGCGGCAAGCAGGCTTCTCATTGCAGTGGCTTCTCTTGTTGCAGAGCACAGGCTCTAGGCACGTGGGCTTCAGTAGTTGCAGCACGCGGGCTCAGCAGTTGTGGCATGCAGGCCCTAGAGCATGCGGGCTCAGTAATTGTGGTGCACGGGCTTAGTTGCTCTGCGGCATGTGGGATCTTCTTCCCGGACTAGGGATTGAATCCGTGTCCCCTGAATTGGCAGGCGGATTCTTAACCACTGTGCCACCAGGGAAATCCCCCAGATGACTTTTAATCCTTTTCTTTGTTACTTAACCTAAACATTCATATACACAAATAAAATCTATATTATATACATATTTCCCAGTTAAAAAGATGTTTTGTATCTTAATCATATTTTCCTTTAGTTTGAAATTGCCATGATTTTTTACTTATCCTGGCTATCACATTGATTTCAGGATATATTTCAGGATATGGCAGGCACTATATAGTCCTATAGAAGAGACATTATTTTAGTTGTTTTGGGCTGAATCTTTTTATGATCTTTAAGAATAAGCACTTCATCAAATTTTCTTATGGAGCCTTTTATTTGTTGCTTCACTTGGAACCAAAATCTTTATCTCAATCCAGTATTCGTGTGTTTGTGTGTGTGTGTGTGTTTTTTGTTTTTTTTTTGTTTTTTTTTTTTTAAGCTTTTTGCCCGCACTGTGCGGCATGCAGGATCTTAGTGCCCCGACCAGGGATGGAACCCTCCCCCCCTGCACTGGAAGTGCGGAGTCTTAACCACTGGACCTTCAGGGAAGTCCCCCAGTACTTGTGTTAAACGTGGCCTAACTGCACACGGGTGTTTCATTAGCTGCACCAGTAGCCATAGCAAACGAGAAGATAAAATTTTTCCATTTAGTCTCCACATGGCACCCGCAGTGCCAGGTCTTCCTTGCTCCCTGCGTGTGGGCTGCACATACACTTTCACGTCTCAGAACTGACACACAGCCTGCCTTCTTGTGATCTTCTCAGGCAGCTTGTTTCCTCCGTGGTGCAGGGTCCTGCCAGCTCCGCTCGGGCCACACTGTCCCTGGGAATGTGGGTCTCACAGTGCAAGCCTGTTCTGTCTGAAGGAAAATAAGCAGTTCTCTGCTGGGGTCCTAAGAGATGCTCACTCTGTGACGGTGGAAAGATAGTTCTGTCTTTTTTTCTGTCTCTTGTGCAAGCTATTTTAAGAAATAAGAGGATAATTAGCATTTGGAACTTTTCTCAGACAAGGAGCACTGACCTGGTTGTGCTCAGAACCTCCAGTTGGTTCCATCTTTTTGCTCCCACATCCTGTTGAAAGGATTAGTGACAACTCAGGAAGAAGGGCCCTGAGCTGAGCTGAGAGATTTACAACGTAGGATCAGTTTGTAGCAGCTGTTGCCGCGCACTCTTCCTCTGAGCAGCTCACAGGATCACGGCGCTCATTTTTCTGAGGGCGGGAGTGCATGGTCTTACCAGATTCTGAAAGAGTTTTGTGTCCTAGAGAAGATGAAGAACCACGAAGTACAAAGTATTAACCCTAATTGTTGGCTTACTGAGCCTTTTTGTTTCAAATACCCTTGACCACGCTGCCTTCAAAAAATTTTTCCCTCGAATATCTGACCTTTAAAAGAAAGAGATACAGATTTTTATGAGGCTTATCTATATACAAGGCAAAGGAGTGATCTTGAATTGTAAGTCCGTTAGTTTCTCTTGGTAAGGTGGTATGGAGATGACTTAAGAAACTTTTAGCAGAAGTGATGTAATTGGAACTGAGTAGGATAATAGGGCTGTTGGAAAGGAATCTCAGACATGCAGCTATTGGGACAAGGAGGGGCTTTCAGGCAGATCGCGGCTGTTTGTGCTTCCTCGCCTCCTGCCGCGTCCTCGTGGAATGATCTCATGTCATGGAGTCCATGTTTCATTTTACTGCAGGAAGAACACACCTTGTTGTTTAGGGTACCTGGTGTGCAGTAGAAATCCTAGAAAGCATGTGGCGGATTAAAGGGGTTTATTACCGAAGGCAGGTTGTCTTCCTCACACTATTTGAAATGAAAAAGCACCCCGTTTTATGTTCATGTTCTCCTTTGCCACACGACCTGCTTTTCACCTCCAGCTAGAGCTGGTCTTTGTCGGCTCCTCCACCTGAAGGGGCAGCACCGGCTTTGCGGGCGGAGGCCAGGCTGGTCCCAAGGCTCCCACAGGTGCCTGCAAGCAGGGCTCTCAGGTCATGGTGCTGAGAGCCCTGTGTTTCCAGGTGTAATGCTGCATTTTGATAAGGTAACCACATTCACAGTGTCCGCATTTGAGGTATCAACAGGAAGGAAATAAAGTTTCTTCTCTCTTTGAAAAAGCAAAATGTTTAATTTCTTATTTGCCTGAGGCCCTTTGTTTTTTCTCCATGAGTATTTCTTCTGACTTTTTCTGCAAATATAACTACATAGATTATAAGTTAACATGATACATGCCTCTTGTAAAGATTATATTGACACTTAATTCCTTTAGAGCTCTTTGTTTAGTGAGAAAAATTTTTTCTTTTTTTTTTTCTTTTGCTGTACGCGGGCCTCTCACCACTGTGTCCTCTCCCACTGCGGAGCACAGGCTCCGGATGCGCAGGCTCAGCGGCCATGGCTCACTGGCCCAGCCACTCCGCGGCATGTGGGATCTTCCCAGACCAGGGCACGAACCCGTGTCCCCTGCATCGGCAGGCGGACTCTCAACCACTGCACCACCAGGGAAGCCTGAGAAAAATATTTTTAAATCAAGCATTAGGTGAAATTATATCCAGATTCTTTAATAGTTGAGATATGAAATAACTAACAATTAAACAGCACTTGTTATACACAAGGCACATTTAGGTACTAATCAAAAATTTAAGTTGTCTTAAATGTTTTCTATAGAAAAAACCCTCAAATTTAGTGTTTCGTAACACACCCACAAGTTTATGTGTAACAGCACATGAAAGTATAGTTACACGTCAGAGTAGCCTCTTTTAAAATTAATTAATTAATTAATTAATTAATCTATCTGGCCACGCAGCGCGGCTTGTGGGATCTTAGTTCCCCGACCAGGGATTGATCCTGGGCCCTTGGCAGTGAAAGCATGGAGTCCTAACCACTGGACCACCAGGGAATTCCCTGGAGTAGCCGCCTGTGTTCTGGAGGTTTTTTCAAACCTTTGCATCTTAACCTGAGCTATAAATGGATTAGGCCAGGCAGACATTGGCGTTCTTTGCTGTTTGCCATCTAAGTTGTGGACCTAATCTTCTTTAAAAATTAATTAATTTATTTATTTTTGGCTGCGTTGGGTCTTTGTTGCTGTTCATGGGCTTTCCCTAGTTGTGGCGAGCAGGGGCTACTCTTCGTTGCGGTGCGCGGGTTTCTCATTGCGGTGGCTTCTCTTGTTGCGGAGCACGGGCTCTAGGCACGCGGGCTTCAGTAGTTGTGGCTCACGGGCTCTAGAGCACAGACTCAGTAGTTGTGGCGCACAGGCTTGGTTGCTCTGCGGCATGTGGGATCTTCCGGGACCAGGGCTCGAGCCCGTGGCCCCTGTATTGGCAGGCGATTCTTAACCACTGTGCCACCAGGGAAGGTCCCGCAACCTTCTTAAATATTGATGATCTTTGGGACTTAACGGTGTCAGGTCCCAGGAGATGGTGTAATAACATAGTGCTTCCTCAAGGGATCCCTGGGCCCTTCCTGGCACTTTCCATTCCCGC
>NW_006797390.1:9190031-9192236 GCF_000442215.2 Lipotes vexillifer
TGAAGATTTGTCAGCTGTCCAGCCACCCACCACCTCCAGCACCCCCGCCCCGCCCCTCACACCACCCTCTCTATGTGGTACTCATGTGTCTTTGTGTCTGGGGCTGCCTGGTTAGGCCTCAGACCTTCCACAGCTACCTGGAGGACATCATCAGCTACCGCTGGGAACTGGAAGAAGGCAAGCCTAACCCCCTGAGGGAAGCCAGCTTCCAGGACCTGCCCCTTCGCACCCGTGTGGAAATCCTCCACCGCCTCTGTGACTACCGGCTGGACGCAGACGATGTCTTCGATCTCCTCAAGGTGCGTAGCTGACAGGCACCCTGCCCCTGGAGCAGAAGTGTAGAGAAGCCAGCGTTTGGACGCTGTGCTGGTCTTGGGAATCTTGTAGATGGCAGCCGTCACCACTGTTGCCAGGGGAATCCGCGCCGCACACCCAGATGACCGCGTGTTACTTTATTTTGGTTTAACGTCTACTTGGGTTTGTTCTCCGTTCTGTGTACCGAGTCCCTGCTGACGTGGGAACGACCGTAGGTTCCTGTTTGCTCTGTCATCAGTCAGAATCGCAGTTACATTAGTCACTGAGTTTTATTTCCTGAGGTCTGAAATTTGACTTAGAATAATTGAAATATTTATGAAACCTCCCAAGGACGTTAACCCATCCTCACCGCACACGTGTGCACAGTGTAGATGTGTGCTGGGTGGGGCTGTGGACGCCTCCCCCTCCCTCTTATCGTGCCTCACAGGGAGGGCACGGGCGGGCTTCTGCTTTGCCTTCACCGGGAGGTCGGTCAGAAACGATGAACTGCGTCGACGGTGCTCATGGGCTCAGGTGGGCACCATGGTGAAAACCGCAGTGCAGCCCAGCAGTCTTCGCTGAGGTCTCGGCCTCCATCCCCCCGAGGGGTGGCAGCGCAGGTCAGGCTGGGGGAGTGGGGAGCCCCGGGCCGGACTGGCCGGCGGCGACAGAGAGTCATGGGGGACAAGGCTGCCACAGCACCAGACTCTCCTGTTGGAATTGTCTCTTCTCTTGTTGGTACACACAGAATACGTGTCTAAACCAAGTATGTCACATGTTCATCAAAATCCCTTTGGGTTGCTCTTTTTTTGGCGAGCTAGGGGCGATGGTGGCAATGGGACTCGTGTGAAGGACTTCCGTATCCTGCTCTTAAGGCAGGCACCTTCTCCCCGTCCCGTGTGTCGGGTACCCTGACTGAGAATTACCTAAGATGCTTGAGCATTTCAGTATGAGGGATGTGTGAGGATAAGTTCAGAACCCGCATTTCAGTTGTCGTCTCTTTAGTTTTGTTCGTTGTGAGCCCAAACCTCTTTCCTTGTCCTGCCCAGGGCCTGGATGCAGACAGTCTCCGTGTGGAACCACTGGGTGAGGACAACTCCGGGGCCCTCTACTGGTATTTCTATGGGACGCGAATGTACAAGGAGGACCCAGTACAAGGAAAATCCAACGGAGAGCTCTCTCTGAGCAGGTACCTTCCTAAAGGTCAGGGCTGCCATAGCCACTGTTAGAGGAGCGTCATTAAAATCAAATACCTCGGAATTCCGCAGCACGAGTTATTTTTTCTCGTGAAGGAATTAGCTGTAGCAGCATGTCTACAAAGAGATGGCAGAGTTATTTCACACAAAAGTGAAAAGGAATTAATCTCTAGCCCAGCTCTCAGCGGCCCCACCCCAGAGGCCGTCCTGCCCGCCAGGTTCTCAGCAGCACAAGTGCTCCCCGGGGCCTTTCCCTCCAGCAGAGTGGGTTCTGGAGAATCCCTTCTCCTACTAGAGCTGATGTCCTCAGTGAGGAAGAGGGCTTGTCCCCAGCGTCCCAGAGCGATGCTGCATCTTCCCCAGACGTCCTGGTTGCTGGGCCCTTTGCCGTTAGCGAAGCCTGAGGCCTCACTCAGATGTTCACGTGGGAGATGTTGTCTTCCTTGGTTCCACGTTTTAACGATGGAAAATGGGGGGGTCACCCTGCTCTTTCCCTGTAACTGCTGCCTTTGTTCCTTTTTGTAACCTCATGGCCAGAAAAGCTGATCACTAGCTTAAAGCCAGTTTTTTGTTTTTTTTTTGCGGTACGCAGGCCTCTCACTGCTGCGGCCTCTCCCGTTACGGAGCACAGGCTCCAGACGCGCAGGCTCAGCGGCCATGGCTCACGGGCCCAGCCGCTCCGCGGCATGTGGGATCTTCCCGGACCGGGGCATGA
>NW_006797390.1:9194266-9195771 GCF_000442215.2 Lipotes vexillifer
TTTTGCGGTACGTGGCCCCCTCCCTGTTGTGGCCTCTCCTGTTGCAGAGCACAGGCTCCGGACGCGCAGGTTCCGCGGCCCTGGCTCACGGGCCCAGCCGCTCCGCGGCATGTGGGATCTTCCCGGGCCGGGGCACGAACCCGCGCCCCCTGCATTGGCAGGCAGACTCTCAACCACTGCGCCACCAGGGAAGCCCCATGTCTTTGTTTTAATTGGTGCCTCTTTTTCCTGTGTTTCAGTGAAAAGCAGGAAGAAAACTCCTTAGCATCTGAGCCGCAGACAAGAAATGGTAATGGCTTTTGTCGGGGTCAGAAGGGATTGCATGAACATGATTGACTTGTGTCCTTTTCCAGAGTCGAGTGCAGAGCGTTACGACTATTACAGTAGCCTCTGACTAGCCTCCTCACCCTTCACACATCGTCTCCCTGTGCCCATCTCTCCCCCTGATAGCTTGAGAGCAGGACCAGGTCTTTTCACTTGGGCCCCCTTACCCAGGCCCAGCAGAATAGGCACCCAACGTTGGAGTGAATGAGCAGCTTCTCCGAGAGCTTTCTTTTAATGTATTGGATTGGCCAAAAAGTTTGTTCGGTTAGTGAATACGTTCAATAAAGTTCTTGGTGAAAATGAAAAATGTGTCTTATTTTTACTTAAAAGTGAACGAACTTTTTGGCCAACCCAGTAAAATGCTTTACTACATAAGAAGTGTACTGGGCTCCTACCTAGACTTCGGTTCTGTAATCCAAATTGTATAAATTTGGGGAGAAATAGCAATTTAGAGTATCTCAGTGCAACAAGCGAGACTGCAAAAGCTCAATCAAAACCATTTTTGTAGAAAAGTAAATACATTAAAGCATTTCTAGTATATTAGAATCTGTCGTGGAGGTTACAATAGTTATATATGTATTGCCTTTATGTATTCTTATCTTAGTTGTAAACAGTGATAGTAACAGGAAAATCAGAAGTATACAGCATCAACCTTAAAAGGTAATGGGCCCCCCATTTTTCTGATTACCTGGCTTTGATCATAACCCAGGGTCCAACTGGAACTGAAGATAGAAAGAAACAGGTCTCATGGGATCTGTTTACTGAGCCACCCCTTTCTCTTCTAGGGTCCCAGGGGCCAGGCCAAGGCTCCTGGTGGCTGCTGTGCCAGACGGAAGAGGAGTGGAGGCAGGTCACCGAGAGCTTCCGGGCGAGGACCTCCCTGCGAGAGCGGCAGCTCTACAAGCTCCTCAGCGAGGACTTCCTGCCCGAGATCTGCAGCATGATCGCCCAGAAGGTGTGCACACAGGGTCCCTGTCCTCCGTGTGTGGCGCCAAGCTGCTCTGGTAAAGGGTTCCTTCATTAGAGGTTTGAGCACCCTCCACTCCACGCTCTCCTGCAACTGGTCCAGCCTTCATCTTTCTTCATCTGGGACATTCAAATGGGACCTCGTGCCCCCACTCCCCTTCACTGTGCGCCATGTGATTTAATCCTCGTGCTGCTACCCCGTCCTCACCGCTCTT
>NW_006797390.1:9195898-9196347 GCF_000442215.2 Lipotes vexillifer
TTTTTTTTTTTTTTTTTTTTTTCCTTTTTAAAAAAGATCATCTTCTGGTCTGTCTCCTCCTAACAGCAGGCTCTGAAGGTGCTTTTCTTTGTGGCTCTAGTGCCGGCTGCCCCCTCTGACTGCAGGGCGCCGAACCCTGGCTTTGTCCTGCACCCCGCCTGCCCCCGCCTGTTCCAAGGCTCTCAGAAGCCCTTGAGGGCCTTGTGTCTATGAGCTCTCCCCTGCCTCTCCCAAGAGAGGGTGTACCCCGCTGGTGTGCTTCCCGACTTCATTTCATTGGGAGTTGTCTAAGCAACTCTGGATCAGGAGCCATATCTTCCCCATCATTGTAACCCCACAGGTGACCTCCTGGAACGCCCGTTCTGTGGTGGATGCCTGGCAACCATCCAGTTTCCATAAATCTGATGCTTCTGATTCTTAATACTTTTTTTTTTTTTTTTTTTTTTTTT
>NW_006797390.1:9196629-9235255 GCF_000442215.2 Lipotes vexillifer
GGGGGGGGGGGTCACAGTGACAGATAACATTACTTGATTTGTCGTGACTCCAATGATATTTGTAACCATTGAGCAGGTTGGTGCTTTGGGGTGAACTGTAGAAAGTCACAGAATTGCATTTTTCATGGGTGAGCATCTCCCATCGACGTGCTTAATCCCATTGACTATAATTACACTTGGATCTTGTCCTCCACAGTGCACTGTGACCACTTTTCCAGGACTTGAAATATGTAATCTAGTTTTCTTAAAGTAGCTATTAAATAGAGCTGGTTTTATAACTTTACATAACCTTGTATATGACTTTATTGATATGATTAATGACAGCACCTTAAATCATCTGTAAGGCATTTACCTAATCTGCTTAAACTTTCTTTTATAATTTCTGTCTTTTTAACTGCAGTATTCAACCTCAGACTTTAGAATAATGTAACTAAGGGAAAAAACTTTTACAAGCATAAAATGGATGGTTTTCATACAGAAAATTTTAGGAGTTGATTCTTTGCAAGAGAAGAAAAAATTAAAATAAGGTAAACCTTAAATACAAATTTCAAGAACCATGAAATTAGAAGCTGAAAAAAGAAATAATAGATTTCATATTTTGAAAGCTATACAGTGCTGTAAATTTGCAAGCCTTAGTGAAATGGGGTGTTGATTTTCCCCCCCACCAAAAAAAACCCCCCAGAATCTAAATTATGCAACCAGAAAGCTTAGCAGACCAGTAATTAGGGAAGAAGGGCTTTCACAAAAGCATCCAATCAAAAGCTCCAGAATCATTTAGATTTATTCACAGGCAGAATTTTCTAAACCTTTACGAAAAGATCATTTCCGAACAGTTCAAAAATAAAGGAAGAAGTGGCTTGGCCACTGTGTCCATTGAGATACAGTCATCTTAGTGCCCCATTCCTGATGAATTTAAATACGCTCTTCATTCAGTAATATAAATGTCACGCCTTTAAAAGTGCACTAACAAATAAAGACCGTTTCCTCATCAAAAGAATAACAACTCATAACCCATCGGGGTTAAGTGGCATGTGTGGTACGGGAATACTGCCTTGGAAGTCTTGGGTGTGTGACGTAAGAGAAGAGTAAGAGGCAGAATTTTAGAGCGTTTCGTCTGGGGGAATAGAATTGCACTCGACGAAGCCTGTTGCTTACCGCTCAGAGCAGTGCTGGCTCCCGACGTCCTGCGTGGGCCTCACCTGGGCCACACGCTGGACGCTGGATCCCGCCCTGCTCTCGTCCCAGCCTGGCAGGATGGCTGGAGGTAGTTCTGTTGCTCTGTGATTCATTGCGATGCCTGCTAAAGGTGAACAGTTACTGGCCGCCGCAGCAGAACAGGTGCTGCTGTGAATCTGACTGTGCCTGTGCAGAACTGATGAGAGAGGAGAAGGTACAAAGCTGTGAGGGCATTTATCTCTTCTCATCTCGAGTAAGGATGCCAGACCTCTCTGTTTCTTGAAGGAAAGTTTAGATGTCAGTCATCACCAAGATAAATTGAGGTTTGTTGTCGCCTTAGCCAAGTCCCAGCGTAACAGAGCTCTCCTCGAGAATACCCAGTGAATGTAGATATTGCAGGTGGGGGCAGTGGGGTGACCCATTTTAGCACTGCTTTGTCCTGGCACAGAGGCCAGACATCAGGAGCACCCTCGGGCGGGGGCGGGGGGCGTCTTCATTCGAGAGGCCACCCACGGGAAGTGACAACCTGCGAGCTGGGCATCCTGCTGATGTTTTCACAGACCTGTGTGTGTCCGTTGTTCTTGTTACTGAATTTACACAATTAAATATTATGAAACAAAATAAGGGCATAAAATTTTCTATAAAAAAAAGTTTTTATTAAACAAAAACATGAAAGATGAGTTGCTTCTGAAACGTTGGCTGTCAAATTAGGATAAAATAGTAAACAATGAAAGGAAAAAAATTCATTACAATCTTACGGTTTCGGTATTTGGATTGTAAGTATCATTAACGTCTCACTTGCGATTATAAAAACAAAACTGGGAGGGCAGATAAAGGTATAAGAGGGTGATTATTAGGAGGGAATATCCGGGAACCCCCTCAGTGGGCCTGCATCATATGACTAGTGAATGGCAGTACATTTTTATACATTAAGTTAAAACACACACACTGTGTAGATTCTTCCTTTGACAGTGACTGTGTGTACCTACCAGTACCCATCCAAGTTATACTGGCCGAAAGGGGTCTGTTCTAGTAATAAGCACACCTATGATTTGAATGTGAAATGGAAATCACATGCCAGTAAAACAGAATAGACACCATTACAGATTACAGTGCAGCATGACAAGCGCAGAGCCGCAGGGTCTGGGGGGCTGCGCGTCGTGAGCTTTCCTCTAGGACCCCCCCTCGTAGGTGTAGCGCCGCCCTCTTCTAGCTGCCCGTTTGGATGAGCTTCCTGATAGCTCTGAATTTCCATTTTCTTATTAGTAAAATATGCAGTGCTGTAACTTCCCAGTTTCTGTGGGAAGGACCATTGTCCAGTACCTGGCCTAGTACTTAGCGATGGATTGGCACTTGGTCCCTCCATTGTTTCTGGCGGCTTGTAACTGGCAAGGAATTTTGATAGAAAACTAAATCCACGTTTCTTACCAAAATAATTGCAAGTCTACAGAGAGGCAAAGCTGATGGGATAACTCATGGAGGTATGATAGTCCTGTAAACTTTGAAATAATGAAAGAACCAGAAGGTAAGGCCGCTTTGAGCACATGAAAGTTAAGCTTTTGTGGCAAGATTAAAGTCAAGGGGGTGTAGACTAGTGAAAGCATTTTAGCTAAGGTTACAGACAGTGATAGTCATGTGTGTTATACACATCAGGGTTTTTAACAGATAAGTTGATAAGTCACATAGAAGATGGTTGTGAGGACAGGGAAACCGCCGCGCTGTCTGGCCCCAGCACCCGCCTCACTCGGCAGAGGTGCAGGTGGCCCCTTGGCCGCTTTGCTGTTGGTCCTCTGAGAGAGCTCGTGGCCCGAGGGCTCTTCCCCTGGGCCTGAACTTCTGAAGGAGTCGCTCATAGGCACATTTGAGGAGCTGCTGCAGTGGCTTTTGGGGTAAAGGGGGTCATTCCCCCCTTTGACAGTTGGGGTTCTATCTCTACTGAAGCTGGTCATTCTCATAATGGAAAAACTTTCTAGATCCCCCATCTCAGCAGATCTCCTGCCGTTCTGTGGTTCGTTTGGGTTGCATAAACCACCACTTAGTGGCATTAGCGCCACTGAGCTTTTTCCATCCTTTGTTGCTTTACCTCGTTGATGCCACAGGTCTCAAGTTTTTCAGTTAAGTGGTGCCAGACCACACGTATGTGATGCTGATGTGACGCCGCAGAGCATACTCACCTCACCTGCACAGCCCTTGCTTACCGTTTCTTAATACGAGGTTATGATGGTGAGGCTTTGGGGCTCAGTCCACAGAAATTCCAAAACTGATGTTGGCCTTTGAAGTTCCCTGTAACGGCCGCTGCCAAGCCTCTGACATCATCTGGGGGTCTAACACCCCCAGGAAGCTCTGTGATCCCTCGTGGCTGAGCCTGTCGTCTCTCGTCCTCCTACCTGTTCCAGCCTCACCGGCTACAGAACCACCTCTAGAGGAGAGCTGCCCTCCTGCTGCTCGGAATCCACCTTGAGAGCCGCTCCCGGCAGCCCGAGGTGATGAAACTGGCTTTTCCTTGGTAATATGAGAGAAAACTTGTTAAAAGTGTTTACACCATTCCGGGAGTTTGACACATGGTATATCCGAGCTTTTTTGAACGTTTCTAAGTGAATAAGCTGCGTGGGGCCTTGTAGAGCTGAGTTGTCATTTTTGCTGACTGGCCTGGGGTGCCACGGGCCCTCGTTTAGGTAGAGCCTCACCTGGCCCTTCCAGGCCTCTCTCGACTGGTGGCAGTGGCAGCAACAGCAGCAGCTGAGGATACCCTCACCCATCTTGTCCTCGCTCTTCCTCACTTGTAACTGTAGGGAAAGCGTCCACAGAGGACATGGACAGGATTGCAGCCTGGGCGGTGGTCTGACCACCTGTCCGTCAAGTCCATTGAGCAATAGGTGAGTGTGTGAGAGCGAGCAGAGAGAAGGGTTTACATGTTCAGAGAAGATTGTCCCGTTTTATTTCGTGTACTCCTTCTATCCCAAGTTCTTTATTTACCTTGATTTCATTTTTAAAACCTCAAGCCTTTACTGAGTATTATTTTACATAAGATGCATTTCTAGAAAGAGAAGGAGTTGTAAAAATAAGACGTAAGTTGACTGTTGGGCTCCCCTAATCTCCGGGGATGATACTCACATCGTTATTTACTGTAATACCGAGGAGAATGATGTGTTCCGTAACAGACACACGTGTAATAGGAACGCAAGAGGCAAAGATGGAAGGAACTGGAGCAGCAGAACTGTGTCGCCTGAGCCCTGCAGGGTGGCTGAGGTTTTGACGGTGGCAGTGCGGGCGGAGGGTCAAGGCAAGCAGAAGTACAGAGGCAGGGTCGTGTGCGATGCAGTCGGAGAGCGTGTGTGCTGGGTCGTGGCTGGCGTGTAAGATATGTTGTGACTCAGAGTGGCGGTTTGGCTGGAACAGTCAGACTTGGGAGTCCCCTGGCCGTCCCCTGCTTGTTTGTCCAGGGGAGGCAGTGGTCGGCGGCTATGTCGTTCGATCTTTGTTTCAGGAAGATACATCTGGGGTCAGACCCCATCAGGAACAACTGCAAGGTGAGCAAGTAGCTGTAGGGTCCCTGCTCTGGGAGCGTGGGCCTAGAGGGGAGGACGGCCTCTGCGGGGAGCGTTTCACTAGAGGATGATAGGAATGAAGGTCAGGTTGCGAGTGAGTAAAAGAGGAGTTATTGGTCAGAGTGGTATCTGACCTCTTGAGAAGTCTGGCCATGAAAGAAAACAAAGGGATAGTGACAAAGTGCAGAGGAAGCAGCATTGAGGAGAGCTCTCGGCATTTCAGGCCCCGTTTCCTTAGTTGGAGCAGGACGTCCACGGGCTTTCCGTGCTCCCTGTGCAGTAGGGGGGCTCGCGTGTCCCGGGGTGGGGACGCGAACTGGGAGGGGCAGGGTAAGAGTTGAGACAGTGTTTGGTGAAGAGATGCTTCGGGGGGAGCAGTCCCCGGGAGCCACCTCTGTTTGGGAACTTCTGTGACATTGTTCAGCATCACAGTTGTAGGAAGGGACGAAACTGCTGTTTGTATTTACTGAAATGTAAAAGTGGGCAGATGGGGGCGGAATGAGGCCCGAGGGACCTGGACTGCAGGGGGGGGATGTTTGATGACAGGGGTTGGATGGGGGAGGGGGGCGCGGGCAGGACTGAGGGGACACCCCCCGCCTCCCCTGCTGCCCAGTTCCCAGACTCGCTCCACTTTTTAATGCCTTGTCTCCTTTTAGCATCCACCCCATTGGCTGTTCAAGCAGTTAGTGGTCAGAGCACGTTTCCCCTGGAGGCCCTGTCTGGCTGGCTTGTGACAGTGTGGACCCTCTGCGGCCTCGCGGTCGTCGATGTGACTGCAAGATTGTGTGTTCAGGGACTTGGCCATTAACCGAGTACATTCTACCTTGATCCCCGAAAGGGGAGAAGCTCATTAATAAATCACTGTATTTCCAGTATATTTGGACTTATCCTCTGTGTCTTTTTTCTTCAGCTCATAAGTATGTCTGTACCAGGAGGTAAACTGAGGCAGCCCTGTTCTGCCTGATTTGCAGGTCTCCCCAGTCCCTTCTTCCCTCGAGGCCCTGGTTGGAGGGTGGCCTCAGTCAGGCTGTCCAGCCGAAGTTCTCAGCTGGTTTTCTGCCTCATTCCCCTTGACGGGCTCTCGCTGCCTTTGTATCTGGACAGTTAACCACCTCCTTGAAAGTCTTCCCATTTTCTGCTCACTGCCCTGGGCTGAGTCCTAAATGCCCTAGTTTACATCTGGTTGCAGAGTAATCTGAATACAGATAGGCAGGTTCTTCACTGCTGCCAGCAAAAGCCTAGCTTCAAACACTAAAGTTTTAGGTTATTTGCAGCATTGTTTGTTTGTTTATTCTGCTCTTTGGTCTTAGATACAAGTAACCATGGTATTGAAGAGATTCTTGATGTCAGTTACAGTGCTGAACATTCTGGAGAAAGAAAGCCTTCAGTGTGGCATGAGTTTTGTGCTTTTGTTTAAACAGCAGAAAATCTTCAGGTCTTTAATGGCTTATAGGCAGGGTTTCTGGTCACCCAGGAGTCCAATCTTAGTGCCTCAGAAAATCTTTTAATTATGACTCCTGGGGAAATAGCAGTGAAGGGACACTGTCTCCCTGACCTCCTGGACTGTTTCTGTCAGGAGACTCTGGACATGCCATTGACAGGGAGCTCGGTTCCCATGTGTGCTGGGCATGGGTGGGGGGCATGGACGGGGAGTCCTGGGCTCAGCTTCAGCCAGATTCTATTTGTAATTGTTGAGAGGATTTCAAAGTGCTGTTTCTAATTGGCTTCTCATTGAAACCCTGTCCTGGTCCCACAGGCCTCTTCTCTGCACAGCATTAAACACAGCCCTGCCCCGTCTGCAGCTGACCCCTTCTAAAGAAAAAAAGTTGCAATGCAAAACAGTGTAAGATTTTTTTTAACTGCTAGTTTTTTGTTTGGTTTTTGTTGACTCGACTGTATGTACTTGTTCTTTAAACTACTGGAGTTTAAACTGTAGAGCTGCCACAGGTGTCTTCAGGTCATAAGTCCCATCCACTGCTGAAAAGGAGTGCGGAAATTTAAAACAGACTCTTGGTGCACCACGTACATATTTTTTCCCATATGTGTGTGATGCAATTTGTATAAAATGATAATTGTTCAGAATTCACATTGGATGGGAACTGCTGAAATTATAGCATGTTATGAAGAAGGAGAAAGGGCCATGAGAAGCTGTGAGGCAAAGAGGTGTCTCACTAAGCAGAGGTGTTTTTATGCCAGCAGGCAACCCAGGTGGCGGCAGCCTGGAGAAAGCATCTGGGGACCAGGCAGGGATTGAAACCCCGGAGAAGGGCCACTGCGGGCGGGGGTGGCCAGGACGTTGCAGCACAGGTTCTGGACCTTCCTTCTTGCTCCTGGGCGCTCCGGGGGCTTTGAGTTTTGTTTTTGTCGAGTTCTCCAACTCACAGACTTTTTTTTTTTTTTTTTTTAAGATGTAATTGACTTATAACATTAGTTTTAGGTGTACAACGTAATGATCTGATATTTGTACACACTGCAAAATGATCACCAATAGGTCTAGTTAACATGTGTCACCTAACACAGTTACAGATTTGATCTTATGATGAGAACCTTTAAAATCTACTCTCTCATTAGCTTTTGCATACACAATACAGTATTATTAACTACGGTCACCTATTGATAACTGGAAGTTTGTACCTTTTGACCACATTTGTTTTTTTAAATAGATCTTTATTGGAGTATAATTGCTTCACAATACTGTGTTAGTTTCTGTTGTACACCAAAGCGAATCAGCCATATGCATACATATGTCCCCATATCCCCTCCCTCTGGAGCCTCCCTCCCACCCTCCCTAACTCACCTCTCTAGGTCATTGCAAAGCACCAAGCTGATCTCCCTGTGCTATGCTGCTGCTTCCTACTAGCTAACTGTTTTCCATTTGGTAGTGCATATGTGTCGATGCTACTCTCACTTCGCCCCAGCTTCCCCCTCCCACCCCATGTCCTCACGTCCATTCTCTGTGTCTACCTCTTTATTCCTGCCCTGCAACTAGGTTCATCAGTACCTTTTTTTTTTTAGATTCCATATATATGTGTTAGCGTACGGTATTTGTTTTTCTCTTTCTGATTTGACTTCACTCTGTATGACAGACTCTAGGTCCATTCACCTCACTACAAATAACTTGATTTTGTTTCTTTTTATGGCTGAGTAATATTCCATTTTATATATGTACCACATCTTCTTTATCCATTCATCTGTCGATGGACATTTAGGTTGCTTCCATGTCCTGGCTGTTGTAAGTAGAGCTGTAATGAACATTGTGGTACATGACTGGTTTTTTTTGTTTGTTTGTTCTTGTTTTTGTTTTGCAGTACGCGGGCCTCTCACTGTTGTGGCCTCTCCCGTTGTGGAGCACAGGCTCCGGACGCACAGGCTCAGCGGCCATGGCTCACGGGCCCAGCTGCTCCGCGGCACATGGGATCTTCCCAGACCGGGGCACAAACCCGTGTCCCCTGCATTGGCAGGCGAACTCTCAACCACTGCGCCACCAGGGAAGCCCTATGACTGTTTTTGAATTATGGTTTTCTCAGGGTATATGTCCAGTAGTGGGATTGCTGGGTTATATAGTAGTTCCATTTTTAGTTTTTTAAGGAACCTCCATACTGTTTTCCATAGTGGTTGTTATCAACTTACATTCCCACCAACAGTGCAGGAGGGTTCCCTTTTCACCACACCCTTTCTGGCATTTACTGTTTCTAGATATTTTGATAATGGCAATTCTGACCCAGAGTGAGGAGATACCTCATTGTAGTTTTGATTTACATTTCTCTAATAATTAGTGATGTTGTGCATCTTTTCATGTGCCTTTTGGCCATCTGTCATCCCTGGAGACATGTCTATTTAGGTCTTCCGCCCATTTTTTAATTGGATTGTTTGTTTCTTTGATATTGAGCTCCATGAGCTGTTTGTATATTTTGGAGATTAATCCTTTGTCCGTTGTTGCATTTGCAAATATTTCTCCCATTCTGAGGGTTGTCTTTTTGTCTTGTTTGTGGTTTACTTTGCTGTGCAAAAGCTTTTAAGTCCCATTTGTTTATTTTTGTTTTTATTTCCATTACTCTAGGAGGTGGGTTAGAAAAGATCTTGCTGTGGTTTATGTCAGGGAATGTTTTTCCTATGTTTTCCTCTAAGAGTTTTATAGTGTCTGGTCTTACATTTGGGTCTTTAATCCTTTTGGTGTGAGTTCAGTTTTTTTAGATTCCACATACAGGAGAGGTCATACAGTATTTGTCTGTCTCTGACTTATTTCACTTAACATAATGCCCTCAAGTCATCCATGTTGTCACAAATGGCAGCATTTCCTTCTTTTTGTGACTGAGTAATATTCCACTGTATATACACCACCACTTCTTCATCCATGGACACTTAGGTTGTGTCCCTGTCTTGGCTATTGTGAATAATGCTGCATTGAACAAAGAAGTCCATATACATTTTCAAATTAGTGCTTTTACTTTCTTTGGAAAGATACGCAGGAGTGTATCTTTTTACGGGGTCACATGTTAGAGTCTATTTTGTATTTCTTGAGGAACCTCCATAGTCTTTTCCATAGTGGCCGCACCAATTTACATTCCCACCAACTGTGCACAAGTGTTCCCTTTTCTCCACACCCTCACCAACACTTACCATCTCCTGTCATTTTGATGATGGCCATCATGGCCATTCTACCAGGTGTGAGGTTTTAATTTGCATTTCTCTGATGATTAATGATGTTGAGCATCTTTTCATGTGTCTATTGGCCATCTATGCTGTATGTCCTCCTTGGAAAAATGTCTGTTCAGATCCTCTGCCCATTTTTTCACAGGATTGTTTGTTAGCTGTTGTTATAACAGTTTGCTTTTTTAAGATGCTGTAAATTCAAGTTATTCAATTATTACATCTTATGTGCTTAGTATAAATATTAATGTATTTAAAAAAGAACTAACTAGACAACAAATTGTATGATCCCATTTATGTGAAATGTCCAAAATAAGTAAATCCATAGAAAGAATAGCTTGGTGGTCTCCAGGGCCTGGGGAGTGGGGTATGCAGAGTGACCGCTTATTGGGTGCGGAGCTTTCTTTCAGGTGGTGAAATGTTCTGTGACTTAACACAGATGGTGGTCGCACACGTTGTGAATATACTGAATGCCCCTTTAAGGTTATGCACCTTAAAGTTGTTCATTTCCTGTGAATTTCACTCCAGTATCTTTACATGTATTTCTGAATGATGCAGAATCTCTGATTTAGCAGCAGTCCTTGGCATTTATAATTTTCTAAGTTTTAAAATTCCTGCTTCAATATATAAAAGATAACTAATAAGAACCTACTGTATAGCACAGGGAACTCTATTTGGTGCTCTGTAATGATCTATATGGGAATGGAGTCTAGAAGAGAGTGGACATGTGTATGGCTGATTCACTTTGCTGTACGGTAGAAACCAGTACAACATTGTAAACCAACTATACTCCAATAAAAAAATTAATTTAAAAAATTCCTGCTGCACTGTTATCGAAATATCTTAAGCTATTTAAAATCAATTTTAATACCTCACCATAAAATCTGTACGTGATAGTAACCTTTTGGTACTTTAACCTTTGAATTTTAGACTTTTAATAGGGACCACATGGTAGTGGGGGTAAGAAGTTAATAAAAATTGGGTCGTTGTAGAGCATATGTAATACCCAGTGGTTTCCCCAGCTTATTTGGGAAGGGGCTGTTCTGTGTCCGAAAGGATTTACATGCTCTTACAGAAAACTCACGTAAAAAGTGCAGGAGACGTGGTAACAGTTTCCCTACTTACAGTTTCATGTGTTTGCTTCAGGCCGTTCTCTGTGCGTTTATTACAAACCTGGGATCACACTGACTGTTGTCTTGTGACCTGTGTTTTTCATTTAACATCAAGGTGCCTTTTCATATTTCATTAAATATTCCTCAGAAAAAACAATTTTTAATGATTGCATAGTGATTATGTAATTTTACCTATTTTTAAACATTAAGGATATTTACAGTTTTTCACTGTTTTAAATAATGTTGACTTTAACGTACTCAGAAGTATTTTGCCTCGCTGTCTCACTTTTAAGATGAAGTCACAGCAGTGCACTTACTCTGTTCAGGGTTCCTGATACGTGTGTCCATCTTGTCCTCCAGAAGATCTGTGTCCCCAGCTCATTGAGGGCGTCCATGTTACCATGTCTTTGCAGACGTGTTACGTTTTTCATCTTGTACAGTTTTGTAAGTGAAAAGGTTGTTTTGCTTTTCCTTATGATCATGGATGTGTTTTATCTAGTTCTGTGAACTTTGTATTCATGTTTCATTTTCTCGGTGGGGGCTACTGTTAACTGCTTTGTAAGACATCTTTCCATATTAAGAATAGTACGTCGTTGTATTTGTTGAAAAAATTGTAGATATTCTTAGGATGTGCGTAATTACCTATTTTTCCCTTTTCCCCTCCTTCCATTGTCTTCACACGTGAGTGCCTCTCTTGTGTGTTGACCAGGTGACTCTGGTGAGCAGCCCTGGGGCTGCGTGTCCTCAGTCCTCACTAAGGTGCAGATCCTCTCTAGTATGTCTCTGTTCTGGCTGAAGGGAGAGCATTTCTCATGTCGTGCTTTGTTAGGCAGGGGCAGGACACACACATTGCTGTCATCATTGTATGCAGTAAGTAACTAGTGGTTATTACATGTGCTTGTTTTTCTCTGCTTTTTCATTGGGTCTGATGCGTAGAAAGCAGTGCACTTTTCTTTGAATGAAATAATTTGTTTGGCAAGGCTTGTGTTCCTCTATTCCCTGCCTTTCTGCCACCCTACCAGTTGACGTCTTAGGGGCGTCTGCTTGGAGTCACTGTACAGCTGAAAAGAGTAAAGGCGCGTCCTTCTGGTTTGCTTTGCTTTGTTAACAGTAGCTCCACTGTAACTTCTCAACTAGATAAAGATGTTGCCCAAAAGTTGGAATAATTAGGGACCTGTGGAGCTGGGGGCAGAGCGACGGAAGGTGCTTCCCCAGCCTTAGGAGGCTTGTCTGTGTGCGATGCCAGTGGCAGCCCAGTGTCACAAAAGGACATCTAGCTTGTGTACACTGCCCACTCTGGTTATAGGAGAAAGATTTTAGGGAACTTTGTTTAATTCTATTTGGGCGGCTGAGTACAGTGTCATGTGTGCAGTAATAATGGTTAACATTATTTTCATTTTCATCTCTCTTAGTTCATATTTTTACATTGTCAAGCAGCCACCGTTAAATTTTAAAGTCAAGCTCAGAATTTGAACAGTAAAACCTTTGACTTTCAAAAGGTCTACTATCTAGGGAAGACTGCTTTCCTAATTATGAATCAAATGACAATCGAAACAAGTTTTAAGGACCATAAAAAAAAATAGTAGAAAATTTCAATGAGAGTGGTTTCAGTGTTTAATTATGACTTTGTATAGATGGCCGTCGGCTGTCATGTTTTTACCCCCACGTCAAGACCACTTGTGTAATTTCCACAGAATACAGATATCTAGCATAGAAGATTCTTATTAGGTCTTCTTCCTACTGAAAAGATCTGTTAAGAAAAAGTCATCTTCCTGATTTAGTTTTGCCTAACGCGGGATAATCAGCATCTTTTCTGTAAGGGGAACTGGCATTTTCCCTTCGTAGACCCCTGATTCATTTTTCTGTGTCTGTGCAACTTACAGGTGTTCTCTGTTGCAGGCAACAATTATTACCTCTTCAATAACAATTTTAAAAAAGAAAAAGTTCTACCTTACACATCAGCACAGAAGTCAAGGGAAGAAATTGAAAATAACGATTTCAGTCCTAGTTTGAGTGTTCTGGGCTACAGAATGGCTCAGTACTAGCTATGTTGGAAATTTCCAGAGTAAAACTTTCAGGAATTATGATGGTAACGGTCCTGTTTTCCTTTTCTTTCCTTAAATTTCTTAGGCAATCGCATTCGCCCTAACCACCTGAAATCATTATGTATTAATGCTGTTTGGGTTGAAAAACAAGGGGAAAGCTCGCAAGTCTGAGGGAAGCAGTGCGTTTCTGTGCTGTCACCTTCATATCTTTTCTGTATCTTAAGGCAAAACGGTGGCCCTTCGCACCGAACCCTCCATTTTATTTACTGTTTGATTAGTAAAGAAAATTGCAAAAGTTGGGAGTTTCGAAGGCGTGCACATTATTGAAATTGTGCTAGCTCATCCTTCTCTTAGTTATTTAGACGAAGGTGCTTTTTTTTTTTTCCTTCGGTACGCGGGCCTCTCACTGTGGTGGCCTCTCCCGTTGCGGAGCACAGGCTCCGGACACGCAGGCTCAGCGGCCATGGCTCATGGGCCCAGCCGCTCCGCAGCATGTGGGATCCTCCCGGACCGGGGCACGAACCCGTGTCCCCTGCATCGGCAGGCGGACTCTCAACCACTGCGCCACCAGGGAAGCCCGAGGGTGCTTTTAAAGATACCATTTTTATCAAAGGTTAAATCTAAGAGTGATGTCTCCTCTCTGCTCTGGTCTGCTCTCCAGATTATCTCCCAAAGACTATAAATCAGATCCGTCATCAGGGCCAAGCCTTCACCTGTTCTGATCCCCACTGTGTGTCTTAATGTGAGTGTGTGTCTGCATCTGTTCATTGACTGTACAGATGAGAAGATGAGCTTGTGGCTGGGGTGTAAGTCACCCAGCTGTCTGGCACTATGTGCCGAATAGAGAACGTGGAATCTTTACTCAGAGGCGTGGTCTTGCTTTATTGTGTGTTGACTGAACTTCTTGGCCCCTCGCAGGAGACCCCTGTGCTCGGCAGGATAGAGAAACAGAAGCGCAGGGCGGAGGAGGAGGAGCGCCAGATCCTCCTGGCGGTGCAGAAGAAGGAGCAGGAGCAGCTGCTGAAGGAGGAAAGGAAACGGGAGCTGGAGGAAAGGGTCAAGGCCGTGGAAGGTAGGAGGGCTCTGCCCGGGGCTCCGGCAGCAGGGCTGTCTGGGGGTGGGGTGGGCGTGTCCCGGGAGCCCTGCTGTCTGGCTGGCTGGGGGCCCGGGCCGGCCCGGCAGTGCCCTTGCCCTTGCAGTCCTGGGGTCCTTCCGTCCCTGCCTTCACTCTCGGCTCCGCCGCGGCCCCGTGTGCACTTGAAAAAAGGTGACTCTCGCAGAAGTAACCTTACACACAGAGGAGATGTACTTAAGAAAAGCCTCGCTCTGCCCCGGTGTGCGCGGGCGTGCGGGGTTTCTAACCTTTGTACTTAAAGCACGCATGTTAGATGCAGTGGTGTTTATAAGCTGAGCTTCATAAATCACTGGATAGCAGAGCATTTTGGCTTTGTTAAATACAGACCAGTATTTTAAGTGAATGTATTGAACTTTTAACTTTTTACTTATTTTAAAAATTTATTTATTTATTTATGTTTGGCTACATTGGGTCTTCGTTGCTGTGCGCGGGATTTCTCTAGTTGTGGCGAGCGGGGGCTACTCTTCGTTGCGGTGCGTGGGCTTCTCATTGCGGTGGCTTCTCTTGTTGCGGAGCACAGTCTCTGGGTGCGTGGGCTTCAGTAGTTGTGGCATGTGGGTTCAGAAATTGGCACATGGGCTTAGTTGCTCCAAGGCATGTGGGATCTTCCTGGTCCAGGGCTTGCACCTGTGTCCCCTGCATTGGCAGGCAGGTTCTTAACCACTGCACCACCAGGGAAGTCCTATTGAACTTTCTAAAAGTTTAAATAAAATAGCATAACACGGATTTGGCTTTTTTTTTTTTTTCTTTCCCCCAGCCACACTGCATGGCTTGTAGGATCTTAGTTCGCTGACCTGGGATAAAACCTGGGCCCTGGCAGTGGAAGTGCCAAGTCCTAACCACTGGACCACTGGGAACGTCCCACATTTGGCTTTTTAATGCAGTGTTAACATGCAAATTTTAAACACATTTTGGCTGTAAAATTTAAAGGATTCTGGCCTTATCATGTGATTTCCCCTCTCATTCCTAGGGTATTGCCTTCTGATTCTTTCTTTTTATAAAAAAATTAATTAATTAATTTATTTTTGACTACGTTGTGTCTTCATTGCTGCGCGCGGGCTTTCTCTAGTTGAGGCGAACAGGGGCTACTCTTTGTTGCGGTGCCTGGGCTTCTCATTTTGGTGGCTTCTCTTGTTGAGGAACACGGGGTCTAGGTGCGCGGGCTTCAGTAGTTGTGGCACGTGGGCTCAGTAGTTGTGGCTTGTGGGCTCTAGAGTGCAGGATCAGTAGTTGTGGTGCACGGGCTTAGTTGCTCTGCGGCATGTGGGATCTTCCCAGACCAGGGCTCGAACCTGTGTCCCCTGCATTAGCAGGTGGATTCTTAACCACTGCGCCACCAGGGAAGCCTTGCCTTCTGATTCTTAATAGGCTAACCCTATTCTGACCTTGATCATTTCTTCATTCTAGAACGCTTAGTGCGTTTAATCTACTAATGTAGCCTGTGCCACATTTGGTGGTATATCATACGTTGAGATTTTGCATAATTTATTTCCAGTGCTAGATTTAAATTCCTCAAAGTAGTAACTATGCTTTTATTTCTTTATATTTTTCAATAGAGTTCTGTAATTTTCAATGGAGTTCTTATTAGGTACCATTGTCATTTGACCTTTTTCTCAGTTGAAGTATGATTGGCATACACCATTCCCTTATTTCCAGGAGTAAACACAATTCGACATTTATGTACATTGCAAAATGATCACCACAATAAGTTAAGAATTTGATTTCTTGTAATGAGAGTAGCTTTCACATACACAGTACAGGGTTACGGACTGTGGTCACCACAGTGTACATCACATCCCCGGGACTGACTTGTTTTGTCACTGGTAGTTCTCACCTCTTGACACCGTCACCCATTTCGCCCACCCCGGCCCCCCTTCTTTGTGTTCTCTGTATCTGCGAGTTTGGTTTCGTTTTGTTCTGTTTGGGAGGTAGATAACGGTAATGGTTGTACAACACTTTGAATGTACCTAATGCTACTGAATCATACACTTAAAAGTGGTTAAAAAGGTACATTTTTATATTTCTCACTAAAATTGTTAAAAAGCAAAAAGAAAAGGAAAAGGCCAAATAAATATACTGCTATCTATTAGGATTGTCTTTGTATAAAAAGGATGTTACAGGACTGGATTCTGACGGATACTCATGCTAAGTGAAATGAGCCCATATGGAAGGGGACATTGAGACTTCCTTGTTCTCAGTGTGGTTGATGCGAAACCTAAAAATTCTTCTTGCCTCAATTACGTGGAGATTCTGTTTGTTATTCAATATAATACTTTGTCTGATATTGTGTAAATACCCTTTTTAAGAACATTTTTGAAATCTTAACCAAGTAAGGAAAATTATCAGAAGCTGCTTTTAGGGGGATTAAAAACAGCAGTAAGTTAGTGAAAGAGACTGTCAGATCAAATTGTGGGTGTGGAGTGGCCCGTCTAGGGAATCTCTGCCCCGGGAAGGATGACCATGGATAAACCCGTGCTGAAGAGGAATAGACATGAGGAGGCTCCGCTGTGAGCAGTGGTTGGTAGGTGCAGCAGACAAAATAGAAAAATATTTAGCATTATCAGGTGTAAAAAACAAGAAATTGGAAACATCAGGAAGAAATAACCTTGAGGAAAGTACAGGCAGATTCAAAGGAAACAAATATTGAAAGAACTTCTAGAAATGTAAATATGGTAATTGGAATAGTAACTTGATAACTGGGCTCTAAAGCTTAGTTAGACCTGAGGAGAGAATCACACTGGAAGAGCTGCATGGGGCTTGTGCAGAACGCATCACGGAGATAAAGGGGATGACATGGCGGGAGGAGTCGCCTCTGGTCCATCTTTCAGTGTGCGGTCACAGAGATGCTTCAGTGGAGAATTGTTTTAATGCAAGTTAGAGAAATACAAAAGCTGAAAGGGTCTGAGGCAGGGGGAATAGAGAGAAGGGTTGGGGTCATCAGACCTGCAGGTGAGGAGGGGCTCGTAAGCTGGACCTTAGTGTCAGGGCAGGCGCCAGCCCGGTTCCGGAACTGCCAGCTGTGCCTTCCCAGTGATGGATGTCTTCCTAAGGAGGGACAAGCTGGCGGGCTGTTGAAGAGCACCCGGCGGGGGAGAAATCCATCCCCCCAACTCCCTGCCGTCTCCCGTCCCCTCTAGTGCTCCCTGTGGCGGAATATAAAGCCGGCAGAGAGTGGGGATAATTGATAATTGACTCACAATTGATAATTGACTCACGGGTCACAGTCCGGAGCTGCAGGGTGTGTCTGTCCACTGTTGTAAAATGGAAGGATCAAGTGATGGGGCAGAGGAAATATTAGATATGAATGGTTGAGAGATGAGATATAAACTGGATAGAATACAGACCCAAGGGACCGAATCATGGAACACATGGCCCATTTCCAGTTGAGAAAAGAGAATGTTCTGTGACAGAGATAGCAGACTTCTCAGGAGCAGCAGTAGGTTTCAGGAGGAAATGGGATTGGATTTTTTGTTTTTTGTTTGTTTTTTTCGGTACGCGGGCCTCTCACTGCTGTGGCCTCTCCCGTTGCGGAGCACAGGCTCCGGACGCGCGGGCTCAGCAGCCATGGCTCACGGGCCCAGCCGCTCCGCGGCATGTGGGATCTTCCCGGACCGGGGCACGAACCCACCTCCCCTGCATCGGCAGGCGGACTCTCAACCACTGCGCCACCAGGGAAGCCCGGGATTGGATTTTGTGTTAGTTTCCTAGGGCTTCCATAACAAATTACCACAACGAGGTGGTTTAAAACAGCAGAAAGTAAGTGTCTCACAGCTCTAGAGGCTGGAAGTCTGAAGTCTGGGCGTGGTGAGGCTCTGGGGTCATACACTCTCCTGTGCTCCTTCCAGCTTCCGGCGGTTCCTGTGTTCTTTCTGTTCTAGTTTCCTCTGGGAACTTCCTTAAACCAATATCTATTTTCTTAAATGTAAGCAGACATTCTACTTAATAGGGAAACATCAGAAGGATTCCCCCTTTTTTTTTTTTTTTTTTAATTTTATTTATTTTATACAGCAGGTTCTTCACCCCCCAGGGCAAAGTAAGAGACTATAGACCAGGAGCTCGGTCTTTCTGGTGGAGACTTATTAGCTGATCACCATGGCTGTGGCCTGAGGGGTAGGTTTGTAATTAAGCCTGCATCTAGGGGCCCCCGAATCCTTTCCAGAGATGTCAGAGGGCAGGCCCTCCAGAGCCCAAGTTTCTTGGAGGGATGCTTTACATGCATCTGACACCCATGGTTCACCCCTTGAACGCCTGGCTCTGGTGGCCAGAGGGGCTTGTATTCCTGGGTCCCACGGGACTGTGGTGAGCAGAGGGCCAGGTTGGGACAGGCTGGCACACTCCATGCTGTCATGTGATGGAGGCCACCCTGCTTGTCCTGGAGCTTCAGCCTGGGGCACAGGCTTAGGTTGGGCGTGCAGAGCTGCTCTCATAGGTTGGAGGCTGTGAGTGCCTGCCGTCTCCCGCTTTCCCCGAGTTGGGCCCCCGGAAGAGAGTTTATACACTTCTCTGTGACTGCCACTCGGGGGTCACTGCAGGTCCCTGACTCTGGTGGCCAGTGGGACTCAGGCTTGTAGTTGCTCACACCCCTGTATGTTTTGTGAACTTTAGAGGAAAGTGTCCAGTCAGTCTGAATCTGGGTTCTGAGACCCTACCCTTTGGGGCACTGACAGGTCTTGGCACACCCTCAGCTGCTGGGAGCCACTCAAATACATCAGGCTGCTGGACAAGCAGAGCGGTTTGAGAGCCGACCAAGAGCTGGGGAGAGCTGAGCAAAAAGGCTCATCTCCTACATGAGGCCCTGCCTTCAGGACTGGGAGAGGCAGTTGTTTCCTCTTCTGCACAGAAATCAACACAGAGTCCAGCAAAATGAAGAAACAGAGGGGGCTTCCCTGGTGGCGCAGTGGTTGAGAGTCCGCCTGCCGATGCAGGGGACACGGGTTCGTGCCCCGGTCCGGAAGGATTCCACATGCCGCGGAGCGGCTGGGCCCGTGAGCCACAGCCGCTGAGCCTGCGCGTCCGGAGCCTGTGCTCCGCAACGGGAGAGGCCACAGCAGTGAGAGGCCCGCGTACTGCAAAAAAAAAAAAAGAAACAGAGGAATATGTTCCAAATGAAAGAACAGGTTACAACCTCAGAAAAAAGCCTTAGTGAGACAGAACTAATTTACTTGATAAAGAGCTAAAGTAATGGTCATAAAGATGCTCACCAAACTGGGGAAAAGAATGCATGAACACGTGAGAACTTCAGCAGAGAAGGAAAATATTTAAAAGTGCCAAAGAGAAGTCTCAGAGTTGAAGAATACAATAACCAAAATGAGGGGTTCAGGCGGAGACTCGATGGTTGAAAACTTCCTGACCTTTGGGAAGGAAACAGACATCCAAGAACTCAAAGAGACCCACCCCAAGGTACATTATAGCTCAGTTGTCCGAAGTTAAAGACAAGGAGAGAAAAACAACTTGTCACATACAAAGGAAACCCCACCCTCTCCCCATAAGAACGTGAGCAGATTTTTCAGCAAAACTTTGCAGGCATGATATAGTCAAAGTGCTGAAGGAAAAACTTATAACCAAGAATTCGCTCCCTGGTAAAGACATCGTTCAGATTAGAGACATTAAGAGCTTTGCATTTAAGCAAGAGTGTAGGAGTTCATCACTTGTAAGAAGTGTTGAAGGAACTTTGTTAAATTAAAAAGAAAGGGCACTTATTAGTAACAGGGACACATATGAAAGGATAAATCTCACTGGAAAAGTAAATACATAATAAAGGTGGTGGATTAATTGCCTATAAAGCTAGTATGAAGGTTAAAAGACCAAAGTAGTAACAATAACTATGATTATAATAATTAAAGGATAAACAAGATAAAAAGATGTGAAACATGACATCAAAAGTATAAAACATGGGAGTGGGGAGTAAAAATGATGAGCTTAGAATGGGGTTGAATTTAAGTTGTTACAACTTAAAATAGACTGTTGTAGACATAAGTTATTATATGTAAGCCCCATGGTAACCACAACGCAAAAACCTACAGTAAATACACGATAAAGAGAAATGAATATAAGCATATCACTAAATATAGTTATCAAACCACAAAGGAAGGGAGCAAGAGAAGAAAGAAACAAACTACAAAAGCAGCCAGAAAGCAGTTAGCAGAATGGTGATAAGTGCGTACCTACTGATAGTTACTTTAAATGTAAATGGACTGAATTCTCCTATCAAAAGACACAGAGTGGCTGAATGGATAAAGAAAAAACAAGACCCATCTACATGCTGCCTACAAGAAACTCACTTTAGATGTAAGGACACACACAGACTGAAGTGAAGGGATGGAAAAAGATACCCATGCAAATGGAAACCACAAGAAAATCTGGAGTAGCTGTGTCCATATATAAGACAGAATAAACTTCAGAGTGAAGACTGTAGTCAGAGAGGGATGAGGGGCTTTGTATAATGGAAAAGGGGTCAGTCTTCAAGAAGATATAACATTGCAGTATTTATACACCCAGCAGAGGAGTATGTAAATATATAAAGCAAATATTAACAGACTTGTAGGGAGAGATAGACAGCAAAACAATAATAGTGGGGGACTTTAATACCCCACTGACATCAATGGACAGATTATCTAGATAGAAAATCAATAAGGAAACACAAACCTTAAATTATATGTTAGACCAGATAGACATGGACTTAACAGATATTTGCAGAACGTTCCATCTCGAAGCAACAGAATCCACATTCTTTTCAAGTGCACATGGAACGTTACCAAGATAGATGAAACGTTAGGCCACCAAAAAAATCTTAATAAATTTAATAGGATCGAAATAATATTTTCCATTCACACTGGTATGAAACTAGAAATTAATAACATGAAGAAAACTGGAAAATTCACAAACGTGGGGAGATTAAACAATGTGCTCCTGAACAACCAATGGGTAAAAGAATATCCAAAAGAGAATCAAAATACCTTAAGACAAAAATGAAAACGTAAGATACCAAAAATTATGGGATGCGGCAAAAGCAGTTCTAAGAAGAAAGTTTTGATAAAATGCCTACCTCAAGAAAAAAGTGAAGTCTCAAATACACAAACCAACTTTACACCTCAAGGAGCCAGTTAAAGAAGAACATAAAAAGCCCACAGTTAGAAGGAAGGAGATAAAGATCGTAGCAAAAATAAATGAAACGGAAACTAAAAAAAATTAGAAAAGATCGATGAAACCAAGAGGTGATTCTTTGAAAAGATGAACAAAACTGACAGACCTTTAGCTAGACTCACAAGAAAAAAGAGGACTCCAATAAATAAAATCAGAAGTGAACACTAGATATTACAACTGGTGCCAGAGAGATACAAAGGATCATAAGACACTACTGAGAACAGTTAACATTGCCAACAAACTGGACAACCTAGAAGAAATGGATAAATTCCTAGAAACTTACCAGGACTGAATCATGATGAAATAGAAAACCATAACAGATTAATTACTAGTAAGGAGATGGAATTAGTCATCAAGAAAACCTTCCTACAAACAAAAGTCTAGGACCAGTCCAGGAATATACAATGCAGAAATGACAGTCTCTTCAATAAATGGTTTTGGAAAAACTGGACCACTGGGGCTTCCCTGGTGGTGCAGTGGTTAAGAATCTGCCTTCCAACACAGGGAACACAGGATCAATCCCTGGTCAGGGAACTCTAGATCCCACATGCATGCTGCAACTAAGAGTTCACATGCCACAACTAAGGAGCCCACTGGCTTCAACTAAGACCTGGTACAGCCAAAACAAAAAACAAAAAAACAACTGGACCACTGCTTCACCCCATACACAAAAATTAACTCAAAATGACATACAGACTTGAATGTAACACCTGAAACCATAAAACTCCTGGAAGAAACATAGGCAGTAAGCTTCTTGACATCTGTCTTGGCGATGTTTTTTTGGATCTTACTACAAAGGCAAAAGCCACAAAAGCAGAAATAAACAAGTGGGCCTACAGAAAACGAAATAGCTTCTGCACAGCAAAGGAAACCATACACAAAATGAAAAGACAACCTACTGATTGGGGGAAGATATTTGCAAATCATATACCTAATAAAGTCTTAATACCCCAAACAGGTAAAGAACTTATACAAGTCAATAGCAGAAAAAAAAAAAAAACCCAAAACAAAGAAAACCACCAAACCCCAAACAATCCAATTAAAAAATGGAGGACCTTGGGACTTCCCTTGTGGCACAGCAGTTACGAATCCACCTGCCAATGCAGGGGATATGAGTTTGATCCCTGGTCCAGGAAGATCCCACATGCTGCAGAGCAAGTAAGCCCGTGTGCCACAACTATTGAGCCTGTGTTCTAGAGCCCACGAGCCACAACTACTGAGCCCACGTGCCACAACTACTGAAGCCCGTGTGCCTAGAGCCCGTGCTCTGCAACAAGAGAAACCATGGCAATGAGAAGCTTGCGCACTGCAACGAAGAGTAGCCCCTGCTCACCGCAACTAGAGAAAGCCCGTGTGCAGCAATGAAGACCCAACGCAGCCAATAAATAAATATATTTTTTTTTAAAAAAAGGAACACCCGAATAGGCATTTTTCCCAAGAAGACATAGAAAAGATGCTCAATGTCAAATCAAAACCACAATGAGGTACCACATCATACCTGTCAGAATGGCTAGTATCAAAAAGACAAGAGATAACCAGTGTTGGCAAGGATGTGGATTAGAGCAAAACCTCGTGCACTGTTGGTGGGAATGTAAGTTGGTGCAGCCACTATGGAGATTTCTCAAAAAACGAAAAATAGAACTACCATATGATCCAGGAATTCCGTTTCTTAGTTATCTGAAGAAAACAAAACTAATTATAATAAAAGATACATGTACACCCATGTTCATAGCAAGATGTATAATAGTCAAGATACGGAAGCCACCTAGTGCCCATCACTAGATGGATAAAGAAGAGTTGGTACACACACGATGGAGTAATGTTTAGCCATTAAAAAAAAAAGTATGAAATCCTGCCATCTGCCACAACATGAGTGGGCCTAGAGGGCATTATGCTAAGTGAAATAAGTCAGAGAAAGACAAGCACAGTATGAGCCCTTTTATATGTGGAATCACTAAAGAAAAAAGCTCATTAGATAGAACAGATTGTTGGTCACAGGAGGCAGAGTGTTGGTGGGGAAGTGAGAGAACTGGGTTATGTTGGTCTGTCTTTAGTTTAAATGAATGGAATAAAAGTTTTAAACAGTAACTGGTAAAAATTGAAGGATGAAGCATTTTGTTTCCTCTTTATGTTTTAGTTTGAATATGAAAATAATTGATGAGAAAAAGAAGAATTCGGTCAATAAATTTAGCAGAAATACTAGAATTAGAGTAACAACGAAACGGTGGCTCTAGACAAAGATTTCCTCAGCCAAGCTTCCAGGAGACTTCTGAGTCCTAATGCCTTGAATTTGGGGTCAGCTAACTTTCTGTAAAGGGCCCTGGAGGCCACGCAGGGCTGTGTTTCTATAAAACTCGTGTGTGTGTGTGTGTGTGTGTGTGTGTGTGTGTGTGTGTGTGTGTGTTTAACAAAAGTAGTTTGCTACCTGCCCTGTGTGCTATAGTTTTTGCTCGGCCCTAAAGCATCCAATTACATGTGTTGAGTTAACTTCTGTCCCTTTTATATATTTACACGTAGTACTAGGTATATACCTTGGAATTATTGAGAAAACAATCACACAAATAATTTTCTCTACAGTTTACTTCTGTCTTGGAACTGTGTTTGATCTTTAGGTATAGGAACTTTATAACGGAAGGATCAGGTAATCGCTAATGGAATTTAACACCACAGAAGAAAAGGTAACCACATATGGTGTCTGCTGAGGTGATGAAAAGGGAAGCACAGGCATCACTGTATGTGGTAACATTGCCAAGAAACATGCCCGTCTGTCTGGTCAGAGGCCCTCAGTAGAGCTACCACAGGGCACATTAACAATGTGATGAGAATGCCACTTGCTAAATCCGGAACGTGGGAAATTCTACCAAGACAAAATGACCCAATTTCTCCACCAGATAAATTGGAGAGGACACTGTTATACATTCCACTAAATTTAAGAAACATACCAACCAAATGCACTGTCTGGACCTTTTTGGATTTGATTTGAACAAACCAACTTAAAATTATTGAACAAGTGGGTAAGTTTGACCTTGACTCAGTATTTGATATTTAATATTTGATAATATTTTAGTATTTGATATTTAATATTAAATAAATCATTTTATGTTCCTGAAATTCGTACAGAAGAGCAGAGGGCCAAGTATAGGCAAGATAATTTTAAAAATCGATATCTTCGGAACACTCATTCTACCAGATAACAGAATAAAAGCTGCCGTGAATGTGGGAGAGTGTTACTGGCTTGGAGATGGGTAGTGAGACCTGGCAGTGAGCAGCCAGAAGCAGACCTGGTTCCTCACCAGGCGCTGCCGGCACCATTGCCGCCTGATGGACTAAAGGCCCAAAGCTTTTTGAAGAAAACATAGGTGAGGGTCTTTAAGATGCTGGGACAGAAAGAATTTAAGTAACAAAAGCACAAACTACAAGGGAAGGAGATTGATATATTTGATGACATTAATTGTTTAAAATTTACAAATGACTAAAAACACCTTAAACAAAGTGAAAAGACAAATCAGGTATAGAAGAAGATAGTTTTAATAAAGACTTCTTATCCACATTATTTAAAAGCACTTCTCCAAATCATTTAGAAATCCAACAACCCACAGGGAAAAAAAGGCAAAGTATATAAGCAGCGTATTCACAGAAGAGGATAATAAACATGAAAATACGTTGTGTCATTCCAATCAGGAAAAGGCAAACAGAAACATCAGAATTCCAAGTCATATGTATCAGGTTAGAAAAAGTGCTAAAAATTTACCCCTTGATGTGAGAGTGAGGTATCTCTCTCACATCACTTGTGAAGGAGTAGCTGTGAGCCTTTAAAGGCTCCACAGTGCACCTGGCAGGTCCCTGCTGCCGTGGACCCTGGAGGGCTCACCCGTGCTCGGGAAGGCGCCTCTCTCGAAAGGGTGGTTCTTAGGATGCAAAGAATCAGAGTCCTAATGTTAAAGTTTGACAGTTTGGTATGTGGATATTCGTTAATTTGGTTATACTTTTTTTTAAGCTTGAAATCATTCTCTTTGTTAAAAAGCAGTTTTGAAAGTCGTTTATAGCAAAGTGCCTCTGATTAATTAAAGCAGATACAGATTCTCTTACACTTAAAAGTTTATTTATAAATGAGCATGAAGTAGGAACAGAGGGAGCTTGGTGAGAGCACGCTCGCTGTCTGCAGGTTTAGGGCTGTGTCGTGCTCCCACCGGGCACCTTCCCGGGCCTCTCTCTCCGTCGTTGGGTCTTGCCTTCTGATGGTGTTCTGCATTCCTTGCCTCTCTTCCGCCCTGCTGGTACAAGGGCCAGGCAGGCCAGCAGTGCAGTGTCAAGTATGTTTCTTGTGGCCGCAGCTGGGAGCCAGAAAACGCCCTCCCTCTTCCAGCTCCTGGCCCGTCCAGCTGGCTTCTTCCTCGCTCGCAGGAGCCCTCCTCCTGCACTGGTGAGGGTGCACCAGCTGCCGTGGGTGGGGTGGCCGCCGAGCAAGGACAGCTGGTGCGAGAGCTGCGATGGGCTTGTACCGTCCCGGGTGTGTTTGGATTGAGGTCTGGTCCTAAAAGGGGGATGTTGTCTTCTTGCTGGAAAGTTAGGAAGGCCTTGGGGTTGTCAGAGAGGGTGACCCTCAGTCAGTGCTCTGCTTTTCCCTGTCCCTGTAATTCTGCTTTCCTTCTCTCTTGGTCTTCCCTGTCCCCGTCCGGGGCCGCCTTCCTCCCTCAGCCCGCGACCTGAACTTGGTAGGGCTAAGAGGAAGTGGGTCCACAAAGCATTGCATCTCTAGCACCATCCGAATTAGCAAAGAGAGGACTCAAAGGGAGCAGAAGTCAACGTTTGGTGATCTGTTTCCTCCTCTCAGAACAGACGTCTGCCCCTCTGGAGCCCCTGACGCACCTGTGCTTTGTGTTCATGCAGATCGCGCCAAGAGAAGGAAGCTCAGGGAAGAGAGGGCCTGGCTGCTGGCGCAGGGCAAGGCGCTCCCGCCCGAGCTGTCCCACTTGGACCCTCCCTCCCCGCCGCGGGAAGAGAAGAGGACGAGAGACCCGTGAGTGTTGAGTGGCCCCAAGCCTGCCTCGTCGTGTCCTTAGAACAGCCCTCTGTGGGGGTCGTGGCCAGTGCTCGTGAGCTCCTTCCGCTGCTGTCTGACTTGCTGGGTTATTATTCTTTAGATCACAGAAGTACTTACTAGAGTAGAGTAAAACCTGGCAAGGAGTGTGCTGTTAAATCACGAACGTTACGGAATCATGAATGAGTTCCACGAAACCATCATTTTGTAGATGGAAAAGGTGGTGGTCCTGTTCGGCTGACGTATGCTGGCCCTCATCCTCGTCACATTCTCAGGAGCGTTCTCAGTGTTACAGACTTTCCTTAACAAAGGTGTACTGGGACTATTCCAAAGCTGGGCGCAAGTGAGCTGTGTGTGAGGTTGGAGCAAGAGCTCCGAGGAGAGAAGGTGGTCTCAGCTACCGCTAATCCCTTCTTTTCTGCTTTACAGCTTTGAGCTGGACGACGATTTCACTGCCATGTACAAAGGTCAGTTCCCACGCTCAGCTCCCGCGTTCTGCCCAAGCGTGTTCCCACGTCGGTGTGTTAACCCAGCTCTCCTCTTTGGCCCTCAGTTCTGGACGTGGTGAAGGCTCACAAGGATTCCTGGCCCTTTTTGGAACCAGTGGATGAATCGTATGCCCCTAACTATTACCAGATTATTAAGGTAGAGGTGGCCTTGTCAGCTGTACCCGACTGTGGTGTGTGCATCTTTAGTGATCTGTGTTGTTGTGTGTAAGTTCATCTGCTACCCCTCAAGGGTCAGGGTTGCTGGGTGCACCCCAGGCTTTTGAGCAGCTCCTAATGCTGTGAGTGCTTTGCCTCGCAGGACCTGCAGGATGCTGTGTTCTCCAGCCTGTGCTAATTAACGTGTCCTGTTGTAGGTCCCCATGGATATTTCAAGCATGGAGAAGAAACTGAATGGAGGTTTATACTGTTCGAAGGAGGAGTTTGTGAATGACATGAAGACTATGTTCAGGAACTGTCGAAAATATAACGGGGAAAGTAGCGGTAAGTGAAGAGGGGTGGCTATGGATTCACCCTGGCACACCAGTAGGACCAAGGGTAACACGCCCCCTCTTTTAGAAACACACCCTCCAGAGATTCAGACCTTCCTTGGGGACCATAAGGAGAATGTGTGTTAACGCCGTGGGATGGGCGTGCCGGGCCCTGTCCCGCCCCACCCGGCCAGAGGGGCAGCGGTGGCTGGCGGCCCAGGTCCTTGTCTTCCCCCAGGCCCGCCTGGGTCTGTTTGTCCTCGGCCCCCACCGTCAGCCACCTTTGCATCACACAGCAGACCTCTGATGACACAGCCCGTGTTGCGCCAGGTGCTGAAACTGGAGCTCACGATGCCTTTTTTTTTTTTTTTTACTAGACAGATTCAGTGATTGTACTTAATGTTTCTGCGGTTTGGCATTAAAGAATTCAATTTTTACCGGTTTGGGGGTACTGGGCTCACTGTCCCAGCCACACAGGCTTGAGGCCAGAAAACCGTGTCCTGGTTTCTTGTCCTGGTCTCTCGTGTCCGTAGCCCTACAACGTGGGGAGCGCTGCAGCCCGGGCAGCCACGCAGTCGAGCCCGGGGCTGCCCCGTTGCATGTTTGTGGGCGGAGGTCTGGGGGCCTGCCCAGCGGCGCTCAGGCCTCGGTCCCCCGCAGAGTACACCAAGATGTCGGACAACCTGGAGCGGTGCTTCCACCGCGCGATGCTGAAGCACTTTCCTGGTGAGGACGGGGACACGGACGAGGAATTCTGGGTCCGAGAGGAGGAGAAGCGGGAGAAGAGGCGTGGGCGGGCCGCCCGCAGCCACGCGTGCACCCGCCCCCGGGACGCGGAGGCGCCCGGCCGGAAGCAGCAGCCCGCGGAGGCCGGGGGCAAATCGCTGCCCCCTGGGCGCCGCGCCGCGCCCTCCGGGGCCGGCGAGAGCAGCAGCTGCGCGCAGCCCCCTGGCGACGTGGGCCCCCCGAACGGCCGCAGCCTCCCTGGACCCCTGCATTACGGTGGACCCAGCCAGGCACCCCTCGCAGGCCAGCTGGTGAGGAGCAGCTTTGTCCCATTGCGGTTTCCCCTGGCTGGGGGCTGGGGCGGGGCGTGAAGCCTCTCGGTCAGAGCCTCTGCCAACATGGCGTGCCTGCTTATGGATGCTCTCTTCTCCCCATCTGCCCTTCCTCTAGCCTTCCTTTATTTTATTTTATTTTATTTTATTTTTTTTTTTTGCGATATGTGTGCCTCTCACTGTCGTGGCCTTCCCCGTTGCCGGACGCGCAAGCTCAGCGGCCACGGCTCACGGGCCCAGCCGCTACGCGGCATGTGGGATCCTCCCGGACCGGGGCACGAACCTGTATCCCCTGCATCGGCAGGCGGACTCTCAACCACTGCGCCACCAGGGAGGCCCTATCCTTCCTTTATTTTAAATCCTTCTTTTTCGAAATCATTTGAACCACACATTCTCAACACGGGCATTATTAACCCCTTTTAAGTCAAAGGCACAGAGGTACATACAGTATGTAAGTGAACCCTTCACGAGGGGAACAGTTGGGCAGAACACTGGCCGAGGCGGCTCTGGGGAGAGACAAGGACGGGAAGCCCCTGCTCTGGGCCCTCCTGTGGTGAGTGTACGCTCGGAGCAGGTGGCGGCCTTGTCCTGCAGCAGGACATTTAGTCTTCCGGATGCGAAGGGTGTGCCTCTTTTCTTCTTCTTGCCTTTGCTCCGTGCCCTCCAGAGGCCAGCAGGACAGGGAACGTTTTGTCCTCTCCGAGGGTCGGATCCTGCCACCATCCGTGTCTCCTCTGGAGCCCCAGAGCCGCACCCCGGCGGGCCTGGACAGCATCCCCAGCCTTTAGCAGTGCAGGTAAGCAACCGGCTTAGCATACACAGGTGCAAAGGTGCGTTTCAGAAATACAGTCTCTCCCCAGGTTAAATTGGACTTGTAATTTCCCATTTCCTTGTGGTAAGCACATCTCTTTTCTTGTTGCCAGCCTCCAGCTGGAATTAACCATCACCGAGGCCCCCCCGACGAGAAGCCGGTGTGTGGGGGCCTAGCGCCCCTTGCTGACATGGGATCGCGTCCTGGACCCTCGCTGCTTGGGCAGATGAGCGGCCCCAGCCAGGAGGGGACTATGTATCCTCCAGCTCATTTCCAGCCAGGCTTTATCCCTCCCAGGCACGGTGGGGCTCCGGCCCGACCCCCAGCCTTTCCCGAGAGTTCAGAAATCCCTCCCAGCCACATGTACCGATCCTACAAGTACCTGAGTCGAGTACACTCTGCAGTCTGGAATGGGAATCACGGTGCTACAAATCCAGGACCCTTGGGGCCAGATGAGAAGCCCCCCATGGGGCCAGGACCCTCTCACCAGCCTCGCACTCTGGGTCACATGATAGATTCCCGAGTGATGAGAGCACCCCTCCCCCCAAACCAGTGGCCAGAACAATCAGGCTTCCTACCTCACGGAGTTCCTTCTTCGGGGTACATGCGACCACCCTGTAAACCTGGTGGACACCGGTTCCAGCCCTCTCCAGCACCAACGCAAGGTTCTCTCTTTGGAGCACCGGCCCAGGCCCTGCGGGGAATGCAGGGCGGGGACTCCATGCTGGACAGCCCAGAGATGCTTGCCATGCAGCAGCTCTCCTCGCGGGGGTGCCCGGCAGGCATGCCTTACCGCCCCCGCCAGCCCGTGCCGCCCCCTGCGCCTGGCCCTTTCCCCCCAGTGGGCGTGGCGGCCCCCAAGCCTGCCTCGGGGGAACCTGGGCGGACACAGGACAGCAGGGAAACACTGGAGCCTGAGAACGGCCGAGGTAATTCCCAGGCTCACCTTCATCTGCCCTTTGGCTCTCTAAGCTGTTAATTAAGGACTCACCTTTTTTTTTTTTTTTAACATCTTTATTGGAGTATAATTGCTTTACAATCGTGTGTTAGTTTCTGCTGTATAACAAAGTGAATCAGCTATACATATACATATGTCCCCATATCCCCTCCCTCTTGCATCTCCCTCCCACCCTCCCTATCCCACCCCTCTAGGTGGACACAAAGCACCGAGCTGATCTCCCTGTGCTATGCGGCTGCTTCCCACTAGCTGGCTATTTTACATTTGGTAGTGTGTATATGTCCATGCCACTCTCTCACTCCGACCCAGCTTCCCCATCCCCCTCCCCGTGTCCTCAAGTCCATTCTCTACGTCTGCGTCTTTGTTCCTGTCCTGCCCCTAGGTTCTTCAGAACCTTTTTTTTTTTTTCTTTTTGAAGATTCCATATATATGTGTTAGCACACAGTATTTGTTTTTCTCTTTCTGACTGACTTCACTCTGTATGACAGACTCTAGGTCCATCCACTTTACTACAAATAACTCAATTTCGTTTCTTTTTATGGCTGAGTAACATTCCACTGTATATATGTGCCACATTCTTCTTTACCCATTCAACTGTCGATGGACACTTAGGTTGCTTCCATGTCCTGGCTATTGTAAATAGAGCTGCAGTGAACATTGTGGTACATGACTCTTTTTGAATTATGGTTTTCTCTGGGTATATGCCCAGTAGTGGGATTGCTGGGTCATATGGTAGTTCTGTTTTTAGTTTTTTAAGGAACCTCCATACTGTTCTCCCTAGTGGCTGTATCACTTTACATTCCCACCAACAGTGCAACATTTATTGTTTGTAGATTTTTTGATGATGGCCATTCTGACCGGTGTGAGGTGATACCTCATTGTAGTTTTGATTTGCATTTCTCTAATGATTAGTGTTGTTGAGCATCCTTTCATGTGTTTGTTAGCAGTCTGTATATCTTCTTTGGAGAAATGTCTATTTAGGTCTTCTGTCCATTTTTGGGTTGAGTTTGTTTTTTTGATGCTGAGCTGCATGAGCCGCTTCTACATTTTGGAGATTAATCCTTTGTCCGTTGCTTCATTTGTAAATAGTTCCTCCTGTTCTGAGGGTTGTCTTTTCGTCTTGTTTATGGTTTCCTTTGCTGTGCAAAAGCTTTTAAGTTTTATTAGGTCCCATTTGTATATTTTTGTTTTTATTTCCGTTTCTCTAGGAGGTCAAAAAGGATCTTGCCCTGAGTCAACGGGAGAGCGGTGGCCTCTCCCGTTGGCCCTGAGATCTTGCCCTGAGTCATAGAGTGTTCTGCCTATGTTTTCTTCTAAGAGTTTTATAGTGTTTGGCCTTACATTTATGACTTTAATCCATTTTGAGTTTATTTGTGTGTACCGTGTTAGGGAGTGTTCTAATTTCATTCTTTCACATGTAGCTGTCCAGTTTTCCCAGCACCACTTATTGAAGAGGCTGTCTTTTCTGCATTGTATATTCTTGCCTCCTTTATCAAATATAAGGTGACCAAATGTGCGTGGGTTTATCTCTGGGCTTTCTGTCCTTTTCCATTGACCTATATTTCTGTTTTTGTGCCAGTACCATACTATCTTGATTACGGTAGCTTCAGTATAGTCTGAAGTCCAGGAGCCTGATTCCTCCAGCTCCGTTCTTCTTTCTCCGGATTGCTTTGTCTGTTCGGGCTCTTTTGTGCTTCCATACAAATTGTGAAATTTTTTGTTCTAGTTGTGTGAATAATGCCAGTGGTAGTTTGCTAGGGATTGCATTGAATCTGTAGACTGCTTTGGGTAGTAGAGTCATTTTCACAATGTTGATTCTTCCAATCCAAGAACATGGTATATCTCTCCATCTGTTTGTGTCATCTGTAATTTTTTTTCATAAGGTCTTTTGTCTCCTTACATAAGTTTATTCCTAGGTATTTTATTCTTTTTGTTGCAGTGAGAAATGAAAGTGTTTTCCTTAATTGCTCTGTCAGATTTTTCATCATTAGTGTATAGGGATGCGAGAGATTTCTGTGCATTAATTTTGTATCCTGCTCCTTTACCAAATTCATTGATTAGCTCTAGTATAGGTTTTCTGGTAGCATCTGTAGGGTCTCTATCTATAGTATCATGTCATCTGCAGACAGTGACAGTTTTACTTCTTTTCCGATTTGGGTTCCCTTTATTTCTTTTTCTTCTCTGATTGTTGTGGCTAAAACTTCCAAAACTATATTCAGTAATGGTGAGAGTGGACAACCTTGTCTTGTTCCTGATCTTAGAGGAAATGGTTTCAGTTTTTCACCATTGAGAACGATGTTGGCTGTGAGTGTGTCATATATGGCCTTTATTATGTTGAGGTAAGTTCCCTCTATGCCTACTTTCTGGAGAGTTTTTATCATAAATGGGTGTTGGATTTTGTCAAAAGCTTTTTCTGCATATTTTTCTGATCATATGGTTTTTATCCTTCAATTTGTTAATATGGTGTATCCCACTGATTGATTTGCATATACTGAAGAATCCTTGCATTCCTGGGATAAACCCCACTTGATCATGGTGTATGATCCTTTTAATGTGCTGTTGGATTCTGTTTGCTAGTATTTTGTTGAGGACTTTTGCATCTGAGTTCATCAGAGATTCTGGCCTGTAGTTTTCTTTTTTTGTGACATCTGTGTCTGGTTTTGGTATCAGGGTGATGGTGGCCTTGTAAAATGAGTTTGGGAGTGTTCCTCCGTCTGCTATATTTAGGAAGAGTTTGATAAGGATAGGTGTTAGCTCTTCTCTGAATGTTTGATAGAATTCACCTGTGAAGCCATCTGGTCCTGGGCTTTTCTTTGATGGAAGATTTTTTTTTTTTTTTTTTTTTTTTTTTGCGGTACGCAGGCCTCTCACTGTGGTGGCCTCTCCCGTTGCGGAGCACAGGCTCCGGACGCGCAGGCTCAGCGGCCATGGCTCACGGGCCCAGCCGCTCGGCGGCATGTGGGATCTTCCCGGACCGGGGCACGAACCCGCGTCCCCTGCATCGGCAGGCGGACTCTCAACCACTGCGCCACCAGGGAAGCCCTGATGGAAGATTTTTAATCACAGTTTCCATTTCAGTGCTTGTGATTGGTCTGTTTATATTTTCTGTTTCTTCCTGGTTCAGTCTCGGAAGGTTGTGCTTTTCTAAGAATTTGTCCATTCTTCCAGGTTGTCCAATTTATTGGCATAGAGTTACTTGCAGTAATGTCTCCTGATCCTTTGTATCTCTGCAGTGTCGGTTGTTGCTTCTCCTTTTTTCGTTTCTGATTCTATTGATCTGAGTCCTCTCCCTTATTTTCCTGATGAGTCTGGCTAATGGTTTATCAATTTTGTTTATCTTCTCAAAGAACCAGCTTTTAGTTTTATTGATCTTTGCTGTTGTTTCCTTCATTTCTTTTTCATTTATTTCTGATCTGATCTTTATGATTTCTTTCCTTCTGCTAACTTTGGGGATTTTTTTTGTTCTTTTTTCTCTAATTGCTTTCGGTGTAAGGCTAGGTTGTTTATTTGAGATTTTTCTTGTTTCTTGAGGTAGGATTGTATTGGTATAAACTTCCCTCTTACAACTGCTTTTGCTGCATCCCATAGGTTTTGGGTCGTCGTGTTTTCATTGTCATTTGTTTTTGTTTTTTTTTTTTTTTTTTTTTCTTTTTGCGGTCCGCGGGCCTCTCACTGTTATGGCCTCTCCCGTCGCGGAGCACAGGCTCCAGACGCGCAGGCTCAGTGGCCATGGCTCACAGGCCCAGCCGCTCCACGGCATGCGGGATCCTCCCGGACCGGGGCACGAACCCGCGTCCCCTGCATCGGCAGGCAGACTCTCGACCACTGTGCCACCAGGGAAGCCCTGTTTCTGGGTATTTTTTGATTTTCTCTTTGATTTCTTCATTGATCTCTTGGTTATTTAGTAGCATATTGTTTAGCCTCCGTGTGTTTGTGTTTGTATATTTTACAGGCTTTTTCCTGTAATTGATATCTAGTCTCATAGCGCTGTGGTTGGAAAAGATGCTTGATACGATTTCAGTTCTCTTAAACTTACTGAGGCTTGATTTGTGTCCCAAGATATGATCTATCCTGGAGAATGTTCCATGAGCACTTGAGAAGAAACTGTATTCTGTTGTTTTTGTTGTTGTTTTTGGATGGAGTGTCCTTTAAATAGCAATTAAGTCCATCTTGTTTAATGTGTCGTTTAAACTTGTGTTTCCTTATTTGGTGATAGTGGGGTGTTAAAGTATGATTGTGTTACTGTCAGTTTCCCATTTTATGGCTGTTAGCATTTGCCTTATGTATTGAGGTGCTCCTATGTTGGGTGCATAAAATTTACAATTGTTATATCTTCTTCTTGGATTGATCCCTGGATCATTATGTAGTGTCCTTCTTTGTCTCTTCTAATAGTCTTTATTTTAAAGTGTATTTTGTCTGATATGAGAATTGCTACTCCAGCTTTCTTTTGATTTCCATCTGCATGGAATATGTTTTTTCATCCCCTCACTTTCAGTCTGTATGTGTCTCTAGGTCTGAAGTGGGTCTCTTGTGGACGGCTTATACACGGGTCTTGTTTTTGTATCCATTCAGCCAGTCTGTGTCTTTTGGTTGGAGCATTTAATCCATTTACATTTAAGGTAATTATTAATATGTATGTTCCTATTACCATTTTTAAAAATGGTTTTGGGTTTGTTATTGTAGGTCTTTTCCTTCTCTTGTGTTTCTTGCCTAGAGAAGTTCCTTTAGCATTTGTTGTAAAGCTGGTTTGGTGGTGCTGAATTCTCTTAGCTTTTACTTGTCTGCAAAGGTTTTAATTTCTCCGTCAAATCCGAATGAGATCCTTGCTGGGTATAGTAATCTTGGTTGTAGGTTTTTCCCTTTCATCCCTTTAAATGTGCCCTTCCACTCCCTTCTGGCTTGCAGACTTTCTGCTGAAAGATCAGCTGTTAACCTTATGAGGACTCCCTTGTATGTTATTTGTTGCTTTTCCCTTACTGCTTTCAGTGTTTTTTCTTTGTATTTAATTTTTGATAGTTTGATTAATATGTGTCTCGGTGTGTTTTCCATGGATTTATCCTGTATGGGACTCTCTGCGCTTCCTGGACTTGATTGAATATTTCCTTTCCCATGTTAGGGAGGTTTTGCGTTTAATGTTGTCCCAAAGGTCTCCTAAACTGTCCTCAATTCTTTTCATTCTTTTTTCTTTATTCTGCTCTTTGGTAGTTATTTCCACTATTTTATCTTCCAGGTCACTTATCCGTTCTTCTGCCTCAGTTATTCTGCTATTGATTCCTTCTAGAGAATTTTTTGTTTCATTTATTGTGTTGTTCATCATTGTTTGTTTGCTCTTTAGTTCTTCTAGGTCCTTGTTAAACGTTTCTTGTATTTTCTCCATTCTACTTCCAAGATTTGGGATCATCTTTACTGTCATTACTCTGAATTCTTTTTCAGGTAGACTGCCTATTTCCTCTTCATTTGTTTGGTCTGGTGGGTTTTTACCTTGCTCCTTCATCTGCTGTGTGTTTTTCTGTCTTCTCATTCTGTTTAACTTACTGTGTTTGGGGTCTCCTTTTCACAGGCTGAAGGTTCGTAGTTTCCTTTGTTTTTGGTGTCTGCTCTCAGTGGGTAAGGTTGGTTCTGTGGGTTGTGTAGGCTTCCTCGTGGAGGGGACTGGTGCCTGTGTTCTGGTGTTTGAGGGTGGATCTTGTTTTCTGGTGGGCAGGACTGCGTCCACTGGTGTGTTTTGGGATGTCTGTGACCTTATTATGATTTTAGGCAACCTCTCTGCTAATGGGTGGAGTTGTGTTCCTGTCTTGCTAGTTGTTTGGCATAGTGTGTCCAGCACTGGAGCTATCTGTTCGTTGAGTGGAGCTGGTTCTTAGTGTTGAGATGGAGATCTCTGGGAGAGCTCTCGCCTGTGGATACTACTTGGGGCCTGGAGGTCTGGTGGTCCAGTGTCCGGAACCTGGCTCTCCCACCTCAGAGGCTCAGGCCTGACAGCTGGCCAGAGCGCGAAGACCCTGTTGGCCACGCGGCTTTTGGGAAGTCTGACGTCTTCTGCCAGCATTCAGTAGTTATTCTGCCCAAGTTGTTCCACATGTAGATGTATTTTTTGACATGTTTGTGGAGAGGAAGGTGAGCTCCATGTCTTACTCCTCTGCCATCTTGAAGGTCCTCTCTCTGCACCTCCTGTTGCTAGAGAGGATCCACATTTCATCTGGAAAGGACATAAATCTGGCAATCTCACTTCCCGCCTAGCCCATCCACCTTTCTTCCCTTTGTGCTTATTAGTCTGATTCACTTGCTCGTAGTGGGCCCCATGCAGAGGGCTTGCCACTGGCCCTTCAGACCAGAGTTCCTCATGAAATGGCTGAGCCGACACTTCAGCTCAGGACGTGCGCTGAAGCTCCGCACAGGACACTCAACTCAAGATGACTCACCTTTTAACACAGACTGTTGTACAAAATGTAGACTGGCCTCCAGCCTCTTTTTCTTAAATTACGCTGGGTTGAGCCAGTCCTGGTCAGAAGGATTTCTGTGATGACCATCACTGCACAAGGGCAGTGCTTACTGTACCAGGCACTCTTTTTGAGACTTCTACCCATACTGACCCTCTGAATTCTCAGAGCAAGTCTTTGAGGGAGCTTTTATTATCATCCTCATTTTTATAGATAGAAATTCCAAGGCACAGAAATGGTTATTTGCCTTCATCTAGTTCTGGGGACAGGGGTGGTTGGGTGGGTCCTGGGGTTTGAACCAGACGCACCGGGTCCAGCGTTCGTGTCCTCAACCCCTGCATTATCCAGCCCCACTTAAAAATTGCTGTCCTGAAAGTTACCCATGGGAAATCCATCTCCAGTGTTTTACTTCAGGTCCAGTCCTCTCCGTTCTGCTCTCCTCTGGTGTGTATCTGTGCTGCTGGGAATGAAGAGTAGTTAGTGAGAGCAGCCAGTCTTGAAGGGGTTTCTCAGAAATGCCATTTAAGCGAGTAAACGTAAAACTGCAGGAGAAAGGTGACAGGACTGCTTTGTGTGATTAATGCTTTTTTCCGGGATAGACATCTAGCCTGTGTTGCATGTGAGAGAGTGGGGGACACCTGGACTTCTGCAAAATATGATGACGATTCCATGTAAAGTTGGGGGTGGACCTAGAACTCAAACCTCCATTTAGTGTTTCTTTGGAGGAAAGCCCTGTTCCGTGAATACCAGCTTTAGCAGAATTTTACAGTAATGATTTCAGATGTGTCTGGAATTCACAGCTTTGGAGGAAAAGTCCCAGGACTAAACCTTGGAGCAGTCTGTCTGTTAGTTGCCGTGGATTTTTGTTTGTTTTGTTTGCATTTTATTACCTTAATGAAGTGTAGTTGATTTACAATGTATTAATTTCTGCTATACAGCAGTGATTCAGTTACACATATAAATACATTCTTTCCCATGATGGTTTATCACAGGATATAGAATACAGTTCTCTGTGCTATACAGTAGGACCTTGTTGTTCATCCGTCCTCTCTGTAATAATTTGCATCTGCTAATCCCAAACTCCCAATCCATCTATCCCCCACTTCCCCTCGTGCTTGGCAGCCACATCTGTTCTGTATGTCTGTGACTCTGTTTCACAGATAAGGTTATTTGTGTCATATTTTAGGTTCCACATATAAGTGATATCATATGGTATTTGTCTTTCTCTGACTTCACTTAGTGTGACAATCTCTAGGTCCATCCATGTTGCTGCAAATGGCATTATTTAATTCTTTTTTTATGGCTGAGTAGTATTCCATTGTGTATATGTACCACATCCTCTTTAGTCATTCATCTGTCGATGGACATTTAGGTTGCTTCTGTGTCTTGGCTATTGTAAATAGTGCTGCAGCGAACATTGGGGTGCGTGTGTCTTTTTGAATTATGGTTGTCTGCAGATATATGCCCAGGAGTGGGATTGCAGGATCATACGTTAACTTTATTTTTAGTTTTTTAAGGCACCTTCATATCGTTCTCCATAGTGGCTGCAGTGGTTTACATTCCCACCAGCAGTGTAGGAGGGTTCTCTTTTCCCCACATCCTGTCCAACATTTATTTTTGGTAGACCTCTTTAAAGATGGCCATTCGGACCAGTGTGAGGTGATACCTCATTGTAGTGTGGATATGCATTTCTCTAATAATTAGTGCTGTTGAGCATCTTTTCATGTGCCTGTTGACCATCTGTATGTCTTCTTTGGAGAAATGTCTATTTGTGTCTTGTACCCATTTTTTGATTGGTTTGTTTTTATGTTGAGTTGTATGAGCTGTTGGTATATTTGGAAATTGAGCCCTTGTTGGTCGCATAATTTGCAAATATTTTCTCCCAGTTCATAGGTTGTCTTTTCGTTTTGTTTATGGTTTCCTTTGCTGTACAAAAAGTTTGTAAGTTTCATTAGGTCCCACTTGTTTATTGTTTATTTTTGTGTGTGGTGTGAGGGTGTTGCCATGTTTTATGTTGACTGAATGATGAAAAGTGCACATTTTCATTATCATTGTATAGCTTGTACCTTTGATCTTTAAAGCCAGGGTTAGTTCGTTAGGAGCCTGCAATCCTAGTTGATCTTAAATGATGAATTCTTGATCTTGTCCTTAAGCTCTCACCGGTATCGTATTGTGACCACCTCTGGGCAACAACTCTGCCCTACCTCAGAGATCATAATAATAAGGCGTGTTTATGGCTAAACACAATAGCAAGGAAAAGAATTCTGAGTTTGTAAGGCAGCGTTTGCGTCTAGTAATTTAGTTTGATTGTTTATTAAATTTCTGTAATATGCTGAAGATGCCTTTTGACTGTTAACACTGTCGGCATTCTGTTTTCAAGATGTCCAGACAAGACGTGTATTTTCATCCATTCAGCAAATACTGATTGAGCCCCGTTTTGTGTGAATGACTGAGTGTGTGGTGGGGAACAGAACCTTGTCCCTACTCCCTTGGGGTGGGTGTCCTGACGGCAGAGGTCGGGTTCCGGCATTCC
>NW_006797390.1:9235296-9237046 GCF_000442215.2 Lipotes vexillifer
GCATTCCTGGTGTCCTCGTGCCGGGTCCCTCTTTCTCACTGTCAGGGCACAGCCTCCCAACCGGGCCTGCAGTTCCAGCGCCGCTGCACCCTCCGTCCTGTTTCACACACATGTCCTTGGAGTCCGGCACACGGATTGCACCCCCTTGCTACTGCGGAAGGGATTGCGAGGCCCCTGGCAGACCTTGCGGGAGCTGCAGAGCCTTAGCCCTGGTCTGGGTTGGGGGAATCAGGGTGTCGCCACCGGGGCCCCACGTCCACATTGTCTGACTGCCCATCGTATGCTGAGGTTTCAGCTCCCGAGGTGCAACTTTGTCTCCGTTTTTCTTGCAGCAGATCCCTTGCCTGGGCTCGAGGAGAAACCAGCCAGTGTTGGTGCTTTGGAGGGGGCGTTCCTCAAGCAGCTACCTCACCCCGCGCCCCCGCTGCAGGCCGACTGTGCCAGGCGGAGCTCGCCCCAGGGAAGGGATTCGGATGGCCCAGAGCTCAGGCGCGAGTCCTCGGAGCCTGGAGACAGCTGCCCAGTGAGCGCAGGCAGGGGCGCCTGGCTCTCGGGGAGCGGCTTCGCAGGCCCAGCCGCCCAGGGGTGCGCCCTAGCTGACCCGGGGGCACTCCCTGAAAACGGACTGAGGGTGGAAGCCTCCCCGTGTGGGTCCGAGGGCAAGGGCAGAGCGCCACCGGAGGCCATGCCGCCCGCCGAGCCCGCGTGCTCCCCCCTGTATGCGCCTGGCCTGGAGTACCCCAGCTCCACCGCACGGTACCACGTCGGCGCAGGCCTGCAGGCTGTGGGCCCCGTGATGGGGGGCAAGCCGTCAGCCCCGCACCCTCAGCCTTTTCCCCCTCGGGCGTTTCCGTCCCACGACCCGCATTCTGGAGTCTTCCCCCGGTACCGCCCCCACCAGGGAATGAGGTACCCCTACCAGCCGCCACCTCAGCCTTCCTACCATCACTACCCGCGGACTCCTTATTACTCGTGTCCACAGGGCTTTTCAGACTGGCAGAGACACCTCCCTGCCCCGGGAAGCCCGAGCGGGCCCCCGCCGGCTCAGCCTGCCCCTGCCAGGCCCCTCTTCCTCGATAAGAGCGCTGGGGCCGGGCTGCAGGGCTGCGAGGCTCTGAGCGCTGCCTTAACTTCCCCCGCGCGAGTGGACGCCGTGGTCGCCAAGACAGCTGATGGGCAGAATCCCGGCCCAGAGGAGAAGCAGGATGAGTCTATGGAGAGGCCAGAGAGTCCCAAAGAATTTTTAGATCTGGACAACCACAATGCAGCTACCAAGCGGCAGAGTTCACTGTCAGCCAGCGAGTATCTCTACGGAACGCCCCCTGCACCGCTGAGCTCGGGGGTGGGCTTCGGTTCGTCTGCTTTCCCCCCACATGGAGTGATGCTGCACACGGGGCCTCCTTACCCGCCGCAGCGGCCGGCCGGGCATTTCCAGCCCAGGGCTTACTCCTCCCCCACGGCTGCTCACCCACCTCACCGCCCATTGGTGGCCCAGCCCAATGGCCTGTCCCCCGAGTGCCCCCTCTACCGCTATCCAGAAGAGGGCCTGGGCCACTTCCAGGCTGTGATGATGGAACAGATGGGCCCTGGAAGTGGGGTGAGGGTGCCTTTCCAGGAGATGTACAGACCGTCCGGGTAAGGCTGCAGAGAGTGCTGTTTTCTAGGGAGAAAAAGAGTAGATGGTAGTTTTAACAGAGAAAAATGGCCTTGGTAATGAAGGTGGTGTGCGTGGTGTGGGCGCGGGAAGAGC
>NW_006797390.1:9237059-9239140 GCF_000442215.2 Lipotes vexillifer
GTGTGGGTTGTGGGTGCTGGGGACTTACTGGGAAGGTGCTAGCTTTGGAGTCCAGTTTTGTCTGTGGTGGTTTGTTCCCTCGTGAAAGTGAATTGGCATTTAACTGACCATTCAGTTAGATTTTGGACATCTGATGGCCAGCGTTTGGGAGCTGTAGGCAGAGGCTCTCACCTGGGTGAAGGCGTCTCAGACCTGGGGTGGGCGGTCACAGGTGGTGTCCCAGGCTTACTCCTTGCCTCTCATTTCTTCCTTTAACACTGAATGAAAAAACTAGGTTTATCCAGAACTAGGGCAAGTCACATTACTGTCCCCATGAGAATTCTAATAGACCCACCCAGGTAATCTGTCATCCAGGAAGTTTTCAAGTCAAAAGTCTTAAAAAAGCCTCACCATAAAACCAGCACCATCCGCCTTAAGAACCCTTGTGCCCCTGCCAGGGCCAGCCTCAGAAGACCTCTCCGCAGTTGCTTCATGCCTCTCCGAAAACCTGTTATGTTTCTACCATCCATGATGTCTTTGTTTCTACCATACCATGATGTCTTTGGTATACAGGTATACCAAAGATGTCCTTGTCTCTGTCCTCCTGGAGCACAGCCCCAGGCCGTTGCCCCAGCAAAGGTAGTAGCCTCAGCCGGTCTTGACGGAGGCCTTGGATTTCTTCAGTGTCCGCAGAGTGTCCTTGTAGCTGTTTCTTTTTGATTCTTTTCCCCATTCAGGATCCAGTCGAGGTTCATGGATCTACGTTTGGTTGCTGTGCCTGCGTAGTCTCTTAATTTACAACGTTGGCTTTGCTTTCTCTGTTTTTCAAAGTCCAGAGGCCACTTCTGCTGTCAGAGTGCCCCAGACCCTGGATTCTTCTCGTTGTTTTCTCATGTTCAGAGTCACGTTGAACACCTTTGTCAGGAGTCCTGCACAGGTGGTGTCAGGCGTCTCTCACCCGCCACACCTGGGAGCACCTGTGTCAGTGTGCAGTGTTGATCTCCTGGGTAGTCAAGGCAGGGTCTGTGTGAGACTTTTCACAATTAAAGGTTTTTTCCTTTGCACTGAGTCTGTCTGCGCTCATTCTTAACCGTTCCTTACTTTTGTCTCTAGACTGCAGATGCACCCGGCCCAGTCCCGGCCCTCGTTCCCAAAGACGCCGGCACCAGCAGCGCCGCAGGAGGGGCTGCCACCACATAAGCCCCCAACGCTTCCTCTCGATCAGGTCAGAATGATGAAATATCAGAGGTCTTCTCATTCTTCCAGGCGGCAGGAAGTAAGGACTTGAGTTGTTGCTGTCGATGCAGGGACTGTCCCCAGAAAGGGCTTTGTGTCCTGTGGGAAGCCGGGGAGGGCCCCGGCCCAAGCACTCCAGCTGACGGGGCCTCGGAAGCAGCTTCCCTCCCGTACTGGCGAGTCCCTTGTTCCTGTTCTTACGGCACCAGCTGTTTGGGGATTATTTAAACTCCCTTTTACCAGACTGGCTGCCAGCATTTCTTGGAAACGATCCCTTGTCTGTTTTACCCTCCCCACCTACTTCATCTGGGAGAGGCTGGTCCTCGGAGCTGGGCGCCGTGCCCGGAGCTGCCCGTGCCGGCTCTCTCTTCCCTGCCCCGACCCGGCCTCCCTGGAGACAGGAGTCCTCGGCCGCTACAGGGCTGAGCTGTGAGTCGGGCAGTCCAGGATTCAGAGCCCGCACTCCAGCAGAGCTGGCTGACGAAGCCAAATCAGGCTGTTTCCCCAGATGGAGAGGAATGCTTGAGCTTAATTGTTTTTAACAGTTAACACATGTTAATTTTGTTTAAATTGTCTTTATTTTGCTTCCCTCAGAGCTAGTCCAAGGAGGAAACAAGCCCCAGGGAAACAGAAAGCTGCATATGACGAGGGTGGAGAACGGGGAGGAGGGGGGCGCGGCTCCGCCCCCCTCTCCCGTTATTGGCATCACGTCGTGCGTCCCAGAGCCTGGACGCCCCTCCTCACCGACGCACCTGCTCGCAAGGTCCTGGGCGAGAGTGGAGACCAGATGGGCTGGACTCTGGTGGCTTTTCCAGACCCTGAGACTCTTGTTCAGGGAAGATCATCCTGACCTGGGGGGGGGGGGG
>NW_006797390.1:9239289-9242949 GCF_000442215.2 Lipotes vexillifer
GGGGGGGGGGGGGGCGGTGCTGGTGGGCTGTCATGGCAGCTGCACTCAGGTATACGTTTGGGGAAGGGACTACTCGTGTTGGATGTGTTTGGAGCTGGGTCCAGTTTACAGAGTTTTCATGTTGCCTTTAAGATGATTTCTGTCGTTGGTGGTGAATGTATTGTACATAAAGCCTGCAGGGCGGGTGGTGGGGATGGAGTCTGGCCGGTGGGCCTGCAGCCCTGCTGACCCTCCTCTGTTTACAGCCCTGACCCACTCATATTTGGGAGCTGGAAGAGAGGGCAGGCAAGGCCGCCGTGTTTCCTCTAACGGGCTCTTCCTGTCAGCCTGAGGGGCAGCCCCCTGGCTTGGCACCCAGGTCCTGATCCAACACAGCAGCACCCCTCCTGGTTGGCCAGCTGCCCCGCCAGGTAGCTGTGAGCCAGTATCAGGAGCATTTGCTCGTTAGAAGGTGAGGTGACCTGTCCCCGTCACAGGCCTGCCGGGACTGTGGTCTAGAAGACGCCACAAGCCTCCTGGCACGAATCACAGTTTGTGGCAGTGACTACTCAGGTTTGTATATGTTTAGTATCAATAAAGAAGCTGCACAGTTTTTAATAGGAAAATGTATTCTATAGATTTACAGCTTGAATTTAGGAATATTTCAGTATATATAGTTTTTATTCATTTTATGTGAATCATAGTAAAATAAGTCATGGAGATTTAAAATAGCTATCAAGAGCAAGTTCTTGAAATCACTTGTTTGTCTGTGATAGAAAACAGTTTTACGGTATTAAGTTACTTTATTACAGTTTTAGAAGCCAACGACACTGGATTCTCCCTGTTTAGCATTCTTTGATTTTAGCTGAGATGCCACCAAAGTTAGGACTCATACGTTTTAAACTTTCGAATATCCCACAAAGGAAAAAAGAAGAAAAAAACAACTAAGGAAGATGCCCTCAAGTTACAGGTTTCTGTAAAGAATATAGTGTATTTTTCAAGCATGCCTTTGGGATAGTAGAAAAGCTTCCATAAAACATTGGTTGGTTGATTTGCACTTGTTTCTTTTAAATTCAACTGTGTGAGAGGCCAGGAAAACCTTGCCTCCAGTCCTAGCATCCTTGATGAAGCTGGAATAAACCTGCGCTTTCAGTAGGAAAAGAAACAAGTTGGAAACATCCCTGTTGTCCACGTGGAGCCCAGGCACCAGCTCCAAACACGTGGATGCTGACCTGCGGGGCGCACGAGGCTTGGGCAGGTTGAGCGCTGGGAACGCGGACGCCTCCCAGACACGCTGCACAGAAACACGAATTTTTCCTTACCGGACTAAAATTTGGCGTGCTTTTAGGTGGAGTGAGTTTGGGGGCTGTGTTCTCATTGGATCCTGGTTCTTGTTAGAACCCTGTCACTGGCGTGATGTGGTTCAGGGTGGGGAGATCAGCCTCGCCCCTTGGGAAGGATGGCGTAGGGTTGCGGGCAGGTCCAGGTTGGCTCCCGAGCCGTGAAGGACCGTGTGCCCAGGACACTGTGCTTCCCCGCGTGTCTGTGCGCCAGCCGGGAGGGGAGACCGCAGCTTTGTGCAGCTGGTCTGCGCCCAGAGCCTTCTCCCCACCGGCCTTGAAGCTGCTTTGGGTGCGAGGCTGTGGGCACCCCTGCCTTGAGCCGAACCAGCCCGGGGCAGGGCCAGGAGGGACCACAGCGATTCCGCCCTCTCCTTCCGCCTGGGGGCCTCGGAGCCTCGGGTTGCTCTGGCTCGCCCCGACCGCCGCAGCTCCTCCCCCATCACCCGCTGCCCCAGGAGCTGTGGACAGGACAGGAGCCTCCCTTCTGGGTGAGTGGACACTGAGGGGGTGCGGAGGGAGTGGAGCCCCATGTGGTTACTGTGGTGAGCCTGCTGCGTCCCTTGGCCGGTAGGGCTGTCCCCAGCCGGGCCCCTGCACTCCTCCCAGCTGGAACGTGGCCTGGGAGGAGGTCCCAGAGGGGCCTTCCCGTGGGGCCACTGCCGCCTGTCAGGGGCCAGGAGGACTTCACATCCACCGCTGACCTTGGTTAGAAACTGTCTCCCCAGGACCCAGGGAAATAAAAGATCCAGAGAGAAAAGTAGAGCCTTTTGGAAGGTGTCCGGCCTGGGGTTTTTTCCCCTCAGTCTGTCCATTTAAAATTAGCTCTTGGGTAAAATTTATTACAGTAAAAACATAAGAAGACTAAGTAAGGACAGACACACAGGACCTGTTCATAACACTTTTCTCATCCCACCTTTTAAAAGTGAAACTAAAGCTGCTGCACCCTCTCCCTTGCAGTGGGTAGGGGTGGGGGACACACTGGCCTGTTGTCAGCAGGACGCCCTACCTGGGGCCCCGGGTGCCTCTGAACAGGAAAACTTTCATGTTGCTTGAAAGCCTTCGGCCCTCAGCCAGCCTGGCCCACAGAGCCTGGCAGCGTTCTCGTGACTGGGCGTCCAGGTCTCTGTCGCGCGGGTTAACTGCTGGGTCATCACTTGTCTTAGTTCCTGCCGGGTCTGGGAGTGGGCTGCGTGCTGTCCAGGACAGCCAGCGTCACCTGGGCTGAGTTTTTTTCTCACTTTTTAAAGGAAGTTCCAATCTACAGCTACACACTGCTCTCAAGTCCTGGTTTGAAATTTCCCGTGAAACCCTAACCCAATCGCCCCGAGGCAGGGACCGTCACAGAACGGCGGCATCCAGGGCGTTCAGAGTCCAGCTGAAGGACTGGGATGCCCACCTCAGAAATAGGGTCGTGTGGGAGTTGGGGCGTCGGGCCACGGCTGCTGGGGTGCGGGGTCCCCAGCCAGGGGCTGAGCCCGTGACTGGACTCTGCCGGGACACGGGCCTTCCCTGCCCTGCGTCCTCTCGCGTGAGGCTGGCCGCTCTTCATCCCCACTGCTCTGCACGCCCTTGCCGAGCAGTCCGTCCGCGGGCTGCCTGCCCACTGGTCTCTCCCTCGTTCTGCTCTGGGGGCTGATGTAGAAACTTCTCAAACCAGCTGACTGTCCTGTGGTTTTGAAAAGGGTAGGTGGGTTCGGGAGTGAGTTACTGAACGCTGCCCCCCTCCCCAGCTGGGGCTCGTGCCCGTCTCCCCTGCTGCAGAAGCCTGTGAGCTTTCCTGGCCAGTACTGGAAAAGGGAATGCTATTTATTTTTATATTGTGTATATTTTGTCTGGTCTGCTGATTCCCTGTTTTCACTGAGAGCCACACTTACCTCAATAGTTAGTTCTATACTGTGTGTTGGATAATTTTTTAAAAGAACTTTTTGAAACGCTTTTTGATCCTTGGAGGTCTGTAGATTTATTTCCATATGAACTGGTTATTTTGTATAAAGTACATTCTTAAAATAGCAAGGTGATACGTGTGAGTTGTGTGTGTCCTGTGTCACTTTCATCAAGGGGCAAGCTCCCATCAGGACAGAGGTTGAATTAGGCCCCAGGGCCGTCACCTGAAAAGGCAGCTGCATCTCAGCCCACATGGTCCCCGCGGGCCACGCACGGGGCGGGGTGGGCCCTGCGCCGGTGACGGGGGCTCTGCAGAGGAGCTGAGCAGTAACGAAGCTGGCTGGTGGGTCCACACACTCTTCCCCGCCAGGCCTGTGGGCCCCGCCTTCTGCGCCCAGCCCGGGGCCACCCTCACCAGCCCAGGCGCTTGCACAAACAGCGCCTCACCCAAACC
>NW_006797390.1:9243000-9257019 GCF_000442215.2 Lipotes vexillifer
CCCCCCCGCGGGCTGGGGGCCTGGAGGCTAGGCGGTGCCCTCCTCCCTCCCGAGTTAGTTGTGCCTCCCAGTTCCTGGGGGGGTGTTTGTTGTTGGGGGAGGGGGAGGAGAGATGAAGAGGAGCCGCTGTCATCAGCCAGCTGGAGGCTTAGGTCACAAAAATTCCTGGCCTGTTTTATCCCTACAAGTAATACCTTTCAGTAGAAATGCTACCACCGATAGTCCCAGTTTCCAGATCCGTTCCCTCAGGTTCATCACGTTCTGGGCCGCGACCTTCACGACCTTCAGTTGTTTGTTGTAACATTATCCCCATTGATATATTGTATATATTTTTGAGACTTCAGTCCTTGTCCTTTTTATTTTATTTATTTATTTATTTATTTTTGGCGGTACGCGGGCCTCTCACTGCTGTGGCCTCTCCCGTCGCGGAGCACAGGCTCCGGACACGCAGGCTCAGCGGCCAGGGCCCACGGACCCAGCCGCTCCGCGGCATGTGGGATCTTCCCGGACCGGGGCACGAACCCGTGTCCCCTGCATCGGCAGGCGGACTCTCAACCACTGCGCCACCAGGGAAGCCCCTCCTTGTCCTTTTTAACTGTGTTCACAGTGCAGTCAGTCCCCCATACAAAACATTTTTCCTATAAAACACTGTGTCAATCACATTTTCTAGTTGAGTAGTTGCATTTCCATATGCTTTTTGAAACCCCCAAAAAATGAACTTTAAAGGGGAAGTTGTTAGTAAACCCCGAATTTGATAGGATGCCAGTCGGAGTGTTTGTCTTGCTTGACTCTCAGTCCCCTCAGCCTGGGCGGGGCCGGGGGCAGGTGGCCAGGACCCTGGCCTGGCCCCCTTTGCATCCTGATGTGTGGACCTGTGTGTGCTCGTATGAATACGTGTAAAGTGGAACCCCTCCTACTGTGACTTGAATTCCTCACCAAATGAAGGCCAGAATGTTCTGACAGTTTTAGCCAGAGATTGACTTTTTAGTAGGAACTTAGCTCTTAGCTGAATGCCTTTTTAGGGTGTTTCCCAGATTTATCTCCTTGGGACCAAAGCAGAGTGTCTTCCACTGGTCAACTCTGTTTCAAAACCTGGTCCATCAGATGGTGTTAATCTGTCCCTGTTTACAGAATCACTGTTTGACATTTACAGTTGTTAAGCCCCATGGGTACCATACCTGTGCTTACTTTAGATTGGAGCGTGAAAAGAAAGCTGGTGGGGAAGATTTAGGGAAAAGGAAGGAAGCCAGCCATGAGTGATCAATGCAGGTTAGTCTCAAAATTCTGACAGAACTTTCCATCTTGTTTTGATTTTTGTTCTTTTGCGGTACGCGGGCCTCTCACCGCTGCGGCCTCTCCCGCTGCGGAGCACAGGCTCCGGACGCGCAGGCTCAGCAGCCACGGCTCACGGGCCCAGCCGCTCCGCGGCATGTGGGATCTTCCCGGACCGGGGCACGAACCCGCGTCCCCTGCATCGGCAAGCGGACCCCCAACCACTGCGCCACCAGGGAAGCCCAGAACTTTCCATTTTGACATTTGGAAACATCCAGAGGTCTTGTTAGACAGTAATGGCTTTTGTCTCTAAACCTATTCCTGTCATTGGGAGGAAAGATGTCTTAATTTTATAAACAAGTGGCACTTCCAGGGTGAGATTAACCCAGGGTCGGGCCCTTGGAGGCGACCTTCACCCTCAAACTTTGTGGAGAGGACTTTGGGAGAAATGCCTCTGGGCTGAGTGTCGGGGCTGAGTGTCCAGGCTGCCGCAGCTCACCCTGTCCCCTCCCCCAACTGCATCCTGGAGATCTGTCTCCTGGCCTCATGGTTTTCCTTTGGGTTTTTAAAAGGGGAACATCTGTGCTCCTGTTTTTGTTCCCTTTCTGCTACCAGGGTTCACTCCTTTAGTTTCCTTAGGCAATTCTAGCAAAAATCTTGAGTGAAAGATGGACGGTGACATACTAGCCAAGGAGGCAGCTGGAAAGTCTCCCGATTTGGCTGTTGTGTTCTGAAGCCCCACCCCCTCTGCATCCCTGATGTGGGTACCAATTCAGGTGCCTTTGAGACGTCTTCCGACTTGGAAAAGCACTGCCCGCTCCTAGCTGCTTGGGTCTGAACCTCATTCCATACAGCAAGTGGCAGGATGGCAGAGCTGTTCTGGCCAATTAAGGCTGGGTGTTATTTTTTAGAGCCTTGCAGTTGGTTCCTTGGAGCGTGTCCACAGCTTTTGCTTTGGGGAAGAATTGAGTCGGCAGGAGGAAGGCAAGGACGTGGCCCAGCCCCAGGAACTAAGATGAAAACAGACACTAACTCGCAGTCACCTTCTCAGTAAGTATTTATTAAATCCCTTCTGTGTGCCTGGCTCTCGCATACTTACTAACAGGACAGAAGGAAATATACGGCTTTGTCTGCAGACTTCACAGTAAAGGGAGAAAAACAGGGCAGAAAGGCTGGACGAGAGCAACATATGAGCAGAACGCAGTGCTGAGCTGCCATGGTGGGTCGGGAGAGATGCCGGCGCAGGGCCAGACCCTGAGGGGCAGGGTCTCAGGCCCTCTCAGGCCTGTTCCATTCGGTCTCCTCTGAGCCCTGTTCTGGCTTGAGTCCCTCTCTCCCCTTTCACCCCAGCTCTGCTCCCGGCCAGGCTGAACTGCAGTGAAGGTGACACAGCGCAGAAAACAGCCTCCGGAAGTGATCCCCAAGGCGCAGGGGTGGAGCTGGCCTTGGGAGGAGTCCTCTGTGTCCCTTGGCCCAGGGAGGGGGCTCCAGTGTGGCTCTGGGCTGCAGCACTGCCCAGGGCTTCGTTAGAAGTGCGGATTCCGGCTTCCTGTCCCAGACCTGAGAAATCACAGTGCGCTGGGCCTCAGCCAACGCCTGTGGGCCTGAGGCAGGGTGCGGAGTGGGTGCGTGTGGCTTCAGGGCTGATGAGCCCCGCCCTCCTGACACCTGCCCCTCGCTCCCACCACCCCCCACCCCGTTCGCCTGTCTCTGCTTCGAGTCCCAAGCGGACCCCCAACCACTGCGCCACCAGGGAAGCCCAGAACTTTCCATTTTGACATTTGGAAACATCCAGAGGTCTTGTTAGACAGTAATGGCTTTTGTCTCTAAACCTATTCCTGTCATTGGGAGGAAAGATGTCTTAATTTTATAAACAAGTGGCACTTCCAGGGTGAGATTAACCCAGGGTCGGGCCCTTGGAGGCGACCTTCACCCTCAAACTTTGTGGAGAGGACTTTGGGAGAAATGCCTCTGGGCTGAGTGTCGGGGCTGAGTGTCCAGGCTGCCGCAGCTCACCCTGTCCCCTCCCCCAACTGCATCCTGGAGATCTGTCTCCTGGCCTCATGGTTTTCCTTTGGGTTTTTAAAAGGGGAACATCTGTGCTCCTGTTTTTGTTCCCTTTCTGCTACCAGGGTTCACTCCTTTAGTTTCCTTAGGCAATTCTAGCAAAAATCTTGAGTGAAAGATGGACGGTGACATACTAGCCAAGGAGGCAGCTGGAAAGTCTCCCGATTTGGCTGTTGTGTTCTGAAGCCCCACCCCCTCTGCATCCCTGATGTGGGTACCAATTCAGGTGCCTTTGAGACGTCTTCCGACTTGGAAAAGCACTGCCCGCTCCTAGCTGCTTGGGTCTGAACCTCATTCCATACAGCAAGTGGCAGGATGGCAGAGCTGTTCTGGCCAATTAAGGCTGGGTGTTATTTTTTAGAGCCTTGCAGTTGGTTCCTTGGAGCGTGTCCACAGCTTTTGCTTTGGGGAAGAATTGAGTCGGCAGGAGGAAGGCAAGGACGTGGCCCAGCCCCAGGAACTAAGATGAAAACAGACACTAACTCGCAGTCACCTTCTCAGTAAGTATTTATTAAATCCCTTCTGTGTGCCTGGCTCTCGCATACTTACTAACAGGACAGAAGGAAATATACGGCTTTGTCTGCAGACTTCACAGTAAAGGGAGAAAAACAGGGCAGAAAGGCTGGACGAGAGCAACATATGAGCAGAACGCAGTGCTGAGCTGCCATGGTGGGTCGGGAGAGATGCCGGCGCAGGGCCAGACCCTGAGGGGCAGGGTCTCAGGCCCTCTCAGGCCTGTTCCATTCGGTCTCCTCTGAGCCCTGTTCTGGCTTGAGTCCCTCTCTCCCCTTTCACCCCAGCTCTGCTCCCGGCCAGGCTGAACTGCAGTGAAGGTGACACAGCGCAGAAAACAGCCTCCGGAAGTGATCCCCAAGGCGCAGGGGTGGAGCTGGCCTTGGGAGGAGTCCTCTGTGTCCCTTGGCCCAGGGAGGGGGCTCCAGTGTGGCTCTGGGCTGCAGCACTGCCCAGGGCTTCGTTAGAAGTGCGGATTCCGGCTTCCTGTCCCAGACCTGAGAAATCACAGTGCGCTGGGCCTCAGCCAACGCCTGTGGGCCTGAGGCAGGGTGCGGAGTGGGTGCGTGTGGCTTCAGGGCTGATGAGCCCCGCCCTCCTGACACCTGCCCCTCGCTCCCACCACCCCCCACCCCGTTCGCCTGTCTCTGCTTCGAGTCCCACCCTTGGACTGGTGGATGCTTTGGGGTCTAAACCCAGCAGACCTGCTGTCCAGTCATTTCTGCCGTCCATCCGTTTACTCCCCGTGGTGTCTCCCGCCGCTGCTGTTGTGATTGATTCAGCAAATTTTAGTGACCTTACGTTCGGCTTTGCAATGCCCTAGACCAATGGTTGCCAATCTAGGCCACCCATTAGGGGTTTAAAAACCTGGATTTAAAAAAAATCAGATGCCTGGGCCCTCCCCACAGAGTTTTTCCCTGGTCTGGGGCGCAGCCTTGGCGTCGGGGTTTTTCAGAGCTCTCCTGGTGACCTTTGTACCGTCAGTATTGCAAACCACTCTCCAAAACTTGCAGCTTCGGTGTGTGCACAGGAATCCTATGAGGGCTCATTAAGATCAGACCCTGGACCCTGGGTTGGAGCGTCCTGAGGTCCATGGGGCTGGACTGTCCTCGCTCCACACACCCCCCCAGCAGGTCCTCTGACCGCACCCACCCCCTCCCCTGGGTCCCCTCCCCGTAAACGTTGCCTCCGTCTCCTCTCTTTACCTTCATCCAAACTCATCCCAGCTCTTCACCTGGCATTTTCCTCGCAGCGTCTGGCTCCTCCTTCCCTTCCTGGAGGTGGGGACTGAGCTGCTGCCTTGGCCGCACCCACTTCGCAGCCGTCCCCTCCTCCGTGGCCCCTGGCAGTGCATCAGCCCCTCCTGGAACGGCCCAGGCCTGTCCCACGGCCCCATCTCACCCCACTCCCACCCCCTCTCCTCTGGACGCCTCCTCCAGACTACCAGGCTTTTTTACCTGTAACCTCACTTGTCACTGCAGCCGACTGGCGCTTCCATCAATTCTGAGATGATGACACCCTTTCCAAATCCCTGTTGGACTTGGACACCCATGTGTCCTGCTGCTGTTTTGTAATTTTTCGTTTGCCAGTGTTTTAAATTCTTCAATTAGTAAACAGTTTGCAGTTGTATTTCCAGACTTTATTTCCTACACCTTGTATATTGTTTATAAAACTCTTTCTCAACCATTTTACTGTAATTCACATTAATGTGGACACCTTCCTCTGCTCCCCAGTGCCCCCCATTCATGTTTAAATGTGATTTTCGACCTTCATTACTCACCTCTTTGTTTTGCTTCTTATTGTAAAATACACATAAATCTTACCATTTTCACCATTGGTAAGTGTGTGCTGCAGTTGCATTGAGCATACTCACATCATCATGCAAGCACTACACCATCCAGCCCCAGAAGTTTTTTATCCCAAACTGAAACTCTGTCCGCATTAAACACTAACCCCCCCCGCCCTTGGTAACCACTTTTACTACTCTGTGTCTGTGATTTTGACTGATCCAGTTTCCTTGGATAAGTGGGATCATGCAGTATCGGTCCTTCTGTGTCTGGCTTATTTCACTGAGCGCAGTGCCCTCACGGTGCATCCGTGTCATAGCAGGTGTCAGAAGCGCCGTCCTTTTCAGTCCAAGTGACACTCCACCGTGTGGATGGACGACATTGTGTTTATGCACCACCCGTCGATGGGTGTTTTGGTTGTTCCCCTTTCTGGCTACTGTGAATAATGCTGCAGTGAACATGGGTGCACAGTTACATGTCCGAGACTCTGCTTTCAAATCTGGGTGCACACCCAGTGGTGAAATTGCTGGGTCATAAGGTAACTCAGGTTTTCTTGTGTCTTTTTTTTAGAAGATGGGGGTAGGAGTTTATTTATTTTTGCTGTGTTGGGTCTTCGTTGCTGTACGAGGGCCTTCTCTAGTTGTGGCGAGCGGGGGCCACTCTTCATCGCGGTGCGCGGGTCTCTCACTATCGCGGCCTCTCCTGTTGCAGAGCACAGGCTCCAGACACGCAGGCTCAGTAGTTGTGGCTCACGGGCCTAGTTGCTCTGCGGCATGTGGGATCCTCCCAGACCAAGTCTGGAACCCGTGTCCTCTGCATTAGCAGGCAGACTCCCAACCACTGCGCCACCAGGGAAGCCCAGGAACTCAGGTTTTAACTTCTCACGGGGCTGCCATCCTGTCTCCCAGGGATGCGGCACCACTTCACGTTCCTGCCCGCAGGGCGCCAGGCCCAGCCAGCAGCTCCGTCTCTGTCTGTAGCATCCTAGCTGCTGTGCGATGGTGTCTCTTCTGTGGCGATGCTTTAAATTCATGCCAGCAGCCAGGCTTTTCTCTCTGCCCCACGTCCTCACCCCCGCAGCCCTCCTGATGCCCCTCCTGCTGGTTGGGGGTTCAGACATGGCATCTGGCCATGCTGCTGCTTCCCAGAAAGCATTCACATCTCTTCCCTCCCACTGCAGGTTCTCCTGCCTCTTCCTGGATTATCGTAATGTCCTTGGCCTTTGCCCTCTGGACCCAACTTCACACCCTGTGTCAGCATCCACTGCCACCAGGAAAGGGAGGGACAGTATCATTAAGTGGACGCCTCGTATGTGCTAGGTGCTGTGCCAGGTTCTCTATATCAGAGTGTGTCTCATAGTTGAGGAAACAGGCACAGAGAAGTTAAGTAACTTGCTTAAGGTCACACAGCTAGTGAGTGGTAAACGAGATCATGCAGCTCATAAGCAGCCCGACTGCAAAGCCTATTCATCCCCGCTGCCCTGCGTGGTCCTCAGCAAGGCTGTGACGTGGAGATGAAACGCACTGAGTGAGATCACTTGGCTAAAGCAGGGGGTGCTGACTTGGGCAACAAGGTCCCCTGCGTCTGGACCCGCAGCCTGACCGCTCGGGAAGCTGGTCTTTAAGACCATCACATTCCTCCCTAAAGCTTTCCAGCCCCTGAGTTGGAAGAATCCTTAGGGCAGCACCGAGTTCCCAGCTCAGCTGTGATGTTCTTGAAAGTGCAGGGACCTTGCAGACCAACCTGCAGCGCCCTCTCCCCCTAAAGGGACAGAAGGTATCCGTGCGGAGAGGCCAGCACATCACTGGAACAGGCCTGCAGGCCGCTGCTGTTCGTCCTCCTCCCTGACCTCCAGGCCCCTGGAGAGGTGGGGCTGCACGCCCCCCCCCCGGCCCCCGCCCCTGAGTAATAGCCTCTGGGGCTTCGTTCAAGCCCTCCTGTTGGAGAAACAGGAGAGGAGATGACTCGGGGTGAAGGGGCTGCTGTAGGCAAGTGGAGGTCTCACAAAGCAGTCGTCCCACAGCGGGCAGGGATCTGGCCTCCATCGAGGGAGTAGAGAGGCAGAAGCTCTGGCTGAAGGTGGGTGACTGACTGTCCATGTCGAGCTTAGAGTGAGGAGGAAAGGAGCCGCTTCTGGCAGACAGGAGGCTGCGGCACGGCCTTGTCTCCTTTGCTGCACGGGCACTGTACGCGTGGGGAAGTGCAGTGCCCTGGGGCCTGCGGCACCAGGGCTCCAATCCTGGAGGCCTCCAGTAGGTGATCAGGGCCTCGCATACTTGGGGAGCCAAGGGCCGTGGGAGGGGGCACAGGATGGGGCTCGGGGCACTCCTCAAGACCGAGCATCTGGATGGGATGCCAGCCGCAGACTGTGGCTGGAGCCCTGGGCTGGGCCTGTACCTGGGTGTCAGGTGGGCCCACAGAGGCCAAGGTTGGAGCAGCTGAAAGGGCCAACGCGGGGAACAGAGGCCCAAAGGACCTCCGTCCCATCAGGGGGACAGTGAGTGGGGGGCTCAAGGGTAGCAGGGTGTGGGGGTGCCGTAAGGTGGACCCCGGGCAGGGGCAGGGTCCTGTGAGCAGCAGGTTGGGTGCCGGGCAGAGGCCGGGAGCTGGCCTCTGGGCAGCATTTCTACCCATGAAGAGGGGCTTGTTTCCCCCCAGCCTACTGTGGACCAGTAATTTTGTGAAATACAGCAAAAATGGATTACTAGAAAAATAGAATTTAAAAAATAAAAGCGCACACCTTTATCGTTAGATTCTAAAACATGAAATTACTCAAGGTGCCATAAAGGTTTCTCAACACTGACCCAGTTTCTGTTGGAGTCCCCGCCCAGCATGTGCGTGGCCCTGTTTTTCAGAGGAAGCGTGAAGGTATAGACTGCTTGGCTTTGGGGACGGGAGGGAGAGGCCACCGGGGTCTGGGGGTTGGTTGTTGAGTGGCAGGGAATGACCAGAAGGCAGGGAGGATGCTGATGGGGGAGCCGGGCAGCTCAGACAGGCGGTGTGCAGAGGGAGGGGTGTCCTGGGGCACTGGGATCCAGCAACACAGGTCCCAGGAGGCTGGGGGGCCTCGCAAGTCAAAGGGGTGAAAGATTCTCGTGAGGGAGGCGCCCACACCCGGGTGGCCTTGTCCCTGCAGTGCACACTGAGCCCCTGGGTGCCTCAGGCCTGCTTTCTGGAAGAATTGCCCTTGCCTGGGGCCAGGGAGGGGGGGGGGCCTGCTTTTGTTCTCAGCTGAGTACCCCCTGCACACGGCAGGCATCCAACAAGCTCTGGTAGAGCGGCAGGCACTCGGGCCTCAGTCGCTCTGGGCTGAGCATCTGTGGGATGTGACTCCAGGGCAGCCCTGGCTGCCAGTTTTCTTTCTGCTGACTGTTGACAGTCCACTCACCACCCACAAACCTTGCCTTCACAGCTCGAGGGCGATGCCAGGCCATAGTGCCTGGCATGTGGCCGGGGGCATGGGCCCATCGTCTGGTGGAAGGGCACTTGCGGCTCCACTGGCCCTGGGATCCGGGTGCCCTTGGTTTTTCCAGCTTCTTCTAGGTACCTCTGTTCCAGTGGCCAGAGAACCACAATTTATAAACGAGTAATTTAGTTCCACAAACAGCAGGGGATACGGCTGCAAGATTCTCAATTATTTGAATGTCTGGATTCCGACAGAAAGGGTTTTCCGTGCGGCCAGTTGTTTCCTGCAGCTGGAATTAAACACGTCCTCTCCACAGCTTAGCAAGTGTCTGGAAGAACAGCCAGGACACTAATCTGGCCTTCGGGCTCCTAAGGCTCCAGTCCTGGCGCCAGCCACCTCCTCTCCCCAACTCCAGGCCCGGGTCTGCAGTTGGCAGATGCTCAGTCCCTTTGCTGATGTCGGGGATGATTAAGGCTCTTGGGCCGGAGCACTGCAAACCAGTGCTAATAACCTCGTTTACTGAGGGATCCTGAGGGCAGGGATCGAGCATCCCCCCCGTCAGTCTCCTCCAGCCCTGTTCCTCCCACAGACCCAGTTTCCCGTGTTGCCAGCGCTCAGACCCGGTGCCTGCAGCCTCCCTGTCCCGGCTCCGACCCGCGCGCCCCGCCCACCTTCCCCTGCGGCCTGGATCCTCTCCGTCCGCCCTCACCTCTGACCTTCGCCATCTGCTCTCCACGCAGCGGCCGGTGGTCCCGTCACCTTGAGACTCAGCACTCTTCAGTGGACTCTTTCAGAAGAAAAGCCGAAGGCAAGAGGCCTCAGGAGGTCAGGCCTCAGCCCCGCCACCTCCGTGACTCAGTGTCCCTGCTTGCAGGGACGGCGCCTGCCTCGCTGGATGCTCTTCCTGGACACCCGCAGCCCTTGCCCTCACGCCCTCTGGGGCCTCAGGTCTCCATTTCCCCATCCCGGAGTCTCCGTCCGCCTTCCCTGCTGCGTCTTTCTGGGCAGAGGCAGGTCACTGGCTGTCCCCCAGGATTTGCTTCGGCTTCCGCCTGTCTCCTCCTTCACGTGTGGCTCCTGATAACCAGGGTTCTCACCCGGACCTGGGGCACCCAGTGCCTGGCACTCAGTCCATTTTTCCTGAAAGGGTCAATACACACCAAGAGAGATGTTGATCTCTTTTCTTCCCCCAAACAAAATCGCTGGAGACACTTGAGCCGTGTCGGCTGCCCGGAAACGAGGACGGGCCGCCCTTCCAGACGCCGGGACTCCCCTCTCAGCGCCAGCATCCTCACCCCCTTTCCTCTGACCTTGATCCCAAGGCCCAAGAGGTGCAGGAAGAGAGCGGACTGAGCACGTGGGCAGCTGGCGCGGGTTCCCAGTCGACCGACCTCCCTCTGTCTGCACTGGAGCCGCGGCCCTGGGAACTTCCCGACGATCTCCGACCAGGATTTGAGGTGAACGGCTTCCCCTCCCGGTCCCAAGGGAGAGCATCTGTCCCCCGGTGCCCTGGACTCCTTGGAACTGGTAATTGTTGGCCCTGCATCTTCTCAGGCTGCAAAACTTAAGTCACAGTCTGTTTGTTGCCTCAGTTTCTGGCTTGTTTATCAAGGTCCACTCCTGAGAAAAACATCCTGTTATCCTCTCTCAGGTAATCTACCTCCAAGGATCTGCCTCTGCCTGAGACAGAGGGACTCTGTGCTAGGTTCCGAGCAGCCTTGTTTTCCATTTTCAGCCTCCCAAACTCAAGGACGAGGGACCTCACGATGTATATAGTGTGACTTTCTTTCCTTTTGGCCACAATCAGATCATCTCAAGCTCTAACCCTGGTTCTCTTCCTTACAAGAAGCGTGTGTTCTTATTGTTGATTGTGGCTCTCATTTACCAAACACATAACCTCTTTATCCTCACAAACCCTGGAGTGAGGCCAGCCTCACCTGGGGGACTGGGGGGTGAGAGATCACAGGCAGGTGACTGCTTGAAGCAAATAGCACGGCCAGGATTCACACTCAGTCCTGACCTTAAGCTGGAAATAAAACTGCTTGAAAAATCATTTGAAAGCTTTTACACGTGGTTCCAGGGTGGGGACCAGCCAGAGAGAGCCTGGAGGCAGCCCTGAAGGAGCTGAACCCCCTGGGTGCGGAGCTGGCCTCCCTCCCAGAAGCCCCCGCCCAGCCTCCTGGCTCCCTGTGGGGCTGGGGGAGGTGCTTTCACCCTGCAGGGTTGGTTGGGCTGAGGAGAGGAGCCTCTGAACACCTGTGGGGCAGGGGCTGGGGAGCCTCTCCTGCCTGTTCCCCGCTCCGTCCTGCCCTCCGTCCCCTGATCCCATCCTGGCTGTATGGCCAGCCTCCCCCACTGTGCCCACCCCCGACCCCGGGCCTAGTGTCACAGCAACACTCATCAACGGAGACGTGCCAGGGCTCCTGAGGGTGACCCGTGTGTTCCCCGTCGACTTGGCGGAGGCTCGGCTACAGAACCAGCGTGGACAGGAAATCTACAAAGGAATGTATGTTGGGGGCCAGGGGTGCGTCGGGGTGCGGGGTCCAGCAGGCCTGGGCACGGCGGGGCGGCTGCCTGCTCACCCTGACCGTGCTGGCCTCTGCCTCCCCGGCAGTGGGTTGCCAGGGAAGACAGCTCGGGGGGAGGGCTTCCTGGGCGTGAACCAAGGCGGGCTCCTCAGGGCCCGGGTTGGCACAGACTTGGGGGGCTTGACCTTGCTTCTGCGAGGGGAGCGGGAACACATTTGCATGTGGTGAGGCGCGGGGGCCTCGTCCTGGCACCACTGTGGCGGTGGAGGCCAGTGAGCCTCACCTTCTCTGCTCCCTCCACCCCAGAGCCGGGACAGCTGCAGAGGGAGGGGCTCTTCCCCGGCACCACCTCCCGCTGGCCCCGCCCCCGCAGTGTCCCCAGCCAGGGCTGCACACCGTGGCTGTCGAGCCTTGCGAGATGGACACGAGGCTGGATTGAGAGGGGCTGATGCGGCAGTGGCCCCGAGCGTAAAGGCGAAGCCCTGGGACCCACACGGCTGCCAGCCCTGCCCCGCAGGACCTCGCCATCAGGCTGAATTTGGGGAACTGGTCACTTGTCGGGGGGCGGGTGGCACGAACAAGACACAGGTGACTTGTGGGAAGTGCACGAAGGAGCCGTTGGGCACACGCAGTCCTAGCGGGGCAGCAGAAAAGAAAGGGCGTTTCTGTGAAATAGGCAAAGGAGCCCCCCGACTCCCAGGGGCCTCATCCCGGAAGCTCACTGGCTGGGCGAGGGGTCCCTATGGCTGCAGACGCCCCACCCTCGCGGTTTCCTTCCAGGAGCTGCGGTGAACCTGACCGCGGTCACCCCAGAGAAGGCCATCAAGCTGGCGGCCAGTGACTTCTGGCAGCAGCTCCTGGAGGAAGGGTGCATCGCGCTCTTTTCTGGAAGGTGGCGGGAGCGGGTGGCGACCGCGCGTTGGCTCACCAGTCAGCAAGTGTGTAAATATGCATAGGTGGCTGAGCGCTGGTGTGGTTTGGCAGATGGAAAGTGATTTCTAACCTGGAAAGACAGGCCGTATACAATCTATATGCTCCGTCATCAACCAGCAGACGAATTTTTTTTTTTAATAAATTATTTATTTTTGGCTGCGTTGGGTCTTTGTTGCTGCACGTGGGCTTTCTCTAGTTGCGGCGAGCAGGGGCTGCTCTGGGCTACTCTTCGTCGCGGTGCACGGGCTTCTCACTGCGGTGGCTTCGCAGACGAATTCTGTTTTCAGTTTTATCGAGGGCAACTGATGTTCAGCGCTGGGTACCTTTAAGGTGTTCAGCCTGACGACCTGACATCCATCCATATACTGCAAAATGATGTTAGTTAACACCCATCGGCTCACAGAGTTAACAAAAATGTTTTTTTTTTTTTAAGAGTTCTTTTATTTTATACAATATTTATTTATTTATTTGCGCTGGGTCTTAGTTGCGGCATGCCGGCTCCTTAGTTGTAGCTTGCATGTGGGCTCTAGTTCCCTGAGCAGGGATCAAACCCGGGCCCCCTGCATTGGCAGCACAGAGTCTTAACCATTGGACCACCAGGGAAGTCCCCTTTTGTTTTTTACAAAGATGTGTTTCTTGTGATGAGAACTCCTGGGATCTGCTCTCTTAGCAAACCCTCACATACACAGCGGTGTCGTTAACTCCAGTCACCGTACTGTGCATCATGTCCCCAGGGCGCAGTGACCTTGTAACTGCAGCTCTGCACCGTTTCACCCAGTTCACTCAGTCCCCGTCTTCTGCCTCTGGGAACCGCAAATCCAAACTCTTCTATGAGTTTGCATTTTTATAGATTCCATGCATGAGGGAGATCATGTAGTATTTGTCTCTTTCTGTGTGATTTATCTCACTTAGTGTAATGCCCTCAAGGTCCATCCAAGTTGTCGCACATGACAAGAATTCCTTTTTTTTAAATGGCTGAGTAGTATTCCATTGGATGTAATAAATAGATAGATATACACCACGTCTTCTTTATTCATTCGTCCATCCATGGACACTTTGGTTGCTGCCACGTCTTGGCTACTGTATATAATGCTGCTGTGAACGCAGGGGTGCGTAAGTCTTTTTGAATTACTGTTTTTGTTTTCTTTGGGAAAATACCCAACTTAAACTCCCACCAGCAGTGCACGAGGGCTCCCTTTTCTCCATGTCCTCACCAACTTTTGGTATTTGTTGTCTTTGGTGATGGCCAGTCTAACTGGTGTGAGGTGGTACAGCTTTAGAGGTTTTGATTCGCATTTCCCTGACGATTAATTACACTGAGCATTTTTTCACTTATCTGTTGGCCATTTGAATATCTTCTTCAGAAAATGTCCATTCATGTCCTTTGCCCATTTTTAAATTGGATTGTTTGGGATTTTTTTTGCTATTGAGTTGTATGAGTTCTTTGTATGTTTTGGATATTAGCCCCTCATCAGGTATATTTTTGCAATTATTTCCCCCCCCCCCCCATTCA
>NW_006797390.1:9257087-9261463 GCF_000442215.2 Lipotes vexillifer
TTTCCCCCCCCCCCCCATTCAGTAGGCTGCCTTTTCATTTTGTTGATGGTTTCCTTTGCTGTGCAGAAGCTTTTTAGTTTGTTTATTTTTGCTTTTCTTGCTTTTCTTGCTTGTGCTTTAGGTGACCGATGTCAAGGAACTTCTCCCGCTGTTGGGAGTTTTATGATCTCAGGTCTCACATGTAAGTCCTTAATCCATTTTGATAGTTTTGTGAGTGGTATAAGATAGAGGTCTAGTTCCATTCTTTTACATGTGAATATCCGGTTTTCCCAGCACCATTCCTTGAAGAGGCTGTCATTTCTCCATCGAGTATTCCTGGCTTCCCTGTCAAACATTAGTTGACCATATATGCAGTTTATTTCTGGGCTCTGGATTCTGTTCCATCTTTCTGTGTCTGTTTTTATGCTGATGAATTGAAACAGATCAACTGCGGACACTTTGTAGTTCCCTCTGTGCTTCCCGTTGCCCCAGTGACAGTTCTTGGGGGACCAGGAAGGAAGCAGTCCTGCAATGGGTTGTTTCATGGTCCTGGTCTCAGCCTCCCTGGCAGCCTGTTTTAAATTTAGTCTCTTGTCATTAAGGAGACTGAGCTTGACTACTTACCCAGTGGGGTGAGTGGCAGCAAGCCCATGTGGACTAAATACCTAGGGAGGGTAGACGGGCCAGGGTGGGGCAGCAGGGCTGGCCTGTGGCCAAGGGAGCCTGACTCCGGCCCACGGGGTGCAGCACAATCTGAAGCTGGAGATGCTTGCCGGGTGTGGAGCTGGGCTGTGCCAGGCGGTGGTCACCTGTCCCCTGGAAATGCTCAAGATTCAGCTGCAGCGTGCTGGGCGCCTGGGTGAGGCCTCTCCCACCTTCGCGCAGGATCGATAAAGGGCTGTCAGAACAGATTTCCCCACGTTCGCACTCATCCGCCAGACTTTGACGCAGTCAGCGCTCCAGGTCAGTAGAAGTCTTTATTTTGTGGATTTCAACACCTCCAGCTGTAGGACAAACAGCAGGGGTGAGACTCAGTTCAGGAGGGGGAGAGAATGTTTCCCTATTACCTCTGTCCTGCTGCCTTAACATTTAGGCCCGATTTCCTAAAGATTTTAAGAAACGTCAGTGGCCTGCTCATGCACACTTCAGTGTTGCTATGGAAGCTGGCCTTTTGTGGGAAGGCAGTGAAAGGGAGGAGGACCATTCCTATTCTTTTGCTTTTCTCTGGAAAAGAAGTTTGGCCCTTTACTAAATCCGGGTCCTCTCAAAGACACAGTGGTCAGGTATCAAAGCATCTATCAAGGACAGGGGTGTGTCCCATGAAAGGCGGCCAGCGGGGGGCACAGAGGGTGTCTCCCCAGGGCAAGGCCCAGCCCGAGTGCCACGGGACTGACACAGCACCTGTGAGGCCTTGGGTGTGCGTCTCCCCTCCAACCAGCTGGCCACACATGCTGAGCTGGAATTTAACCAGATTTCCAGGCTGGATCAGACCAGCCTGAAGCGAACAGAACTGCAGAAAGAGTGAAGTCCAGACACTGGAAGCCCCCGCTGTGTTTTGATCTGCCAAGGGTAAGGTTCTGTCACGTTTCGTTTTTCAACCTGGACGAGAAGTCTTAGTACTCCTCCAACACTCAAAAAGAAGTAAAATTCAGGATATGGATGGGTGGGTAAATTATGTACATCTAAGGCAGACAATGTGGAAAATAATGTTCACTGATTGACCACCTTCTTAAAGCTACTCGTTTGAGACCTGTGCCTAGATTTCTACCCTATGAAATATGGTAAAAGGGGCAGCAGGTACCTTCTTAGTATGCATTGTTGCTCTGCTGGATACCAGTCAAAACTGAGGCAAGTAGCAGCTTCCTTTTAGGGCTTAAAATCTAGGCCAAGTGTCTCAAACACTGAGAATTTAAAAAATTAATATTCACACAACTTCAGTGCATCGAATGCTGTGGTCATTAATGAGACTCACCCACATTCAAAACGCTTGCATCAATAACCAATTTTCAGGGGAAAAACTCGGTTCTGTTTATTAGATGCTTAACTCATCAGATCATGTGCTCTGAATTACTCCACTAAAAAGGGTTGACGTCTAAAGAATCTAATTCCATAAAATGGGACATGTTCCCCTAGTCTTCGAATTCTAGAGAAAGGAGGCACCCCTTAAGTCTGAAGGGCAGTTTTTGAACAAAGATAATTTGCTGGTTTACAAATTACACAGAAGATACACGGGGATTCCTGTGTCCCAAAGTACAAGTCGCGTGAAACTACGCAGATAAGTTTAGAGATGGTTGAGGAATGGAAGAAAGATCAAAAACACAGTTTTAACAGGAGGGTAAGGAATTGGCGGAGGAGGGGGTCCTACCACAGTTTCCTATAAAGAAAGCCGGGCAGGCTGTGGCCGTGCCCTTGGGAAGCAGCCTAAGCAGCAGGGACATCCTATTAGATAATATAGACCCGAGAGAGAGCTCCCTGGAGCCAAGAACTGATGTCCTCACCTTAGGACAACCCTCAGCTCTAGGAAGGGCGGGGCCCGAGGGGCTGCCTTCCCTCCCTGCAGCCCGCTGCCAGGGTTCCACCGCCAGCCCTGCCCCGCGGGGCCCCCTTTCCCCCAGCAGGCGCCCGGCCACGGCCCTCATCCGCCAAGGAGCTGCTCCGCACGCAGGACCTGGTTGGGCTCTACTGGGGGCTGGCAGCCGCCCTTCTCAGGTGAGGCCTCTCCCCAAGCTGGACACAGAAGGGCCCCAGGGAACAGGCAGAGGAACCCAAGGCCAGAGGGACGGCTCCCCAGGGGGCCTCTGTGCTCTTCTAGGATGTTCAAACTCAGGACGGCAGAACCAGGCAGGGCTGCAGGGTCCGGTCTGGGAGACTAGTCTAGGCCCTTCTGCGGGGACCGGGCCCACATGACTGTCAGGTGCTCTGGCGCCCAGGAAGGAAGGGAACACCTGTGTGCGGACAGTCTTAAGGGGCTGGGAGGGCGCCTTTAGGTGAGGCTTTGGTAGAAAGGAGCAGATGCGCCTGAGGGACACAGAGAGGGTTCGTGGTTTCAACTGCTGATGGCTGTCAACCTGCAATTGCTCCAGGGGTTTGGAAAATGCTTCCTCTTTCCAGATTCCTGAGAACTTCACCCTCTCAAACCACAACGTGCAGCGAGTGCCTTGTGTAATAAATCAGTGACATCCACGTACGTGTTATGTTTTAATAAATAAAGCATATTCACGGCTTAGATCTTAAATCACATTTATAGACATTTCTAGGCCCAAACAGGTTAACAGTGAAGCTGCTGCTGCTGGAAGAAATGAGGCCCCACATGCACTTGAAGCCCAAAGAGCGGAGACCTGACCCCAGAGCCCACCACTCCGCCCCCCCAAGGCTGAACCCCAGGAGAGCAGGAGACCTGGGGACACTCATGCACCCACCACCTGACCCCTTGCCTCTGTGCTGCAGAACAGCGGGAAGTTGTGTTACTTTGAGACAAGCTAGAGGAAGGTTTCCTGATCGTACTAAGTGAGACTCTCGCCCGTCGGTCCCCACCAGCCGCGGTGTTAGCTACAGCAGGGCTTCCACTGACTGATGCAGGACAGGACAGGAGGACGACAAAGAGGAAGCTACGCAGGCCATCTTGTCTCTTCAACTGTCAGAAACGTCCACGTCACGCGGTGGGCGGACGCCACCTCCCTCAGGCTTAGTCCAAAAACTTCCTGTTGGCATTTGCCCCAAACAAGGCTCCCCGCACTTCGGGCATCATCTGTGAAGAAAGAAGCTCCTGCGTGAGGCAGCGCCGTCCCCCGCGCCTAAGCCCCGCCCCGAAGTCACAAAGCCCAGCAGTTGGCCAAGCGCCGCCCGAGTCCGAGCGCGAGACTCAGCGATCGCAGACGTGGACTCAAGGCCACTGCTTAAGGGGAAAGAGGCCAAGTGATGGGCGCCACGGCCATCTAAGGCTTCCGTCCCACACCAATCTGGGGAGAAGAGGCGACGTTCTGGAGCACCTACACCCGTTCTTTCAGTGGGTGCTGAGCGCACGCCGGGTGGAAAGCTGACAGCGCAGGTCTGTGCTGAGGCGCGCCGCAGCAACTGGAAAAGCCCGAGTGCTCAACCTCAGGACGCAGCCACCAGCCACATGCAGCCAGTGCAACTGAGGCGGCGAACTGCGCACCTTACCTAGCTTTAGTTAATTTAGCCACATGTGGCTGGTGGGTAGCACGGCTCTGAGGTTTAAGTTACCAGAAGACGACGGTCAAGGTCGGGGCAGCAGACCACACCCCTGGGAAGAGGCCCCGCACTCGGGACAACTCAAGTTTTCTGGCTGGTTTCCTGCAAACCCAGAAACACCTGAAAAGCCTGGCGCCCCGTGGCAATTCCTTTAAGAGCAGTTGCTTGACTTTCCATCATTCCTG
>NW_006797390.1:9261493-9268389 GCF_000442215.2 Lipotes vexillifer
TTCCTGCTGGAGTTTGGAGTTCTGGGGCTTTGGGTCAGCATCTCCACATGCAGTAAAATAGATACATTAAAATCCTAGACACAGGGCTTCCCTGGTGGCTGCCTGCCGATGCAGTCTGCCTGCCGATGCAGGGGACACGGGTTCGTGCCCCGGTCCGGGAAGATACCACACATGCCGCGGAGCGGCTGGGCCTGTGAGCCATGGCCGCTGAGCCTGCGCGTCTGGAGCCTGTGCTCCTCAACGGGAGAGGCCACAGCAGTGAGAGGCCCGCGTACCCCACCCCCCCCCCCAAAAAAAAAAATCCTAGACACACAAAGCCCTCGTTCTGACCCCAAGGCCACCCTCATGTAAACAATATCCTCTCAGCAAATGGCACTAAATGCCTGAATCCCCGTTTAAGAAAATGTCAAAAAATGTAGAAAGAATCAACAAAGTCCAAATACTGGCCAGTTGACATGTTCTCCGCAGCACCTTCTCAAAGTAACGACAGGCCAACTAACTGATGAGACGTGTCCCCACACTCACCTGCTGGGCTATGAGGTCCAGCCGGCTTTCGAGGGTATTGGAGACCTTGATTTTGCGATCCCCGTTGTAGATCTCAACGCCGCCAGCTCTACAAAGAACACCGGAAATAATGTTTATAGATTTGAGGGAAACAGACACACGTTGTACAATTACCTTCTTCCCTTGGAGAACAGCTGTCTTGCTGTGTGGATGGTCTCAACACTCTTAGGGGCAATAAACATATGCAAAAAGTTTGAAACTAATTCAGAAGCTTCTGAAGATTTAAGGTAAAGAGGCTGATAATAACTCATTGCCAAGTGACTATGTGCCAATCTGATTTTACGTTACTCTAACAACCAGCCCTCCCCAACTGGACAGAAAGGGGGAAGACTGCGTTCCAGTCTGCAAATCAATACATACAGTCCTCATCTGAATGCTTCTTAAAGGCCCGATGCTGCAGGTACCAGGGGTGCTGACAGGCAATCCTCCTCAGTGCCTGTGTCTCAGATAAAAGGCTCCATCCCAGCAGGTGCCAAACCCAGTCCTCAGTGGTGTAAGGCCGATAGGTCACATCCGACTACAAGGAGCCTCAGGGTATGAAATTCTTTTGCTACATTACAATTCTATTTTTTACAAAATATTTCTTGAAATAAGCAGGCTCTGAGGCAAAGGCTGGGAAACATTTTGCAAGTTTTCTCTAGAAAATTTTAAAGGGCTCTGACGTGAATATTATTTTCTTACTCCATCCTCCTCCCCCATTTCCTCTTTGTTTCTCTGAACAGGCCCTGTCCCTACGCAGGCAGCAGGGGAAGGGGGGTGTCTGCTGTGCGCCAGGCACTCCTGAACGCCAAGTCCAGGCCCTTCCGTGTCTCCTATTCCCCAGGGACCTGGAGTCTTGGTCTCCTCACCATTTATAAACCAGGAAACAGGCTTAAGAGGTGGATAAAAGGACCAATTTACTGAATAAAACTCCACTTTAAATCTGCAGAGTCCTTCACCTGCAATTCTGAATCTCAAAGACTGAAAACAGAACCATCTAATTCAAGTGGCTCCAGAGGCTGAACTGGGCTCCAGTCACCTGTCAGCAAACGGCTGGTGTCCTTGAATAACTACCCCTCTGGTGTGAGTGCTCCTGCTTCCCTTCAAACACGTAGGGCGTGTATGGGATTGCTTCTCTAAGCACCCAAACAGAAAGCACCAGGCACAGTGGTCCTGACTGGAACTGCTGAGTCCTGCATGGTCTCCACACGCTGACTACCCACCAGCAGAGTCGCTGTGGATCCTGAGCCCCGATGTCAGTGCTGCACAGACGTGACCCCACTTCAGCTTCCAAGAGCTCAGTGAGGCGGGTGCTGTTATCCCAGGTCAGAGATGAGGAAGACTAAGTAACTAGTCCAACCCTACGTGGCCAACACCTGGCAGAGTGGAGAAGCAGACGTCGATCTGACAGCAATGCTCAATAATGCTTAGGCTCCCACAGGCCCTCAGCTTGAAGGCACCGCCACACACACACCCTATCTCTGATCCTCACTTTATGAAGCAAGCAAGACAGATCCCTTTTACAGATGATGGGATTTAGGTTCGAGGTCCTGCAGCGAGCAACAGGCCAATCGGGACTCAGAACTAGGTCTTGCAATCCTAAATTCGTGTGTCCCAAGGCCTCCACAATGCTGGCCCATGGGGTGGACCAGCGGGCAGGCGCCCAGGGAAAATGCCCCGGGCTCTCCCCGGCCAGGAGCTCCTACCGCCCCTCCCAACCACGGCGAGTGTCCCCGCACTCAGCAGACGCACCACGGGTGCTGGCGTTCCATACCAAGGGGTCTGCCAGCCAGACATGGCTACTACCTTGTCAGAGGGAGTGATCACCTTTCTCAGTACCTAGGACACACGTGGACCCAGCTTCAAGTTCTGGGTACAGAATCCATGCTGCTTCTAGGCGAGCTAAGCCATAAGAAGCTGGTTAACAAGGGGGAGAGCAACAGGCGCCAACACGAGGCAGCACGAGGCACGCGTGGGGTGGCCACACCGCCATCCTGCCCAGGGCACCCAGAGGACACGCGCAAGGCCAGGCGGACGGCCGTCCGCGCAGCCAGAGCAGCTCAGGTGTTAAAAGCAGAAACGTCCCTTACATTTCCTCAGGCAGGTAGGCCTCCTGATCAATCTGGACATCAGCGTCTCTTTTGGTGGCGATTTTGTACACGGGGATTGCTTTTTGCACCGCAGCCTGGAAAAACAAAAAAAAAAACAGAGAGGTTTTATCAGAAACTATGGAGCAGGTATCCATAAAACCAACCGTCTGTACAAACAAAGATATTCCTACTTATTGTTCAAGTAAAAGAACAGACGTGTTGCTGGTGGGAATGTAAAACGGTACAGCCGCTGTGGCAGGTGGTATCGTAGTCCCTCAAAAATTAAACACAGAATCACCACAGGATCCAGCAAGTCTACCTCTGGATATTTATCCACGTGAAGTAAACGCACAGACCCCACAGACACTTGTACAGCCACGTTCACAGCAGCACTGCTCACAAGACTCAAAAGGTAGAAACCACCCAGATGCCTATTAACACATAGATGAATAAATAAGATGTGGCCTATGGATATAATTCAGCCTTAAAGAAAGAAATCCTGACACACGCTACAACATGAACGAACCCCGAAGACATTACTGCCAAGTGAAATAAGCCTGTCACAAAAGCACAGATACTGTCTGAGCCCCAATGTATGTGTCAATCTGTTCAACTAGTAATCGTGTCAGAAGAAGACTAAAGTTCCTTCAAGAAAACATTCTCACGTGTCTCCTGGAGCCTACAGTGCTGTCCGAAGATGGGACTTCCACACCACACTCAGTGCAGTGCAGCGTGAGAAACCTTCTTCCATCTGTCCTACACCTCCACTTCTCCCAGCTCACTGCTTTTTAAAACTGCGGTAAAATGCACATGAAATTTACCATCGTGATCAGTTTTAAGTGTACAGTTCTGTGGCTTTAAGTACGTTCATTGTTGTGCAACTGTCCCCACCATCCCTCTCCAGAACGTTCCACCTTCTCAAGCTGAAACTCTGTCCCCATTAAACACCGTCTCCACCTGCCCCTCCCGCCGCCTCTGTCTCTTTTATTTAGATGGTATTGCCTATCTTCTGCTCCAATCCAGTAGGTACTGTTTTTATTGAATTTTCAGCAGATTATGGTATTACAAGGTCTCCAGAAAAGGAGGAGGGTACTAACTCAGATGGCAACTTGATTTGTTTAAGAAAATAAATAAGAGGCTCAGGTACACTTAAGTTAGTATCTATAACATGTTAAGACTCTTCTAATCCCCATCCCTAACATTTTGATCCTTAAAAAGAAAAAGGATTTTTTCAAGCTCTACCTTCACCAGAGGGAAATCCTGTTTCCTGCAACGAACGATCATTCGGGGCTCCAACAGCTGGTACAAACCCTATTAACGCACAATCAGATACAATTAGTAAAAACTGCAAACTATAAAATAAAACAACAGCAAATAAAATGTCTTCATAACTCTTTCATCTTGTTTGGGAAAGCAGTCCTCTTGTTTAATTAAATTCCCCCAAAGATGGCCTACACAGTATGAGAACATGGCAAGATCTTCATATTACAAACCAGATAAATATACCCAATGCTCTGGTGATGGGAACGAAATTCATGCGGGAGTCTTACATCAACTAGGTTGAGGACAAATATTGTACTTAGCGGCTGAACAGCAAACAATTAAAATTTATACAGCCTGTGATCTGAACCTCAATATCTAAAGCAAGCATTTTAGTGGTAAAATCAAATTAGGGAAGTTTACAGCTGGAGGATACAAAGGACAAGTAAGACAACATCAGTCTCATCCACCAGCCAGACTCCACCGTCCTCCCACACATCTCCCGACCAGACAAGGAACTAAAATGAGAACACGGGGGAAACAGCTGGCTTCTATCCCATCCTGTCGACTCTGCAGGGACGTGGCTCTCAGTGGTGCATCCGACCTACAAACTTACCTGGAGGACCAGTCCATCCAGCAGCACTTGGTACCTGGTCGTATCTTTTACCACTTTGCTGAGCCTCTGTTTGGCTTCATTTAGTAGGTCCTACAAAGAGTGGAAAAAGAAAGTTATCTACACACCTGGGTAGTCAGCTCGGAACCCACGTGGGGCTGGCCCAGCCCGTGTCCAATCACTTCTCACTTTACGGCCATGTTTTCTCTCCACACGCGCTCTCTGAGGGGTACGATAAAGCAGATGCTGCCCAAAGGACACAGATGCGAGCGAGAGCGCTACCGCGGCTCCCAGGGGACTTGCGCTCAGGCAGAAGAGCCCAGGTTACCAATCATGACTGACCAACACAGAAAGAGCCACGTGACACAGCCGTGGAAAGCAAGCTACTGAGGGAGCTGGTCAAGATGCTTCCATTCTTTATTAGAAAAAGCAGCCTCTGCACAGAGAACAAAGTGTCATTAGTGTTTACCTGCGGGAGGCTGGACTATCAATGATTTCAGTTTGCTTTATGTTAGTTTGTATTTTTGAATGGTCTGTAATAAACGCTGGCTTCTATAACTAGAACAGACATTGAAAGGGACTCTGGAGACAAATCTCACGTGGTTGAGAAGAGCACACTGGCAGCTACTCATTAAGTGGTAAGCACGTACAGGCTTACTGGTAAAAGAGGACCAAGGTCCTTTAAATGGCAGAGAGAGCGCCTCTCATTCCCACTGCTGGCCACGCAACACCACTGAGAACAGTTCGTCCTAGTAAATCTTCCACATACATGTCTCACTTATTGAATATGATCTCTGGAATGATTTGGGGGATTTAAAGAAGAGGGAGAACATACATGCTCACTCAGACACCAATCAGAATTTGAGGAGTGAGGGTGGCGAGAAGGAAGTGGCCCTGTATTTGGTTCTGAGAATCTCCCTTGGACCCGCACCCAGCCCGGAACCAATCCCGGGCAGTTGAAGCCTTTAGAATCTAGGACGCTACGGCACAAAGATTTGAAGCATTTATGATATAGGACATCCGGCTGAAAGAAACTTCAGCCCCTCCTCACCACGAGACCCCTCAAGCACAGTTCTCTTTGTGCTGGAATTGACTGTCCACACTGGTCAGGCTGGTAGGGGTGGACAGGAAGAGTATGGAGACAGGTTTACTTTAAAAGAGTGAGCATCAAGTCGAGCTGTAAAGAGTGATGCCAGCCATTTGTAAAAATAACCCACTGAAAAATCTGGAAACGGACAAATGAGGAGTCTTAACACCACCCAGAACTCCAATCAAGGGAGTAGGAACTTGGAATAAACTGAACTCCAGCTAAGAAAGCTGAAACCTAATCGACATAAACTGTATTGTCCCTTGTCTAAATCATTCCTGTCCACTTAAGAGACATGCCTCACAGGTCAGGAAGGTAACTTAAGTAATACCCCAGTGACACTCTTTGATTCTAAACTCAGCTTTCTGGCTGTAGTCTGACTCCCCATGGGGAGGGGTGTAGGTTACCGCCGTTTACATGTCAGCCTACAGATCAGTATTTTGAGAGTTTGGAAGGGCATTATCTGTCCACCTGAACCTAACTGCCTCTAGGATCCTGAAAATACTATTAGGTTCTGCTCCTGGAAAGCAAGAAACTAAAACCCGATTATGATGACAACATCAAAATCACGTCTCCTTGCTCGTGCCCGGTGTGAAGAGTCAGGGGGCCTCCCACAGAGACATTTCTGTTTTGTCTCTTAACCGCAGCACCAGCAAATCAGAATTTCTAAAGGTCGGTCTGTTCTTTATCTCCCTTAAATGACAACACCACCACCTTACACAGTGTGAGGTTTAGGAAGTGACGGTAAAGAGCTGTTACTTACCCCAGGCCTGTCCTGTGTGAGGCACTGCACGGTCACTTTTCCTATGTGGACCAACTTAATTCTAAAGAAGCTTCACATATATGCTTTATAAAAGGAAGGTTCAAAAAGGGTTAAAAAATTCGCCCACCGGGACTTCCCTTGTGGTCCAGTGATAAAGAATCAGCCTTCCGATGCAGGGGACACGGGTTCGATCCCTGGTCTGGGAACTGAGATCCCACATGCCGCAAGGCAACTAAGCCCACTCTCTCTAGAGCCCATGCGCCACAACTAGAGCGCCCACACGCTGCAACTAGAGAGCCCACATGCTGCACTACTGAGCCTGTGTGCTGCAACAAAGATCCGATGCAGGGCTTCCCTGGTGCGCAGTGGTTGAGAGTCCGCCTGCCGATGCAGGGGACACCGGTTCATGCCCCAGTCCAGGAAGATCCCACATGCCGCGGAGCGGCTGGGCCCGTGAGCCATGGCCGCTGGGCCTGCGCGTCCGGACCCTGTGCTCCGCAACGGGAGAGGCCACAACAGTGAGAGGCCCGCGTGCCACAA
>NW_006797390.1:9268485-9288243 GCF_000442215.2 Lipotes vexillifer
GGCCAAAAAAAAAAAAAAAAAAAAAAAAAAAAAAAGATCCGATGCTCCGATGCAGATAAATGAAGAAACATTAGGGAAAAAAAAAATTTGCCCACCAAACAGCAGATAGTGGTGAAATAGAAACACACCTCAGAGATTCCAAAGCATGGGCTCTTACACCTGGAAAGCCTCAGGGCAGGCAGGGGAAAAGGGTAAACGGCAGAGAAAAGTAACTAAAGGACTATGCAACCATGCACTTTTGGTAGCAGAATAGCTTGCCTGTTTGCTTTTCATTTTTATCCTGGTTCTGTATTTCCTCCTTCCTTCTTTTGTCAACATCCTTTTCTAGCCAACTACTTGACAAATCCCCTTCCTTTCATAGTTTCTTATTCTATGGATAAAGCTGGAGAAATAAACGTTTCAAAAGAGCCAAATCCACAGACACATGCACATGAAGCCCTGTCCCCCATCATCTCACAGCCGGTTTCCTCTCACCCTCTGTGCCGCTTCATTACTGGGTTCACTAAACCGCAAGTCACCTGATGGCAAGATGTTAGGCTGCAAAGGACTAAGGAAAGAAGCGCTTTAGAACAACTGAAATTATAGAAATGTTTATTTTAACAAAATTCTCATTATACATTAGCAAAACAAAAGCTCAGGCTGTGCTCTGAAACCAAGTTGCACGCTACAGAATAACTGGCTTTGCCATCTACCAAAACATCGACAGTTCGACAAAATGAGAAAAAATAAAAGAGAAACAAGAAACCCCGACAGTTCACACGCCCGCTGCCTTCAGCCCCTCACCGCACACGCGCTTGTCCAGCTTTCACCACCAGGCTTTGTCTCTACCAACCCAACGGCGCTGCTCTAGTACGAGTTAGAAGTGAAACCTCGATCCCCGACTCCAAAGACCACTGCGCTCTTTCCCCTTGGACTCGCTGAAGCATGAGACACTCTGCATATTCGATTTTACCATTTTGTTCTTCAAGTTTTCTGTCCCTGCCTCCTTCACGACTTCTCCAGCACGACTGCTTTCCCCGCGTGCCCCTTAGCAGTCGCTAATCTTCCCGCCGTAAGCTGAAGGCTTCTCGGTTTGCCCTGTAGTTCTACATCCACAAGCTTGCGATCTCACCCATGCCACGCAGCTCCACGTGGGACCTGTGTGCTGTCTGAGTGGAATCCCCAGCCTCTCCTAAGTTCACCTGGACTCCGAAGGCGATTCAAACGCCACGATCCATCACCATTCCCCACCTGCATTTCTAACCCTCATCACCTATCCAAGTGCCTAACGACCTGGTGAGAAAGCTTAGGTCTTTCTTGACGCCTCACAATCTGCAGTCACCAAGTCCTACGGACCACACCTTTCAGCATCTGTGGATGCCGTCTCTTCATGTCCTCTGCTGCCATGTGGTCTTGACCTTCAAGTCAAAGTTAAGCCATAACTTCATTTCCTCTCCCCAAGTCACCAGTTCTTTCTCCAAAACAAATCTAAGGCTAAAGCAGTATTTCGCAGTGTGGTTCTCAGCCCTCCTGCAACAAGATTACTCTGGGCTGTTTATTCCTGATGAGAATATAGAAAATCTCTGGAAATGGGGCCGGGAGTCTGAATTTTAACAAGGCCCTCCAGGTGATCTCTATGCCTATTAGAGTTAAGAGAGTTGGTCAAAGGATTTGTCCCACACTCTTCAGAAGGCATTCAAGGCTCTTCCAACTGAACCCTAGTGTCTCTCTCCAGCCTCAGCTCCTACACTCCCCACTCTCCTGGACAATTCCATTTCCTGCCCGTGTTGTCAATTCCAGGCCTCTGTTTTTGTTTCAGGCTGGTCTCTCCATTCCGTCTCCAAGGTACTGACATTCTTTACAGTCACACTCAAAAGGTTGCCTTATAGATACAGTCTCTGGTCTAGACCCAGTTAGACAGCAGACTCCTACAGCACTGAGCACCAATGCAGGACCAATACAGGCAAACCCTGCAGTCCAAACCGCTGACTGCCAAAGGAACCCAGCTAATTATGAAATGAAAATAGAAGAGTGAAAACTAAAAGATCAAGTTAGTATCCAAAGCAGAGAGACATTTAGTTGTGACAATTTTAGAAGCAGATAAAGTCTGGCTACTCTGGGGTCTATTAAGTTTGGTCTATTAAGTGTTATGGGAGTTATGTTAGTGAGTCACCTCTCTGTGTCCTAACACTCGACATCCTGGCAGACACTTCCATCTGAAGGCTTCCTGGCCCCTCAAAGAATGTCCAACGTGATCTGGTGGTTCTTCTTAAAAGAGCCCGCCCTCCTGACTTCCTACCATATTAATGGATCCACCACCCTCCTAGGCAGCCGGGCCTGAAACTCAGGGTTTGGCGTCAGCCTTAGAAGAGGAGGTGAGGGGCTTCCCTGGTGGCACGGTGGTTGAGAATCCACCTGTCGATGCAGGGGACACGGGTGCGAGCCCTGGTCCGGGAAGATCCCACAGGCTGCGGAGCAACTAAGCCCGTGCACCACAACAACTGAGCCTGCGCTCTAGAGCCCGCGTGCTAGAGCCCGCGCGCCACAACTGCTGAAGCCCACGCGCCTAGAGCCCGTGCTCCACAACAAGAGAAGCCCCCGCTCGCCACGACTAGAGAAAGCCCGCGCGCAGCAACGAAGTCCCAACACAGCCAAAAATAAATTAATTTTTTTTAAAAAAGAAGAGGAGGTGGAGGAGTCAATCAGTAGCCAAAGACCGGGGCTTCCTCCTATAAAACGTGTCGCCGCTGACACCCAACTCAGTCCTTGCTGCCACCACGCCAGGCTCACCTAACAAGAACCAATATCTTACAATATTAGTTTGTTTCTTTAGTCATCTAAGAAGATGGTATGTCTTCTGCTTAGTCAAGTATAGTATTTTCAGTTTTATAGCTTTTCCATATAGTTCCTATTCACCAACATTTACTCCTAATGGCTTACTGTTGGCATGTAGTAAAACTATCAATTTCTGTATATTCTCTTTGTAGCCAGTCACCTTTTTGAACTAATTACTAGTTCTTATCAGATGTTGTATTTTTTTATATACAGTCGTATCTTCAAAAAAATGTTTCTTCCTTCCCAATATTTATATAACTTGTCTCTCCATTTTGTAAGAAATCTAGGGCCTCCACAATAACAATGAGTAACAGTGGAAATAGAGGCCTCCGCTTGGTTTCTAAATTTTTTTTTTTTTGGCCGCACCACACAGCTTGCAGGATCTCAGTTCCCCGACCAGGGATCGAACCTGTGCCCCCTGCAGTGGAAGAGCAGAGTCCTAACCACTGGACCACCAGGGAATTTCCCTTGTTTCTGAATTAATTCAAATTCCTTCAGGCTGTCTCACCTAAGTGGTATGTTTCTGCCCTGTCCTTTGGGTGACAATACTCCCCAAATGGTTTTCTGTCTAACCTCTTCTCTGTTAAGTTTAGTCTACGTACTCATATCATGAACCCTATTTATGATATTCCTCATAAAATAAAATGAAACCTTCAACAGCTTTCTACTGAAAGCAAGCAAAGCTCTTCACTTGCACTCATGGCCCCATAGTAACTCCATCCTACCTTTCTAGCCTTATTAGTCCCCATCGCCCTCAGATACTGTGTGGTCCCCCCATCACGTGCTGTATACCCAGGAGCTACATGCTCTGTTAGAGCAGCAGGTCCTTGAAGACAGGACACGCATCTTCATTTCCGTATTTGTTACAATACCTACAGTGTCATGATTTGCTGACCAAATGTTTTTTTTCTCTCTAAAAGTCATTCATCAGCTCCTTAATCTAACACTGACCAGTGAATTCTCTGTAACAGACAAATGAATAAACATTTTATAATTCTATAACTAAAGGGGCTAATTACTCACTGTGATAAGGTCATCTCTCGCTCTGAGGACTTTGAGCCTCGCTTGATTCATCAAATTAGACATCTGACTGCAAAAGGCACGGAAAAGTGGAATCATTACAGCATAAAAAACAACAAACGTAGAGAAAGAAAGGTACAACCTCCTACGTATGTGCAAACACTTCTCTTTGTACAGACCCCAAAGAGAACTCCCTGAAATACATGTAGTGGTTTTTATCCACTTATGTTCAAAGATAAGGAAATATTTATTGAATGCTTATGAAGTGGCAAGACTTTCTTATCAGTTATTTCAACTATATCTTTCAATAATCCTGTGGGCCTTCCGTTTTCCCAAATGAGGAAAGAGAAGTAACTTGACCAAGGTTAGTTAATCAGCGAGTGGTCCATTTAAGACCAGAACCCGTAACTGCCTGACTCCAAAGCACCTGCTTTACCCTCTCGTGCCGGTGATTTTCAAAGCTCACATTTTCTTCTGCTGCTCAATCTGCTTTTCTTTCTTCTCGTAGTATTCCATAATCTTCAGTCTTTGGGTCTGCACAAGACGACCTTTCTCAATGTTGAACTCCTCTTCTGCCTACCAAGGAATTTATTATTATTAATTCATTATACAGATTTTGACAGTTTTATTTTAAGCAGCTGATGACCAGGGTAGTTGCTTATATTCACCTTGTTCTATATCTAGTATCCACCAACAAAGTTTCAATGAATAGAATCAGAAGATTCTGTGTATGAAAAAAATTATGTATTTTAAATTTGATCCATCTGTTTAATAGAGGGCTAATGAAAAGGACACAGAATTTGGAGTCAGAAGATCTGAGTTACTGTCTAAAAAATTTGGTCAAGTAATCTCAGTCTAAGTGTCCTCCCTTATAAGATTAGAAAATAAAAATAATATTCTTTCCTTTGTAGGTCAAAATCTAACAGTCCTTTTAAAATTATAAACTACATAAATTTGAGTTATTAGTTTTATTAGTGTTAATTATTGAAGAGTCACTTTTTACAAAGGGTATCTTAGTATATCAGCCGTCTGTGATTTTCAGGCAGTAAGAAATTATGACTTTGGAAGCAAGGTAAAGTTACTGATTCAGATGTTTAATGCTTGGCACAGACACTGGAACTTTCAAATTCTAAAATAAATGCCTAATAGCTTATTTCTATACCTATCACACGAGATAAGACTACTTTAAATAGAAATGCATTTACCAACTGAAATAGAAGTTCTGTATTTGTCCCAGAGAGAAATAAGGAAACTAGCCATTCGAGAAACTGCAGTGCTCCTATGGCCATCAAAACAATATTAAGCAACAAGGATATACTGTACAGCACAGAGAAATGCAGCCATTATTTTGTAATAACTTTAAATGGAGTATAATCTATAAAATACTGAATCATGATGCTGTACACCTGACATTAATATAATATATAATATATATATTAAACGATACCCTCTCAACTGTTTTACTTCAGTGGCAGGCAAAATAAGTCTTTTCTTTCTTAGATGATAAATTACTCAAACAGTTCAAAGGTTTAGTTTTGGCCCTAGGATACCAGGCACACACAATTTTAAGGCTTTACTGTTAAGTAACAAATGTAACCACTGTAGAATAAAGTAAAAGGACAATGAAAATAAAGTATTAGGTGATATATTCTGACCTACTATGATTATACCTAGAGAAAAGAACAATTTTATATACTGTACAGAAACACTGTGCAACTCGAAATACCTGTAAAATTTCTAGATGCTGACTGCCGCCTTCGTGACGGACAGGGGCTTTCATTTTATGCCTTACATACGCCAAACTGCATATTTTACCTTTTTTGCAGCAAAAGCACAAATGAAAAAGCAACATAACAGTGAAAAAATACTACATCCTCCCCTGACCAGCTATCATTTAGCCGCGGTTGCTCCATGTCTGAGTTTGGATTCCATGAGAAAATTAATCCATCCCTTACTTTTCTAATCCCTACCATAAAATTTCAGGACGCTTATTGACAATCAGAATTTTGGGACTTCACTGGTGGTCCAGTGGTTAGGATTCCATGCTTCCACTGCAGGGGGACAGGCTCGATCCCTGGCCGGGGAACTAAGATCCTGCGTGCCACGTGGCACAGGCAAAAAAATTAAAGAATGTTTAGAAAGGAAAATTTACTTTTAACTTTAAAGAAATTCTTATTGGTCCTATGCAATGAATGCTCTGTTAAACAATTTTACTAAGTACTAATTAGCAAAGCAAGACAGTACGAAACTTTGATAACTTCTTAAACCTAGGAAGTGGAACCTCACCTTTGCATCTATTTCTTCTGCTTTCTCATTGGCTTCTTGTTCAATAAAAGCCATCATGTGCTTAATCTATAAGGAGAAGGAAAAGGTTATTTTTGAATATGACAAGAAAAAATATCTATGTTTTCTGATTCTTCCAACAATCTCAGGTAACTTACAATCTGGAATTTACTCCAGCAAATGGGCCAGATGCAATATTCAACAACACAGGTAAATAGGCCATTATCCTACTCTCAGGGAACTCGGAGTCTATGGGGAGGAAGGACCGAATACACATCCTCCTCTACTTCCGGCCTCCTCCAGCCAGACCGCCCTCCCCCCCCATTTCTACTGGCGTGTGTGCCAGAGGGCCTCCTACTCCCGAGGCACTGCAGCCTGACGCCCCTCCCCCCAGCGCAGCGAAATCCCTCGTAAGATGGCAGCCATCTCCTCGCCCCCCTCTCACTGCACCTGCAGGCCTCCCGGTGCACCGGCCCCACCCTGCTTGAGCACGAGCTGCCCTTTGCTGCCGCCGCTTCCTCCTCTCTTCCTCGGCCTCCTCTGGGGCCAGACGCTTCTTCCTCCGCCTCCCGGGCGGCTGCTCCAGGAGACCCTACCCGCAGCAAGTGCAATTCCACACGCTCTGTAAGGAACACTGACGGCTCTGCTCCCACGTCCCCCCTGACCTCTGCCTTGATGACCAGCACCAACACCAAGTCGTCCCCTCCCGTATCTCAGGGCCCAGGTCCAATCACCATGTCCTACGAGCTCTCTCTTCTAACACCTCTTTAATCTGTCCATCTCTCTCCATCTTCACAGCCACAATCTCATCTTTGCTATCATCATCTCCTGGCGGAATTACTGCAACAGCTTCCATATCTTCTCCGGGCCCTCAGTCTTGTTCCCTTGCTAACCAGCTCTGCCTGGCAACCAGCAAGATCCTTTACAAATGTCCCTCTCATCACGTACCACACCCCCCCTTAGGATACAGTGCAGAGATTTTAGAAGGTCTGCGATGTGGTCACTGCTCACCTCTCCAGCATCATATGAAATGTAACCTCCACCACTGGCCAATCCTCAGACTCCTAGTTCCTGTCATCCTACATTTCTAAAAATTAATTAATTAATTTTATTTTTGGCTGCATTGGGTCTTCATTGCTGCGCGCGGGCTTTCTCTAGTTGTGGCGAGCGGGGGCTACTCTTCATTGCGGTGCACGGGCTTCTCATTGCGGTGGCTTCCCTTGCTGCGGAGCACGGGCTCTAGGTGCGCAGGCTTCAGTAGTTGTGGCACACGGGCTCAGCAGTTGTGGCTCACAGGCTCTAGAGCGCAGGCTCAGTAGTTGTGGCGCACGGGCTTAGCTGCTCCGTGGCATGTGGGATCTTCCCGGACCAGGGCTCAAACCCGTGTCCCCTGCGCTGGCAGGCAGATTCTTAACCATTGTGCCACCAGGGAGGTCCCCATGCTACTCTCATTTCAGGTTTTCAGTTCCTTGAGCTCACCATTCTTTCCACTTTGGAGATTTCAAACGTGCTGTTCCATCCACTTGGAACACTCCCCCACCCCCAGCCCAGCTATCTTCTTGAGCCTCAGCTCACTTAACTGTCACCTCCTTTGGAAAATCTCCTGAACCTCTCACTTATCTGCACCCAGGACACTCTGCACTTCTCCGCCTAAACACACAGTCCTGATTGCCTGCTTGCCTGTGCCTCTCCTCAACTAAGCTATAAGGCTAGGAACTTGCTAAAGGGTTTTAGATCTCTGGCTACAATTGGAGAATGAAGTCCCCAAAGTCTTCTGAATGGGGCTTGGGGTGGCTGACCTAATTTATACTCAAAAACAGAGTACTGTCTCTAGTGGCAGATATAAAATATACCCAAATGAATATACAAGCAACAGAGCTAATCAAACTTACTGGTAGTTTCATTTCATAGGGGCTCTACCTGAAAGGAATAATGAATTAAAAAGGAAAAAAAGCAGCTTAAAAAAAGCCTCTAGGTTATTAACTCATTTCACGTATTAATTGTTCTGCATAAAGGTAAACACCACCGTAAACCCAGGACACGGGCTTAAGGGTTTACTTCCCCACAGTAGGTGCTCAATAAACATTTGTGAATGAGTGAGAATCTGTTGGGAGTTTCAAGCCTTCTGAGGTACCCCAACTACTTTTTTGAGTCTGTACAAAAGTGAGTTAAGATTTGTTTCACAAGAATGTGAATATACTTAACACTACTGAATCATTCACTTAAAAATGGTTAAAAAGGCCCTGAGAAAAACATAATTCAAAAAGACACATGTACCCCAATGTTCATTGCAGCACTGTTTACAATAGCCAGGATGTGGAAACAACCTAAATGTCCATCGACAGACGAATGGATAAAGAAGATGTGGTACATATATACAATGGAATAAAAAGGAACAAGATTGGGTCATCTGTAGAGACATGGATGGACCTAGAGTCTGTCGTACAGAGTGAAGTAAGTCAGAAAGAGAAAAACAAATATCGCGTATTAACGCATACGTGTGGAATCTAGAAAGACAGTACAGATGAACCCATTTGCAGGGCAGGAATAGAAACAGATGTAGAGAATGGACGTGTGAACACAGAGAGGGAAGGGGGGGTGGGATGAATTGGGAGATTAGGTTTGACATACATACACCACCACGTGTAAAAGACATAGCTAGTGGGGACCTGCTGTATAGCGCAGGGAGCTCAGCTTGGTGCTCTGTGGTGACCTAGATGGGGGTGGGTGGGAGGGAGGTCCAAGAGGGAGGGGATATGGGCATACATATAGCTGATTCACTTCGTTGTGTGGCAGAAACTAACACAACGTTGTAAGGCAACTATACTCCAAAAAATGGTTAAAAAGGTAAACTTCACGTAATGTGTTTTACACAATTTTAAAAAGTGAGTTAAGAATACAACCTAGGGGGCTTCCCTGGTGGCGCAGTGGTTCGGAGTCCGCCTGCCGATGCAGGGGACACGGGTTCGTGCCCCGGTCCGGGAGGATCCCACATGCCGCGGAGCGGCTAGGCCACTGAGCCTGCGCGTCTGGAGCTCCGCAATGTGCTCCGCAATGGGAGAGGCCGCAACAGTGAGAGGCCCGCGTACCGCAAAAAATAAAAATAAAAATAAAAATAAATTAAAAAAAATAAAAATAATAAGGAATACAACCTAGGGACTTCCCTGGTGGCGCAGTGGTTAAGAATCTGCCTGCCGATGCAGGGGACACGGCTACGAGCCCATGATCCCACGTGCCGCGGAGCAACTAAGGCCGTGCACCACAACTACTGAGCCTGCGCTCTAGAGCCCGCGAGCCACAACCACTGAAGCCTGTGTGCCTAGAGCCCATGCTCCGCAACAAGAGAAGCCACTGCAATGAGAAGCCCACGCACTGCAACGAAGAGTAGCCTCTGCTTGCCACAACTAGAGAAAAGCCCGCGTGCAGCAATGAAGACCCAACGCAGCCAAAAAATAAATATATTTTAAAAAAAAAAAGAAAAGGGAAAATAAAGAGCAGGTGCTTTAAAAAAAAAAAAAAAAGAATACAACCTCATTGCATCAAAGTCTTGAGGAAAACACACAGCACGGTTTTAGAAGGGAAGACTTATTTTTTGTCAAAATTCTTAGGAGCTCCCTACCAGTGAGGAGCCAAAATAATGATGACAATCCGAGCCCGTTTTATAGGTAATACAATACTTATAAAATCTCAAGCCTTGAAAAATTGCGGTGCCTAACCCAAATCTACACTGTTACATGGTGAACTTGCTAAATGGATCAGCCTCCACACATCTGTGCCTGTGTGTGTGTTTCTGTTTGTGCTGAGGAATGGAATTGTCACAAGCTCAGATCAAACTCACACTGCACTGTCTGGAACTTTAAAAGTAGTTTAAAGACAGTAATCAACTCAGGTGCTTATAAATGCTACAAGACACTGGCCTCTAGAGGTGAAAAACCTGCATTATCTGCCTCTCTCTCCCGTGCTGGACCCTCTGCTACCAGAACTGACGAGATCAGCACAGCCTAGAGCAAAACACACTCATTTTAACCCAGGTCAGAGAAGCCCGTTTACAGTCAACAAGAACACATTCTGCCTTTAGGAGTTCCAACAAGAGAAAAGTCAACCCCTTCAGGACATTTAACTCCACCCTTAAGGCAAAAAAATCTGCCCTTAAAATGTACTTTTCTTCCTGCTAAAGCTACTGGGTTCTACACTTCTGGAGTCAAGATTCTTTTGAAAATTTGATGAAATAACCATACTCCTCAGACAAAAAAAAAAAGCAACATACACAAATACTTTAATACAGTGGGGAAGAAATCAGGAAACCCAGGATTTCTTTTCTTTTTCTTTTTACATTTAAGTATTAGTATTTTATTTCCAGCACCCAAGTTCATCCTTGAGTTAAGAAGATTTAGTAGATTCTAGGGGGCTCTTTTTAAATACATTTACCTACTTGTGATGGAAAAACCAACAGGAACGAGCACTCCATTTTGATGTATGTACACAATATATCTCCTATAGGAGACTGGCTTAGCACTCTTGGCAGCTCCAGTGCAATCTCACAGAGCATCCTAGGGTTTCACTGACCCACACCTAATGGTGCCTGAAAAACATCTATGCTTCCCCCTTGTCTCAGAATCCATGAAAGTCTGCAGATTCTCCCAGCTCTAAAAGCAGTGATGTTTACAGAAATCAGCACTTTGCTTTACTGAAGCAGACATCTGACAGCCAAGAGAGTAACAAGATTTGACTAGACCCAAAGTGCATGAGGACTAAAGACAGTTTCACCATTCGGCTTTGCAATGTAGTTTCCAGAAATCAACTGTGACGAAAAGCAGGAAATAACTATATTAAGATTTTACTAACTCCTAAAGAGCAGGAAGTTGAAGGAAACCCAGATTTCTAGACGTCTACTTGGTGCTCGATACTCAGGCCTGGTCACTGCCGGGAATACGGGGAAAACAGGCACCGCCCTGATGGGGACCGCGCGTAGTGGAGGAGTACAGACGATACATTTCCTCGTTCTTACTATTTTACAGAAAGAAAACGTGGTTCTGGCCTAGTTTCACTGCTTTACCTTTGCCGTGTATTATAACTGGGGAAGCCCTAGTTTTCAATACATTACAACAAGGCGGAAAACGAAGAGGAGGAGGACGAGAGCTGGTACTAGGGGTGTGACCGCTGGACTACGTGGAGCGCACTGCGTCCTTTTTCCTACAGTAAAGCTCAGACGCAGCGCTGATTAATGTTCAAAACCCGCGCTGTTCTGTAAGCATGCGGTAAGATTTCCTACAGTGCCGCACAGACGCTATTTTTTGTTATCCTCCATGATCAGCCTAAGATCCCCTAAAAGGAAGAACCACCACGCTTCCGACAGCATATCACCTAACGAATAAAGTGCAGAATCGTTTTAAAGGAACTAGAAACATCCAAGGAAAAAACACCGTACTGCTCATCTAAGAAGGCTCACAAGGCAGTGAGTGAGCGTTAGTCAGGGTTTTCCGAGAACTTCAGCCAGAAAGAGACAAGTTCTCTAAACTGCGGCCTGAGTGCCCTTCCCCGAAGTCCGGGCCTGGGCGGTCAACGCCCGCCGCCCGCGAACTCCAAAGCGCCGAGCAACGCCGCGACCCCAGGCCGGCCGCTCGCCCGCGAGCCCGACGCGGCCCCGACCCGCACAGCCCCGAGGCGGGGTCCCGGGGACGGGGAGATCTGGCCAACGAGGCCGCCGCGGAGCTCCCCCAGGCCCGGGGCGGCATCCGCCCGCCTCTCGGGGTCCAGCCCGGCGCTCACCTGCTTCTGCACGTCGGCATCGCTGAGGGCCATGGTGCAAGCGACGGGAGGCAGCGGGTGACCGGCCGAAGCTCAGAACCGACGCGGGCGAACGGGAGACGAAAGCTAGACGCGCTTCCAACCTCTTCTGTTTTGTGAGCGCGGCTTCCGGTTCCTGCGCAGGTCGCCGGGCAGCCCAGCCAGTGGGGAGAGAGCGGCCCGGAAGTCACGCCCCGCCACGCCTCCTGTCGCTCACTCGTGATGTCTCGTGACCTCTCCCGGTGCTTTTCCCCAGCAGCCGCCTCCGAGGCGCGAGGGAACGTCGGTTGTCGTGCCTCTGCCCCTGACTTTAACTGAGACTTGGAGCCCTTGCGTTTTAAAAAAGTTTATTTCTGCCAACCAGAATTTGTTTTACTTTCCTGGCCCTAATGGAAGCAAATGCGTCAATATTTTACTTAACAGGTTTTATTTTTAGAGCAGCTTTACATTTACGGAGAATTGAGCTCAGGTTCCCATATTGTTAGCCTCCTCTCTTTCTGGGGTACATTTGTTATAGTTCATTAACCGAGGCTAATGTGTTGACAAAAGCCCACAGTTTAACCAGTTTCCTTAGTTTCCCGCTGTTGCGGAGATTCGGCCTCTGTACTCCAGTGCCGGGTTATATCTTGGAGACGGAGTTTTGGGTATAGTAGAAAGGAATAGCTTTATTGCTTTGCGAGGCACGGGGCCACGGCAGGCTAATGCCCTCCGAACAGTGGGTCCCACCTGGAGGGCGTGGTGAGGAGTCTAACAGTGTTCCAGGAGCCGGGCACGATTAGCTCGTGGAGCTTCTTCTGATTGGTTGCTGGTGACGTAATCGGGAATCCGCATCATCAACCTTCTAGTTCCAACCGGTCTGAGGCCTGTGTGCTGTGGGCAGCGAGCAGCTAACCTCTCCCACCTGGTGGGGGCTTCAGTGTCTGCAGAACAGCTGGAAGGACCCGGCTCAGAACTTTAACTGTATAGCCCTGAGGGAGAGCTAAAGGTCCTTGACTGTGTAATGGCTAACGTATTATTATTTTGGCTTGCTTGACTGTTTGCCTTTCTGCATTTTCCCACTTGTCTGATTAAATGTATTCCTTGACTGAAGTTTTTCTACAGACAAAGGGCAGGCGGAAGACATGGGTGAGGGTCTATTCTGGGAAGGCCTCACAGGGTCCTGCTCGGTGACACCCCTGATGCCCTTTTACTGTTACAGGACCCCATCCCGGATACCGCCTTTCATTTAGTTGACCTGCCTCGTAAGTTCTTCTCGGGGTGACAGTTGCTCAAACTTCCCTCTTTGTTGACCATGACAGTTTGAGGGATACTGTTAGGTATATTATAGATGCACCTCTGGGGAGCTTCACATAATTGGTCAGGGGTTGTGGGTTTTGGGAGGAAGAGCACATAGGGAAAGTGCCATTTTCATCACATATCAAGGGTTCATGCTGTCAGCCTGGTTTTTGACAGTTGGTGTTGACCTTGATCACTTGGCTGAAGCAGTGCTTGTCAGGTTTCTCCACTGGAAAGTTACTCTTTGTTTCCCCTTTCCATACGTTACTCTTTTGAAGATGTACTGTGTGCAGCCCACACTTAAGGAGTGAGGAGTTATGCTCCACGTTCTTTAGGGTGGACTACCTACAGAATTTATTTGTAATTCTGCATGAGCATGTGCATTTTTCAACATCATTACATCCATTTACAGAAAATTATTCAGAAGATTAAGGGAGAAATTCGAGCCCACATTTTATAAAGGCAAAATACTTTGAAAACTTATTTTTAGGATAGATTCCTAATAATAGAATTATGGGCCAAAGGGTACACACATTTTTATTACTAGCTTTTTATTTTGAAGAAATTTCAAATATAAGTTGTAAGAATAGTGTGATAAACTCCCATCACCTAGATTCACCAACTGTTAATATTTTGCTATATTTGCTTTATCAGTTTTCATATGTATATATGTATATATATATATAAAAAATTTCATGAGTCAATAAATAGTTCAGTGTGTGTTTCATAAGACTAAGGGTGTATATCAGTCAAATTCAGGAAATTTAGTAAGTCCATATTCAAATTTTGCCATATGTTCCATTAGTATTCCTTGTAGCAATATTTTTTTTTCTGATCCAGGATCCAATCCAACATCACCTATTGTATTAATTACCTTGTCTTTTTAGTCTCCTTTAACACGGAATAGTTAGTTCCTCAGACTTTGTCTTTCCTGATACTGACGTTTCTAAAGAGTACTAGTCATTTGAATTGGCCAGTTGTAGAAAGTCGCTTAATTGGGTTTTGTCTGATAGTTTCCTCATAATTACATTCAGGTGCTGCATCACAGGAGCAGTACATGTGTGATATCGTGTCCTCAGTGCATTGCATGTCCTTTTAATGGGAATGGCACACCCATCTTTAAGGCTCTTAACACAAATGCCAAATTATTGTCCAGCTGTGCTAGTGGACACTGTTCTTTGTAGCGTATGACAAGTTGGTACCCGTCTTTGAGAAAAGTGGTGGTGTTGGATAAGGGAAGGGTTCAGCCACAAAACAGTAAACCTAACAGGGCGACAGAAATCCATGCATTTGACCGCAATTTCATCAGTAGTCTAATCAACTGAACCAGATGGTAGGCTTGTTTCTCTCATCTAACTAGTTTTTGCACTAATGATTTCATTCTTCATCATCCCAGAAGACAGGCATATGCATGCCTCTAGCAAGCTAGGTCAGGATGAGGTGGTATATTCACTCGTTTGGATTACAGTCCTTCCTCCCGTTTATTTATTTATTTATTTTTGGCTGCACCGTACAGCATGCAGAATTTCCCCAACCAGGGGTCAAACCCATGCCCCCTGCAGTGGAAGCGTGGACTCTTAACCACTGGACCGCCAGGGAAGTCCTCCTCCTGTTTATTTTTACAATGTTCTGCAAATATTTGAGGCTGAAGACTGGGAGCCTCAATCTAATACATGTCTAATCACTTATGAAAACAATGTCTGGAAGAGATGTGATACTATCCAGATCAATGTGCTTTTGTGTTTTTGGAAAACTGTGATTTTTATGATTTATCATTATTTTCAGACATTAAAAAATACAGAAAAGTACAAAGAATTCAAATGTCTATGTACCATGTACCACCACCCAGAGTTGACAATTAACATTTGTTACACTTGCCTTAGGACTTAATTTTTTAAATAAAATAGTGTTACAGGTATACTTAACATCGCCTTTTGTGCTGCTTTCCTCTCCCCCACGTCAGTGCTCTTACAACGACTTTCTGCAGTATTTTGCTGATTCACCGCGGAACAGGCCAGGTGCTATCTGGTAAGACCGTGGTAAGCTTCAGAGTGAAGCACAATTGAAAAAGTTACTGAGTCCACGCAAAGATTGACTAGTTGTTTTCCAAATCCAGTTTCCTCCTGTGCTGTAGCTCAGGTCTTGTGAAGTTTTACTAAAGCAGCTTTTCAGACAAATTTTCCAAAAATCCCACAACTCCCAGGCCAGCCTGTTGACTATGGCTTCACCCAAATTGCCGACCTAAATTCCTTTCAGGTTGGTCACTTAAGGGAAGGTTTGCGCGCTCCTTGATTTACCTGCTCCCAAGCTAAGGCCTCAGTCTGTGGTTTACTTGGAAACTGAGCCACTAGAATAGATAAGGTGAGACTTCAGTTTGTCTGCTGGGGAGTGCAGAAACTGGAGGTAGATGAAAATCATGTCTTTGAATGCTGAGGAATGAATTTTTGAAAGAAAAGACAAATGGTGGCAGAAAGCAGTGAAAGTCTAACTTAGTGCTTGCACTTTTTGGCCTTTTCCAACCAATTTTCCGCACAGCAGAAAGTAATTTAAAACCTAGCTGGTCTCTAATCACTCCCTCATTTGTAATCTCTGGTGGCTCCTGTGTGCTCTGGAGGAGCTGGCCCTGTCCAGTGACCTCATCACTTCTCCCTTTCTCACCAGCTCCAAGCTTTACTGGTTCTCAAGCTTTTTGCCTGAGATCTTTTCCTGCACTTGCCCCTTGGGTGGTTCTTCAGTCTTTAGGTCTCAACTTAAAATATCCCCTCCTTGGAGAGAGGTTTGCATCAACACCCTGTCACCTTAATTTTCTACTCTTGTCCCTTGTTTGTTTACTTCAGGACATGCCACAATTTTAAACTACTTTGTTTTTTTTCGTTTCACTTCTATGTTCTTATCTGGTTTTCCAACGAAAATGTCAGCTTCACAACAGGGACGTCATGGTTTTTGCTACATACACAGTAGGCATTCAATAAATAACTGATGAATGAGAATGAATGAGTGGAATCTAGAGTTTAGATTTTATTATCACATTAGGCTGCAGTCTAGGTCTCTGTGTCACTCATAAGATCCATCAGAAAAAAAAAAAACCCAAAACCCATGAACTGCTTGTGATTAATTTTTGAAAAAGCATTATATATTTTACACCATTTGCTGAAGAGACTCTCTCTCTCCTCATTGAATTGTCTCTGTTGAAAATCAGTGGACCATTCTGAACTTTCTGTTCTGTTCCATTGGCCCATATGCTATTCTTGTGGTATTTATTCAAAAAATTTTAAAAAGGGGAAAAAGCAAACCCTAAAACTGAAAGCAATCTGAAATTTACCTAACCATGTATCAAATTTGCAACCTAACTACACAGAATTATTCCATGACTTTTTTTTTGAAATTTACATACAATGAACTGCATAGACCTACAAAGTACAATTAGATGAGTTCCGACACCTGTGTGATCACCACCATAGACTAATTCCATCACCCTAGAGAGAAAGCTCTTTTCTAGTCAATCCCACACTCCCAGTCGACAGTGCTGACTTCTATAACCATTGATTAATTTTGCCTGTTCCTGAAATTCATATAAATGGAACCACACAGTAGGTACATTTTTATGTCTGGCTTCTTTGACTCAACGCTTTTGAGATTAATCCATATGGTCACATGTAACAACGGTCAGCTTCTCTTTTAGTGCTAATTTCCGTTGTATAATTCAAAAAGTCAACTTTTTAAAAATTAAGACTAGAAGACTTAAAAGATTTAACAACCAAATGCAATGCATGATCCTGGTTTAAATCAAAAACTATATGGAATCTAAAAAAAAAAAAAAAGGTTCTGATGAACCCAGGGGCAGGACGGGAACAAAGACGCAGACATAGAGAACGGACTTGAGGACACGGGGAGGGGGAAGGGTAGGCTGGGACGACGTGAGAGAGTAACACTGACCTATATACACCATCAAATGTAAAACAGATAGCTAGTGGGAAGCAGCTTCACAGCACAGGGAGATCAGCTCGGTGCTTTGTGACCACCTAGAGGGGTGGGGTAGGGAGGGTGGGAGGGAGACGCAAGAAGGAGGGGATATGGGGATATATGTATGCATATAGCTGATTCATTTTGTTATACAGCAGAAACTAACACACCATTGTGAAGCAATTATACTCCAATAAAGATGTTAAAAAAAACTAATAAGCCATTACTTGGAGAATCGGGGGAATTTAATATGGCCTGGTTAATAGGTACTATTAGGGAATTATTAATAGTTTTCTTAGCTCACTAAGTCTCTTCTTGGCAAATCTGTCCGATTTCACTATGAACAGAACCACCCGAGTTCTCAGTCACTCAGGCCCAAAGCCTCGGAGCTCCAACCTTTTTTCGGATTCCGCCACCCACCCTCATTATCAGTTCAGGTTTTTATCACTTCTTTTTTCACGGCTGTATTGAGATATTCACCTTTTTGAAGTGTACAACGGAGTATAATTAAATGTCTTCAAGTGAGTGTATTCACAAAGCTGCGCAACCACCAGCACAATGACCCGGAGAACATCTTCGTCACCCCAGAAAGAACCCTTGACCCCACTAGCAGGCACTGCCCGTCGGCCTTTTGTCCTCAGGCAGCCTTCGGCTCCTCCGCCTGGCCGTGTCAGGCGCCCGGACACAGTGGCTCCCCCAGGGCGCGGTGGAGACGCCGCACCGCCTCCCAGTGGCAGCTGCAGATGCGTTCCTTCCTCGCTGCGCTGCGGCGCCCCCCCCCCCCCGCCCGCTCCGTACCCTCAAGGCCCAGCCCCCCGCCCGGCGCTGCGGCGCCGCAGCTCCCGGGACTCCACGCTCGGTCAGCCGGCTCGCCTGCAGCTCCTCCGGCGAGCGTCGCCAGCCTCCCCACCCACGACGGTGGGCCCGTCCGAGTCCGCCTCTTTCCCAGCGGTCCACGGCCGCCGCCGCCCGGAACCATAGAGCTGCTCCCCAAGAGGAGAGCAGGCCGGGAGAGAGCGGCTCTTCCGGCTCACACCTGCGCAAAGAGGCCTCCGGGACTCCGTGGTCCGGGCTTCCTCTTGGGAAGGCGGATCCGCCCTGGGGGCGCGCCCGGCTCCCCGCCCCGACGCCGGCGCTGACGGAAGCACGCCGGGTGACCTCACCCGCCAACATGGCGGCGGCGGTAGATTAGGACCGCGGGTCGGAGCCGCCGCCGCCACCGCCACCGCCACCGCCACCGCCACCGCCGCCGTGGGATCCTGTGCGGAGCCGCCGCCGCCGCGTTTTCACCTCTTCGGGGGCACGGGCCTGGACCAGGTGAGGGGAGCGGGGTCGCGGGCAGGCCGCTTCGGGCCCTTTCCCCGAGGCGTCCCGAGGCCGACGCGGGAGAGGGGGGGGCAGTGAGAGGCTGAGGGCGCGAGGCCGTTCCGCTGCCCCTCAGACGTGTCCGGGCGCGGGTCGGCGGGCGTGGGCCTCGGGCGAGGGGTGCGTTGCGCGGGGCTCGCGGCCTGGGTCCCCGCCAGCCGGCCGCGCCGCGGCTTCTCCCCAAGGTTCCGGTGCCCCTCCTGGCGGCTCCGACTCCGCTGTCATTGCTATTGCTATTATTTCACGTGTTCGTTTTTTGCCACCTTTAGAGGCGGCACGGTTCGCGCTAGGTCGTTTCTTCCTTTGGTCTTTCTCCCACCGTCCCAGGACGACCCCGAGTGTCTCTCCTTCGTGCCGGGACTTTCCGAGCTGGGGCTTCCCCGCTGGGAGCCGGGGCCTCGGGCCCGCGATCTTGGGCCCTGGCCGCCGCCCTGCGGAGTCGGCCCGATGTCCGCACGAGCGCGCGGTTACCCGCGCAGCCAGCGCCCGGTTTCTGTACAAGTTCTTAACGAAACTGACGGTCTCCCCCCTCCCCTGTTTCTTTGCGACGTGGGGCAAAACAAGCAAGTCCTCCAGCGAAACTGTCGGTGCGATTTCCCCGGGAGGTTTGGTGTAAACCAGAATGCTGGTCTGTGCCCTGACTTGTGTGACCTTGGATGAGTTGCCACACCCTTCTAGTACCTTCTTCAGTCTCCCAGAAAATTAAGCAAGTGTTCGTGTAGGTAGTGAACTGCTTATCTCACGTACATCGCGGGATAAATAAATGTACATTGTAAATTGAAAGTCTTTAAACCACTATGGAATATTTTTCGTTTGATAATAGGCCGTTAGGGACTTTGAAAATTCTTTTACTCTGATTGGTCAAGTTCCATTCTCAGTTTATTTTTTTTTTTCTTCAAAGGATGGATTTTCTTACGGAGGACCGTACCCCAGTAATTGAGTTCGGTTGAGGGATACAGACGGTTAAGTCCAAGCCGTTTTGTAGAGAAAAGGTGCTCGTTAGCCCGTCAGTTAGTCAATATTTACTACATATCTTGCTCAGCTTTTAGGACAAGTGATTTGCAACAATAAGTATTGTTTTAAGAACATGTTTCTCTTATGAAACATTTTAGACATACAAAGCAGAAGTTTTAACCAATCACAGTACCACCATCCTGCTTTTTATCATAGTTTTTTCAAACTTGATTTTGATGCATATCTTATTCCAAATAAGTGGTCACCAAGAGTTCTTTTTTTTTTTTTTTTTTGCCC
>NW_006797390.1:9288253-9327029 GCF_000442215.2 Lipotes vexillifer
GTTCCATTCCCGGACCAGGAATGGAACCCCCGCCCCCTGCCGTGGAAGCAGTCTTAACCACTGGACCGCCAGGGAATTCCCAAGAGGTCTTTTTTTTTTTTTTTTTACATATTTATTTATTTGTCTGTTTAAGGTGTGCCGAGTCTTAGTTGCGGCACGTGGACTTCTTAGTTGAAGCATGCATGCGGGATCTAGTTCCCTGACCAGGGATGGAACCCGGCGCCCTGCAATGGGAGCGCAGAGTCTTAACCACTGCGACACCAGGGAAGTCCCCCAAGAGTTTTTTTTTTTTTTTTTTTTTTTATTAAATAGCAGGACTGATGCCTCTTTCTCCTTTTCTCTGCTGCTTGGCAGACATGGTAATAGTTGTCAGGAAACCAAAGAAAAACAGAGCTGAAGGGAGGTCAAGTTCTTCCAGCTGAGCTTTGTTATGCCCAAATGCTACACAGGAGCATGAGCCTACACCCCAGCTTACCTGCTTCTTCAAACACTGGGGAGAGCAGAGAAAGCTGAGAAAATAGATCTGTTCTGTTTTCCTGGTCACTGCCACTCTCAGAGTTGAGACTGGACTCCTTTTTTTGCCTTTTCCAAATCACAACTCACAGACAATATGGTACCTTTGTCACCAACCAAAGAAAGTATAAGAAAATGATAGGCTGTATTTTGACCAGGAAATTTTAATGCAAATCTAGTCTTTTATTTTCCCATAGAGTATATTCAATTATCACATGGGAAAATTTTTTTAATTAATTAATTAATTTATGGCTGTGCTGGGTCTTCGTTGCTGCATGCGGGCTTTCTCTAGTTGCGGCGAGCCGGGGCTACTCTTCGTTGGGGTGCGCGGGCTTCTCATTGCGGTGGCTTCTCTTGCAGAGCACGGGCTCTAGGCACGCGGGCTCAGTAGTTGTGGCTCATGGGCTCTAGAGTGCAGGCTCAGTAGTTGTGGCTCACGGGCTTAGTTGCTCCGCGGCATGTGGGATCTTCCTGGACCAGGGCGCGAACCCGTGTCCCCTGCATTGGCAGGCGATTCTTAAGCACTGTGCCACCAGGGAAGCCCAAGAGTTCTTAATTAATATATGTTAACAGGGTTGAAGGAAGGGGGCTATTTTCAGTGTTGCTGATTTTTTTTTTAGTAGTGTCTTACTGAGATACCATTAAGTTGTTCACATGTATAGTCACAGAGTGTGCAACTATCACTGCAGTTTTCATTCCCGAAAGAAACCTTGTACTCATTAGCAGTCATCCTTTATTCCCACACTCCCCCACTTAGGCAGCCACTATTTTACTTCTCTGTAGATCCCCCAGTTCTGTATATTTCATATGAACAGAATTATACAATATGTGGTCTTTTGTGACTGGCTCTTACTTCCATGTTGTAGTAGGTATTGGCATTTCATTCCTTTTTATGGCCACATAATATTGCATTGTATGAATAGACTACGTTTTTAAAATTCATCAGTGGACGGGCAGTTACTTCCACTGTTTGGCTGTTATATGTAATGCTGCTATGACCATTCATGTGAACGTTTTTGCGTAGACAATGTGTTTTCATTTCTCTGTGGCACATACGTAGGAGTGGAGCAGAGAGACTTTCATGTCTCCCTTTTATGCATGTTATTTACACATATATGGGAAGCCTGATTACTTGCTGTGAAAGTCTGACTATGTGTTTGTGGGGAGAGTGAGAGTGAGGCATTCCTCTTTAAGTACGTTATGTTGGAGTGCCAACTGTTGAGTGGAAACATTTTTGGACGGCCCTTAACACAGGATTGAACTAGCGTCTTCAGTTAGGCATGTTCCAGTTGGAAAGGGATAGTGTATATTTAGTGTCTGCTGAGTTTTCAAATGCTCAGTTGCATTTTTCAGTTGGACCCAGTGAAATTTTTACAGTTTCACAGTTTTAATTAGGATTATGTAACTTTTCTTTTGCAGAAAGTCCTAGAATTGTATGATACCTAATAAAGTACAGATTGAAGAAATAAAGTCATTGGACTTCATGCTACTTTGTGGAGCTTAAAAATTCTTTGCTAAAACCACCAGTGGGTCTGGAGACCGGGATCGGGGAATCAAAAACTTTGTCCGTGCTTAAAACTCCAGAGTTTTCATTTGTGACTGAATTATCTGTGGATTTTCACTTTTCTCTTTGTAAACTGGGATTGTATATCTACTCAACTCCACATTATTGCAGTATTTAACAATCTTATTACAATTTTATTTTAGTGGGAGGAGATAGTTTAAATACAAAGCTTCCTGAAATAATTTAATTACATCATGTTAGATTGTAATATTTTTCTGCTGTGGTTCTATGGGGTTAAGAAATAGAATATACGTATGATATTCTAAGTTAGTATTTCTGAGGGGGGTGCTAGAAATTTGGGTTTTTTTGTTTGTTTTTTTTTTGTTTGCGGTACGCGGGCCTCTCATTGCCGTGGCCTCTCCCGTTGCAGAGCACAGGCTCCGGACGCGCAGGCTCAGCGGCCATGGCTCACTGGGCCCAGCCGCTCCGCGGCATGTGGGATCCTCCCTGACCGGGGCACGACCCCGTGTCCCCTGCATCGGCAGGCGGACTCTCAACCACTGCGCCACCAGGGAAGCCCTAGAAATTTGTTTTTAATAGCCTCCAAGATGATTATGATCAGACAAGGTTGGGAAACAACTACAAAAAACTCATGTTGCTGCAGATTTGCTTTTCATAAGAATTTAAAGTAGAATTTAATAGTTGCTGTTTACCTTCTGGTTACCGTTCATAAAATGTGCCTAGGGCTTCCCTGGTGGCGCAGTGGTTGAGAGTCTGCCTGCTGATGCAGGGGACGCGGGTTCGTGCCCCGGTCCGGGAAGATACCACATGCCGCGGAGCGGCTGGGCCCGTGAGCCATGGCCGCTGAGCCTGCGCGTCCTGAGCCTGTGCTCCGCAAGGGGAGAGGCCACAACAGTGAGAGGACCGCATACCAAAAAAAAAAAAAAAAGTGCCTAATTCCCACAGTACTATCTATTAACATCCTGGGATTTGCACTGGTACTCATAATAGAAATCTGGTTTTAAAAAAAGACGATTTATTGTAAGATTGTGGATATTACATTTGTTACTGAAGGATCATGGATGTTTTGGAGATGCCACCAAATGTATGTATAAACACAGGATTAAGTTACCCTAAGCTTCCTCAGGCTGTCCATCTGGCTGACAGCTACCTGTAACTTGAGAGAAGAGCAAATTAAAGTTGTAAGGCAGAGAAAGAAACAGCTGGGTAACACAACTGTATTCAGTAGGTTGTTAGAATTGTGTAAAAAGCAGGAGTTTTTATATTGAAGATCACTCTTGTATTTAATCACTTCTTGATACCAAGAACACTTATACCTAATTTGAATTCTATAGGATTCTAGATAAAATTTAAAGAGTAAAAGTAGCTATGTCTTTTTCATCATTTAAAAGGAAGCTTGAGCTGTCTTAGGCATGAAATGTCCTCTGGTTGGTGAGTAAGTAGTGGGGTGGACCTGAGCCTGGTCCCCTGCTTCCAGGAAAGCTCTGGGTGGCGGTCTCAGATCATATTTACTTTTTCTTTAACCTGTCTTTTTCCTTTTTGCCCCCCCGTCCCGTTCTGAAAATTGACAAATTTGCTTCTTTTGGTATTGTGGGTGTCTGATATTTGGGAAATTGCCTTGTTTTTCTACCATTTTTTCCTGTTATCATTAGTGTTAGTGTTTCCACCTCTGTGTTCCTCTCACCCAGCACGTTGCCTGGCTTGCAGGAGATGTGTATTGAATGAATACAGTTAAGGCCTAAGAGTTCGGAACGGAAGAGGATGTACTCAACCAAGTGGTTGCACTGTTAACTAGCTGTTAAGATTTGGGGCAGATAAATTGTCTATTCTTGTTTCTCCATCATTAAAGTTGAGACTTATCTTTTCCTTCTGGTGTGGAGGATTACTGTGACAACACGTGGAAAAGTGCTTCAGAAATAGAGGTCTCGTGCAGAGGTGATTTATTTATGATATCTTATAGAAATGCAAGAGCTCTTTGTGCAATATGCAGATTAGTCGCCACCGAGTATGCAGAGGGAGTGATGCCCTCTCTCCCCAGAATACCCTGCAGCAGTGCTGCAGAGTTCACACTTGGCATGTTTTCAGTGCCTTTGAGAAATTGTAATTTAATACAAATGCACAAGACCTGTGATAGCATTTCTTTCTGTTTATTTATTTTTAATTGAAGTATAGTCGATGTGCGATGTTGTATGTTACAGGTGTACAACATAGTGATTCACAGTTTTTAAAGGTTATAGTTCATTTATAGCTACTATAAAATACTGGCTATATTCCCTGTGTTGTAGACACATAGTAGTGTTTCTGAGGTCTGCCTGCCCCATCACCTAAACACAGGCCTGAACCAGCTGCTTCGCTGCTGTAAACTGGCAGCTCAGGTGAAGTTAGAGGAGTTGGAAGGATGTTTTATCCTGCGGGTCTGGTTTGTTTATGACTGGAACGTCAGAGACAAATTTGAAGCCTAAAGACCATGCACTAAACTTAAGTGATGGAAGTATGTATGGTCAGCTTCTCCATTAGTGTGAATCATTGAGAATGGTTGAGTGTCATGGAAGCAGTCACCAACTGTGTGGACGTATGGATAGTAACATGTGTACTAGAGCTGAGGACTTTATAGTGGAGAATTATGAAATCCATGATTAAAATGGCATTTGTGGGGCTTCCCTGGTGGCTCAGTGGTTAACAATCCGCCTGCCAGTGCAGGGGACACGGGTTCGAGCCCTGGTCTGGGAAGATCTCACATGCCACGGAGCAACTAAGCCCATGTGCCACAACTACTGAAGCCTGTGCTCCGCAACAAGAGAAGCCACCGCAATGAGAAGCCTACGCACCACAATGAAGAGTAGCCCCCACTCGCCGCAACTAGAGAAAGCCAATGTGTAGCAATGAGGACCCAACACGGCCAAAAAAAATAAATAAATAAAATTTAAGAAAAAAAAAGATGGTATTTATGGTTAGTCAATAGGGATTTGTAAGAAAATTTGAAGAGCACTAGGTTAAAAATCCAGTTTGGATACTTGGTAAACTGTGCTTTGTCTGTAGCATCTGGGTTGGTGTGTAACTAAAAGTGTCTTAAGAGATACGGATTTTTTATAAATACAAGAAATTTTTAAAAAATTTTGTTTTATTGAAATATAGTTGATTTACATGTTATGTTAATTTCTTTTTTTTTTTTTTTTTTTTGGCTGCGAGGCTTGTGGGATCTTAATTCCCCAACCCAGGGATTGAACCTGGGCCACGGCAGTGAAAGCGCCAAGTCGTAACCCCTGAACTGCCAAGGAATTCCCAATGTTATGTTAATTTCTGCTGTACAGCAAAGTGATTGTTATATGTATATGTATATTCACACACATATACATTCTTTTTCATATTCTTTTCCATTATGGTTTATCATGGGAAATTGTATGTAGTTCCCTGTGTTCTACAGTAGGACCTTGTTGTTTATCCATCCTTGATATTATAGTCTGCATCTCCTAACCCCAAGCTCCCAATCCATCCCTCCCCCACCCCCCTCACCCTTGGCAACCACAAATCTGTTTTCTATGTTTATGAGTCTGTTTCTGTTTGTAGATGGGTTCATTTGTGTCCTGTTTTTGATTCCACGTGTAAGTGATATCATATGGTATTTGTCTTTCTCTGTCTGACTTACTTTGCTTAGTATGATAATCTCTAGGTCCATCCATATTACTGCAGATGGCATTATTGCCACCACATCTTCTTTATCCATTCATCTATCAGTGGAAATTTAGGTTGTTTCCATGTCTTGGCTACTGTAAATAGTACACAGCCAACATTGGGGTGCATGGATAAATACAAGAAATTTGATTATAACAAATTCTAGAACATCAATTTTTTTAAATATAAAGCATTATTCAGAAGATGAGTACTTCTTTTTTCCTGTTACCAAAAAATTCTGAGACTTTTTAGATGTTAAATTTTGTTACTGATTTGCTCTGTTCTCCTCTCTTTTGGAACTTAATCATTCATTCCTTGCTCTCTATTTATATCTCATTGGCTCCTCCACTGAATGTAAATGTGCTTAAGTCTCTTTCGTTGTATATAAAACAAAACAAAATTAATGAACTCTCAGACCCTTTGTCTCTCTCCCCAGCCTCCATTCTTGTCTTCCCTTCAAACCATGAAAGAATAGACTAAAACCCATTTACTCTACTGACTCACTTTCCATTCACTCTTTTTTTTCTTTTCTGCTCATTTCTTCTTTTTTATTTTAAATTAATTTATATTTTATTTTTTGGCTGCATTGGGTCTTCGTTGCTGCACACGGGCTTTCTCTAGTTGCGGCGAGTGAGGGCTACTCTTTGTTTCCGTGCGTGGGCTTCTCATTGAGGTGGCTTCTCTTGTTGTGAAGCATGGGCTCTAGGCGCTTGGGCTCAGTAGTTGTGGCACGTGGGCTCAGTAGTTGTGGCTTGCAGGCTCTAGAACTCGGGCTCAGTAGTTGTGGCGCACGGGGAATCTTCCCAGACCAGGCTCGAACCCGTGTCCCCTGCCTTGGCAGGCGGATTCTTAACGACTGCATCACCAGGGAAGCCCTCCATTCACTCATCACGTCCCTGGCCTCTGCCGTTGCCCTGCCAGTCAGATTAGCCCATCCTGTCGGGGACATCATCTTGACGTTGCATTTTTTTTTGGTGTCTTGTTTGTACTGCCTTCTTCCCGAAGCGCCTCCCCCAACTCTGAGCACACCCTCCTGTCCCCTTTATGCCTTTCTGCCTGTCCACTGCAGACCTTAGCGGGCTCCTCTGCCAGCTTCTCATCTTTTTGGCCAGCCCTGAAATGGTAGTTTTGCCTTGAATTCTAATTGGGTTTCTTTTTCAGATTAAACCAGTGTTTCTCAACATGTTTTTTAAAAACCCCTTTTCCCTTTGGTAAATAAAAATCTCTGGCTCCTCTTCTGGTGGTGCTCGGGGTTGGGGCGGGGGGTATGTGATTCTTCCCTCCCATCCTCCCACTGAGAGTCAGTGATACAAAGAAGATTGAAGGTTTACTCAGATTTATTTTCTATACCTTATAATCTGAAAACAGTAGGTAATGTTTGCTTTTCCAAGTATGAATATGCTTTTTCAAACCCAGCCACCCCTTCTCCCACCTCCTGGAAGCTTTGGCGCTTCCTCCCCTTGGACGTCGCTGCTCTCCGTCCACTCTCCGTAGGTGATGCTGTAGACCCGCCTCTGCGCAGGCCACAGCTTTCTATCTCCAGTGCAGACCTCGTTCTGAGTTGAAGGCCTGTATGTCTAGCGTTTTGTTCACTTCCACCTGGCCGGCTGTGGGCATTTTACAGCTCACTACGCCCCCGAGTGAACTTGTCATCCCTCTCCCCCAAGCAGCTCTTGCTGTGCTGTGTGACTTGGGCAGTAGGAGCAGCGCCACTTTCTGTACAGCTCCCTGGCGACTGCCGTTGAGTTGGTTCACAGATCTTCGAATTCTGCACGTTTTCCCTCTGTCCCCTTCTCCTTCCCTGTGTTCCTGCTCTAGGTCGTGCCTTCATACAGCTCCTGTTTAGGTTTTTCCAGTATTACCCTAACTTGTGTCCTTGCCTCCAGTCTCTGTTCTGGCTTCCACACTGCCTGCAGGATGATTTTTCTAGAATATAATCTGTTCATGTGCTTCTCTTGCTTAAAACCCTTCAGTGATTCCTACTGGTGTTCTCCAGAGTTCCTAGCGTTTTTTTGCATCATGATCTAATCTGAGAGGCTACTGAAAGAAATTGAGTGTTTTTTTTCCCTCCAGAAAAAATGCTCATTCACACAGAATTTGCATACAGTTCTGGGGGTTCGTTAATGGACATGGTTAAAATAATTTCCCAGCTTACAGGGTAAAACCCGAGCTTCCAAGCATCCTGTAGTATACGAGGCAGGCCACATGCTGACTACTGCTGAGCCCCATCCTCCTTGTATCATAGGACTTTTCCATGTCAAATGGGTAATTTTTGTGTTGTTCCCTGCTGTTCCCAAACACTTCTGTGCCTTTTCCTGGTCTACTTGACATCTAAAGTTCACCTCGTCCCATTCCCCAGCTGGTTCAGTTGGTGACTACTCACTCACGTTCCAAGATCTGCTCAGATTTTACCTTATAAAGCCTTTCCTGATTTCCACTTTTTTTAAAAAATTAATTTATTTTATTTATTTATTTTTGGCTGTGTTGGGTCTTCGTTGCTGTGTGCGGGCTTTCTCTAGTTGCAGCGAGCGGGGCCTATTCTTCGTTGCAATGTGCGGGCTTCTCATTGCAGTGGCTTCTCTTGTTGTGGAGCACGTGCTCTAGGTGTGCAGGCTTCAGTAGTTGCAGCACATGGGCTCAGTAGTTGTGGCGCACGGGCTTAGGTGCTCTGCGGCATGTGGGATCTTCCCAGACCAGGGCTCGAACCCGTGTCCCCTGCATTGGCAGGCGGATTCTTAACCACTGTGCCACGAGGGAAGCCCTCCACTTCTTTTTTCTTTCTCCCGAGAGAATTACCTGTTCCTTGTTTTGGGTTGCCCCTCCCACTCATGTATACTGACTCGTATCACAGAATTTTATTGTTCTTATTTGTTTCTATGATTTTGTTTTCCTGTACTTGATAGAAAACTCCTGAGGTCAGGCAATTGATCTTAAGCCTTTGTGCCCAATGCACAGATATTTCTTAAGATCTTAAAACAGTCTATATCGTTGTTTTCAGTAGAAAACAATTATTTAGAAACTTCTTAATTAGACATTTTGGTTTGAAACAACTGTTAAGGTACATAGTAGGGGTCAAAAGGTACAAACTTCTGATTGTGAAATAAATAAGTCCTGGGGATGTAATGTACAGCCTGGTGACTATAGTATATAATTCTGCCTTGCATATTTGAAAGTTGTTAAGAGTGTGTCTTTTAAAAAAGGGGGTACATGGTATGTAAAACAACTGTTAAGTCCACATGGAGAAGTGAATTTTACTTGCATTGATTAGGGTACAAGTTAAAGTACCTATTGAAGAGATTCAGAATAAAGTGGCTTGAATAGGAGTCAGAGGCAAGTGGTCAAGGCAGGCAGGGCAGCTCTGCTCCACGGGGTCATTCAGGGACCCAGGTCCCTTCTGTCTTGTGCTGTCCCCTGGAGTGGTGTCCTTGTTTGCATGTCAGAGTGAGGTGTCTGCCATATGCACATTTCAAACCCAGAGAGGAGGAAAGAGGAAGTCTTCAAGGAGAGACCCCCGCCACCACCGCATGCACATGTAACTTCTGCTCTTCTTCCTCAGGCTCAGGCAATGTTGTAGCACACGAAGCTGTAAAGGAGACAGGGAAATGTTGTTTGCAGCTGTGTGGCCATGGACGTAGCTGAAATTTAGTAGGCTTTATTAGTAAAAGAAATAAGAGAACATATGCTGGCTCTGAGGGGAAGGTAAAGAGAGGGCAGAGCTAGCGTTTTTGCCACATAGGTGAAAATAGAGTAACTATTATAATAGAGAGGTAGAAAGGGAAATTTGCTTTTTCTTTTTTAAGGGAACTGTATTATTTTTATTTCTTATTTTTGGCTGCGTTGGGTCTTCGTTGCTGTGCGGGTGCTCTCTAGTTGTGGCGAGCAGGGGCTACTCTTTGTTGCGGTGCGTGGGCTTCTCGTTGCAGTGGCTTCTTGTTCAGGAGCACGGGCTCTAGGCGTGTGGGCTTCAGGAGTTGTGGCATGTGGGCTCAGTAGTTGTGGCTCGCGAGCTCTAGAGCACAGGCTCAGTAGTTGTGGCGCATGGGCTCAGTTGCTCCGCGGCATGTGGGATCTTCCTGGACCAGGGCTCGAACCCATGTCTCCTGCATTGGCAGGTGGATGCTTAACTACTGTGTCTCCAGGGAAGCCCCTGTAATAAACTTTAAACTGAAAAAAATACTTTTGTGTTTTTAGGTTTTACACATCTGTAAGTAGACCTTTCCGGAGCTCTGCCAGCCGACCCCATGGCGTCCTCTACTACTGTGCCTCTAGGATTTCACTATGAAACAAAGTATGTTGTCCTCAGCTACTTGGGACTCCTCTCTCTGGAGAAGCTGCAGGAGCAACATCTTTCCTCACCCCAAGGTATTATCTTTGGCTTGTGGTGGTTGTATTAAGTAGTAATAATTACTTCATGTGTGCAAAATTATATGTATCTAAGTAACTCATAGCTCTGGTTATAAGATTGAATAATACTAATAGGCTCTTAAAGAATAAGAGCCAATCCATCCCTTCCCATCCCCTCATCCATTCCCAGAAGCATGACTTTTCATGTTTTTTAAGAGCTCGATATTTTATTTTATTTATTTATTTTTTGGCTGTACCATGCGGCTTGCGGGATCTTAGTTCCCTGACCAGGGATCGAACCCGTGGCCCCTGCAGTGGAAGCCTGGAGTCCTAACCACTGGACTGCCAGGGAATTCCCAAGAGCTCCATATTTTAAATGATTACCATTGGTACAGGGAAAAATGTAAATAAACAGAAACCCATCTGCCTTTAGAGATTTCATACTTAGCAAGCCATAGATTAGAATAATATAATTATTTTTAAAGTTTATAACACAGTTAAGTTCCTCAAATTACCTCTTTTCAAGGCTATTAGGGTTTTTTTAAATTGAAGTGTAGTTGATTTACAATCTTGTGTTAGTTTCAGGTGTGCAGCACAGTGACTCAGTTATGTACATACACATATATATCTATTTTTTTTCAGATTCTTTTACCTTATAGGTTATCACAAAATATGGAGTAGAGTTCCCTGTGCTATACAGTAGGTCCTTGTTGTTTATTTTATATATGGTAATAGGGATATTAGATGTAAACAGTCTATCAGACTTAGAGAGTTTTTAGCACAGTTCTTTGTATTGCGAAGTTGTATATATCCTTCTTTAAATAATTTGCCAAACGAAGCTTAAAACAGTTACTAGAGGCTGAATTAATCTTCTTCATTAAGATGCAACATCATCATCTTAAATATTCTTATCCATAGATTTTTACTACAGCCATGGACGTAGTTCTTATTTATTTGCTGCTGTTTTAGCTCAAGAATGGGTAGTGTTGGTACTAGGACGACGCGGAATTCATGTCTCCTCACAACTAGGGCACCTACCAGGCACCAGTGGGGGACCACGGACACCTAAGGGGACGGGAGGACCCCCCAGCGACGGGGGAGGACGTGGGCGTAGGGGGAGGAGAAGTGGAGGCCGGATGGAACAGGAGCCCCTGAGGGATGGCTGGGGGAGGGGAAGGGATCCCACACCCAAAGGGGGAAATTGGGGAACCATTGGGAGGGCAGAGGATCAAAAGGGGGGCATGGCCAGGTTTCCCCTGTCCACTTGGGCCCCTGGGAAGCTGTTGAGATCCCTGGCCTGATCCTCTGCCCACCCAGGCCCCCTCCAGCCACACGGGTCCTGAGGGAGTGGGAGACAGGGAAGGGGGAGCAAAAGTAAAGGCCGGACCTCTGGGACCGGCACCCCTGAGGGGTGGCTGGGGGAGGGGAGGAGTTCCTACACTCAGTGGGACCCACCTACGGTTAGGGGTCCAGCAGCGACTGGGGAGACCCTGGGGGAGACGGTGGGGGAGGGGTGCGAAGGAATGGATGGGAACGGGGCCAGCACTTTCCCTGTCCACTCAGGCACTGGGGAGCCTGTTGGACCCCCGGCCTAATCCTCTGCCCTCGGAGCCTCCCTCCTGCTGTGCAGAGCCCAAGCCCCGCCCCTGCACCCCCAGCCAGGGCCCCACCTCTACACTCAGAGACCCCCTCTGAGCCCCCCTCCAATGTGCTGGGCTTAAGCCCCACCCACACATGCTCACTCAGGGCCCTACCTCCAGACTCCAGAACCCCACACTCCAGAGGCCCTCCTTTCCACGTGCTGCCTCTTCCCTTCCGGGCAGGTCCTAAGCAGAGGCCCCGCCCCACACTGAAGGTCGCCCTGCCTAGGCTCCGCCCCACGCTCAAACATCACACCCCCCCACCGGCCTAAGTCCCGCCCCACCCTAAACCCCAGCCCTGCCTAAGTTTCACGCCCCGCCTAAACTATCCCCCCAAGGCCAAGGCACTTTTTTTTCCCCCGCTGTGGTTTTATTTTACCTTATTGCAGTTGTTTCAATTATAGTTTTATTTGTCCTAATACATTTTTTATCTTATTAATTTTATTTCGTTTTTTATTTTTTGATATTGTACTGCTCCTTTTTGTCTTTCTTCCTTTTCTTTTTCTTTTTTTTTTTTTATCTGTGCCATGCAGCTTGTAGGATCTTGGTTCCCAGGCCAGATATCAGGCCCAAGCTCCTGTGGTGGGAGCTCCGAGTCCAAACCTCTGAACTAACAGAGAACCTCACACCCCAGGGAATATCAGTCAGAGTGAGGCCTCCTGGAGGTCCTCATCTCAGCACCAAGACCCAGCTCTATCCAACTGCCTGCAAACTCCAGTGCTGGATGTCTCAGGCCAAACAACCAGTAGGACAGGAATACAGCACCAATCATCAAAAAAAAAAAAAGAAAAAAAGAAATGACAAAAAAAATATGTTACAGACAAAGGAGCAAGGTTAAAAACCTACCAGACCAAATAAATGAAGATGAAATAGGCAACCTACCTGAAAAATAATTCAGAATAATGATAGTAAAGATGATCCAAAATCTCAGAAACGGAATGCAGAAAATACAAGAAAAATTTAACAAGGATCTAGAAGAACTAAAGAGCAAACAAACAGTGATGAACAACACAATTACTGAAATTAAAAATACTCTAGAAGGAATCAATAACACAGTAACTGAGGCAGAAGAACAGATAAGTGAGCTGGACGATAAAATGGTGGAAATAACTGCCAGGGAGCAGAATAAAGAAAAATGAGTGAAAACAATTAAGAACATCCTCAGAGATCTCTGGGATAACATTAGACGCACCAACATTCGAATTATAGGGGTTCCAGAAGAAGAGGAGAAAAAGAAAGGGACTGAGAAAATATTTGAAGACATTATAGTTGAAAACTTCCCTAACGTGGGAAAGGACGTAGTCAGTCAAGTCCAGGAAGCACAGAGAGTACCATACCGGATAAATCCAAAGAGAAACACACAGAGACACACATTAATCAAACTATCAAAAATTAAATACAAAGAAAAAATGTTAAAAGCAGCAAGGGGAAAACAACAAATAACATACAAGGGAATCCCCATAAGGTTAACAGGGGGTCTTTCAGCAGAAACTCTGCAAGCCAGAAGGGAGCGGCAGGACATATTTAAAGTGATGAAAGGGAAAGACCTACAACCAAGATTACTCTACCCAGGAAGGATCTCATTCAGATTCAATGGAGAAATTAAAACCTTTACAGATAAGCAAAAGTTAAGAGAATTCAGCACCACCAAACCAGCTTTAAAACAAAAGGAACTTCTCTAGGCAGGAAAAACAAGAGAAGGAAAAGACCTATAAAAACAAACCCAAAACAATTAAGAAAATGGTAATAGGAACATACATATTGATAATTACCTTAAATGTAAATGGATTAAATGCTCCAACCAAAAGACATAGACTGGCGGAATGGATACGAAAACAAGACCCATATATAAGCTGTACAAGAGACCCACTTCAGACCTAGGGACACATACAGACTGAAAGTGAGGGGATGGAAAAAGAAAGATACTCCATGCACATGGAAATCAAAAGAAAGCTGGAGTAGTAATTCTACTACAGACAAAATAGACTTTAAAATAAAGACTATTACAAGAGACAAAGAAGGACACTACAAATGATCAAGGGATCAATCCAAGAAGATAAAACAATTGTAAATATTTATTCACCCAACATAGGAGCACCTCAATACATAAGGCAAATACTAACAGCCATAAAGGGGGAAATAGACAGTAACATGATAATAGTAGGGAACTTTAACTCCCCACCTTCACCAATGGACAGATCATCCAAAATGAAAATAAATAAGGAGACACAAACTTTAAATGACACATTAAACAAGGTGGACTTAATTGATATTTATAGGACATTCCATCCAAAAACAACAGAATACACTTTCTTCTCAAGTGCTCATGGAACATTCTCCAGGATAGACCATGTCTTGGGTCACAGATCAAGCCTTGGTAAATTTAAGAAAGCTGAAATCGTATCAAGATCTTATCCAACCACAATGCTATGATAGTAGATATCAGTTACAGGAAGAAAACTGTAAAAAATACAAACACATGGAGGCTAAACAATACACTACTAAATAACCAAGATATCACTGAAGAAATCAAAGGGGAAATCAAAAAAATACCTAGAAACAAATGACAATGAAAACACAATTACCCAAAACCTATGGGATGCAGCAAAAGCAGTTCTAAGAGGGAAGTTTATAGCGATACAATCCTACCTCAAGAAACAAGAAACATCTCAAATAAACAACCTAACCTTACACCTAAAGCAATTAGAGAAAGAAGAAGAACAACAAAAAAGTTAGCAGAAGGAAAGAAATCATAAAAAGCAGATCATAAATAAATGAAAAAGAAATGAAGGAAACAGTAGCAAAGAGCAATAAAACTAAAAGCTCGTTCTTTGAGAAGATAAACAAAATTGATAAACCATTAGCCAGACTCATCAAGAAACAAAGGGAGAAGACTCAAGTCAACAGAATTAGAAATGAAAAAGAAGTAACAACTGACACTGCAGAAATACAAAGGACCATGAGAGATTACTACAAGCAACTATATTCCAATAAAATGGGCAACCTAGCAGAAGTGGACAGATTCTTAGAAAAGCAGAACCTTCAAGACTGAACCAGGAAGAAATAGAAAATATAAACAGATGAATCACAAGCACTGAAATTGAAACTGTGATTAAAAATCTTCCATCAAAGAAAAGCCCAGGGGCTTCCCTGGTGGGGCAGTGGTTGAGAGTCCGCCTGCCAATGCAGGGGACGCGGGTTCGTGCCCCGGTCCAGGAAGATCCCACATGACGCGGAGTGGCTGGGCCCGTGAGCCATGGCTACTGAGCCTGCACGTCCGGAGCCTGTGCTCCACAACGGGAGAGGCCCGCGTACCGCAAAAAAAAAAGAAAAAGAAAAAAAGAAAAGCCCAGGACCAGATGGCTTCGCAGGTGAATTCTATCAAACATTCAGAGAAGAGCTAACACCTATCCTTATCAAACTCTTCCTAAATATAACAGACGGAGGAACACTCCCAAACTCATTTTACAAGGCCACCATCACCCTGATACCAAAACCAGACACAGATGTCACGAAAAAAGAAAACTACAGGCCAGAATCTCTGATGAACATAGATGCAAAAGTCCTCAACAAAATACTAGCAAACAGAATCCAACAGCACATTAAAAGGATCATACACCATGATCAAGTGGGGTTTATCCCAGGAATGCAAGGATTCTTCAGTGTATGCAAATCAATCAGTGGGATACACCATATTAACAAATTGAAGGATAAAAACCATATGATCAGAAAAAGATGCAGAAAAAGCTTTTGACAAAATTCAACACCCATTTATGATAAAAACTCTCCAGAAAGTAGGCATAGAGGGAACCTACCTCAACATAATAAAGGCTATATATGACACACTCACAGCCAGCATCGTTCTCAGTGGTGAAAAACTGAAACCATTTCCTCTTAAGATCAGGAACAAGACAAGGTTGCCAAGGTTGCCCACTCTCACCACTATTATTTAACATAGTTTTGGAACTTTTAGCCAAAAGTTTAGAAATCAGAGAAGAAAAAGAAAAAGGAATCCAAATCGGAAAAGAACAAGTAAAACTGTCACCGTCTGCAGATGATATGATACTGTACATAGAGAATCCTACAGGTGCTACCAGAAAACTACTAGAGCTAATCAATGAATTTGGTAAGGTAGCAGGATACAAAATTAATGCACAGAAATCTCTCGCATCCCTATACACTAATGATGAAAAATCTGAAAGAGGAATTAAGGAAACACTCCCATTTACCACTGCAACAAAAAGAATAAAATACCTAGGAATAAACCTACCTAAGGGGACAAAAGACTTGTATGCAGAAAACCATAAGGCACTGTTGAAAGAAATTAAAGGTGATACAAACAGATGGAGAGCTATACCATGTTCTTGGATTGGAATAATCAACATTGTGAAAATGACTATAATGCGCAAAGCAGTCTACAGATTCAGTGCAATCCCTTTCAAACTACCAATGGCATTTTTCATAGAACTAGAACAAAAAATTGCACAATTTGGAAACAGAAAAGACTCTGAATAGCCAAAGCAATCTTGAGAAAGAAAAACGGAGCTGGAGGAATCAGGCTCCCGGACTTCAGACTATAGTACAAAGCTACAGTAATCAAGACAGTATGGTCCTGGCACAAAAACAGAAATATAGATCAATAGAACAGGATAGAAAGCCCAGAGATAAACCCATGTGCATATGTTCACCTTATCTTTGATAAAGGAGGCAAGGATATACATTGGAGAAAAGACAGCCTCTTCAATAAGTGGTGCTTGGAAAACTGGATAGCTGCATGTAAAACAGTGGAATTAGAACATTCCCTAACACCATACACAAAAATAAACTCAAAATGGATTAAAGACCTAAATGTAAGGCCAGACACTATAAAACTCTTTGAGGAAAACAGGCAGAACACTCTATGACATAAATCACAGCAAGATCCCTTTTGACCCATTTCCTAGAGAAAAGGAAATAAAAACAAAAATAAAGGGGACCTAATGAAACTTAAAGGCTTTGGCGCAGCAAAGGAAAGCATAAACAAGGCAAAAAGACAACCCTCAGAATGGGAGAAAATATTTGCAAATAAAGTAACAAAGGATTAATCTCCAGAATATACAAGGGGCTCATGCAGCTCGATATCAAAAAAACCAAACAATCCAATCCAAAAATGGGCAGCAGACCTAAATAGACATTTCTCCAAAGAAGATATACAGGTTGCCAACAAACACATGAAAAGATGCTCAACACCACTAATCATTCAAGAAATGCAAATAAAAACTACAGTGAGGTATCACTTCACACCGGTCAGAGTGACCATCATCAAAAAATCTACAAACAGTAAATGCTGGAGAGGGTGCAGAGAAAAGGGAACCCTCTTGCACTGTTGGTGGGAATGTAAACTGATACAGCCACTAGGGAGAAGAGTATGGAGGTTCCTTAAAAAACTAAAAACAGAACTACCATAGGACCCAGCAATCCCACTACTGGGCACATACCCAGAGAAAACCATAATTCAAAAAGACACACGCCCCCCAGTGTTCACTGCAGCACTATTTACAATAGCCAGCACATGGAAGCAACCTAAGTGTCCATCGACAGGTGAATGGATAAGGTGTTGCACACATATACAGTGGAATATTCCTCAGCCATAAAAGAAACGAAATTGAGTTATTTGTAGTGGGGTGGATAGACCTAGAGTCTGTCATACAGAGTGAAGTAAGTCAGAAAGAGAGAAACAAATACCATATGCTAACACATATATATGGAATCTGAAAAAAAAACATGGGTCTGATGAACCTAGGGGCAGGACAGAAATAAAGACATAGACGTAGAGAATGGACTTGAGGACATGGGGAGGGGGAAGGGTAAGCTGGGACGAAATGAGAGAGTAGCACTGACTTATATACACTACCAAATGTAAAGTGGATGGCTAGTTGGAAGCAGCCACATAGCACAGGGAGATCAGCTCGGTGCTTTGTGACCACCTAGAGGCGTGGGATAGGGAGGGTGGGAGGGAGATGCAAGAGGGAGGGGATATGGGGATATATGTATATGTATAGCTGATTCACTTTGTTATAAAGCAGAAACTAACACACCATTGTAAAGCAATTATACTCCAATAAAGACGGTAGTGTTGAGATTGAGAAATGATGGGCTCCAGTACCCTTCTAGCAGGAGGGATGACCAAAGATGTCCTAAGAAAGTTCATTGAAATGCTGACATTGTAACTAGTGGGTGTGTTCTGTTTTTAAACTTCGAATCATATTTTAAGTTCCTCGAGGTAGGTTGCTGTTTAAACAAAATTACTTCAAAATGGCTTTGAAAACTCATAAAAGGGCCTTCCCTGGTGGTGCAGTGGTTGAGAGTCCGCCTGCCGATGCAGGAGACGCGGGTTCCTGCCCCGGTCCGGGAGGATCCCACATGCTGTGGAGCGGCTGGGCCCATGAGCCATGGCCGCTGGGCCTGTGCATCTGGAGCCTGTGCTCCGCAATGGGAGAGGCCACAGCAGTGAGAGGCCCGCGTACCGCAAAACAAACAAACTCATAAAAGAAAATGTGATATGAAATATTATTTCAGCAAACTCACACAGCAGCTGTTTTACTGTCTGTGGTCCTCTGATATTAATCAGTATGCACATGGTTTTCAAATAGTTGTAGTCAGTTATTTGCGATTTTTTCCCACTGTTTTATCTTAAAACATGTTTGCGTGTTTGTGTATTTTATCTCCGTTGTTGCATGTTTGTGTCATCTTAAACATCAATAGCACTGCTGTGTACAGTTTTTGGTTTACCACAGAGCACCACCCCCTTTTTTAAATGTTTTTTTAAATATTTATTTATTTATTTGGCTGTGCCGGGTATTAGTTGCAGCACACATGATCTTCGTTGTGCGTGTGGGATCTTTTAGTTGCGGCTTGTGGGATCTAATTCACTGATCAGGGATTGAACCTGGACCCCTGCATTGGGAGCTCGGAGTCTTATCCACCGGGCCACCTAGGTGACTGACAGTGGTAGTAGGAATTTAATTGAAAAAGTCAAGGCAAAAGGGTATCCTAAATAAAGAGTTTATCATAAGAAATTCTAACTTAAAATGTTAATAAATGTACATAGCAATTTTGGTGTACAGCCAAGGCTTTTTTGTTTTTGAATATGGGTCTGTTGATTGGAGGTCCATGTCATCTTTCTACCATAAACCGTATCTCCATATCTATTACCTATAGTTTTAAATTTATGCTTACTTAAAGTGGAGCACGAACATAGAGACACTTGTGAAGCAGTGTCTGTGAAGAGTTGTCTAGACTTTTATGACCCCCCTAATCTTTTACAGTTGTTTCTCTCACACCCAATTTGATGTGGTATTTTTAAAGCCACTTCTCAAAACACTTAACTTAGCTTTCATAGAAATATCACACCTCTTTGCATGTCATCTTTCAATGATATCTGTGATTTTTAAATAAATTACAGAATTTCAGTGACCAGTATAATGTTTTTTTTTGGGCCATGCTGTGCAGCTTGTGAGATCTTAGTTCCCCAATCAGGGATTGAACCCATGCCCCCTACAGTAGAAGCACAGAGTCGTAAGCACTGGGGAAGTCCCAGTATTCCCAGTATAACTTTCCTAAACAGGCTGGGAGAATGATAACTGATTCTTGGTAGGCACACGCCCTGTACACGTGTGCTCAGCCCGCAGTGGGTCTTGTAACTCAGCACATCACTTGTGGAGGGTAGTTAAGAGAGGTTCTATGTGTTGCTTTTTACTGTTCCCCAGTTATTTACTTTTCTAAATTGTCTAGAGTCAAACTGCTGAATCAGAGTAATATTTTTATGAGGAGCTTGCCATTTAAAATAAATATGTCCTATAGGTTGTCATACCATGTAGCATATCTTTTTAAGTTTTTACACATTGTCTTTTTTTTTTTTTTTTTGGCTGTGCCAGGTCTTAGTTGCGGCACGCGGGCTCTTTAGTTGCGGCATGCATGCGGGATCCAGTTCCCCGACTAGGGGTTGGACCTGGGCCCCCCCCCCCCCCCCCCCCCCCCCGCGGGGGGTGCAGCTGAGGAACCCGGTCCTGAGGGCTCAGCACCTTCTGCAGCAGACAGTAAGCAAGTCAAGTTCCCTTTGCCGAGGAGTGAGCAGTCATGTGGTCGTTGGAGCTGCCTGATTGCCTTCACTGCCAGCTGTGGAGAGGGCTCAGTTAGAGGGCAGTCAGGCCTTCAGTTTGCCATGCTCAGCAAGGCCGTACAGGGATGCTTGGGGCTCACAGCAGGCTGCTGCTCCCAGCCATCCACCCCTCAGATTACATGCAGTGAAATCCATTCATTTGTTTCATGTTTCATAACCTGATTAAGGTTTCAGGTTTCATAACCTGATTAAGGTTATCATCCACAGAATCCAAATTAGCATAATGGAGATAATAATTCTGCAGTGTCGATCCCAGCCATCCACCTCAGGACCCCAGATTCAGCCAAGCGAGTAAGTCCCACAGGGACTAGCAGGACTTTTTTCAGATAATCACTTATTTTTCTTCCTTAGCATGTGTGGATTGCTCCACCTAACCAGTAGTAATAATCCAACTCAACAGGAGGTGTTGGTAGCCACACGTACTCCTCCCTGTTCATCCAGGATGTAGGCCAAGACCAGTCTCTTGTACTCCACACAAGGGCATTTAGACTAACCTGCTGATCTCCTAGGGCTGCCGTCTCATGGGCTGTGGTAGCTAAAGATAAGGATAGGTTCCTGGTTGCTACCTGTGTGACATGAACTCCCACACCAGGGAACAGTGGACCCAGGAGTCAGTGTGTCCCTGGGTAGGACGGCCTTCTCAATCCAAGGGGGTGCCACTGACTCTTAGGGACATTGTCCGGGGCAGGCTTGGCAAACAGCAGGCCTTGTGATTTTAGCTTCAGTTCATTAAGAAACATTTTCAAGTCTGCAGTGACAGCTAGTTTCCAGAGCTATTTCTGCATCATTTGGTAACAGTGGCTGAGGGTGGTTCTTCTTCCTCAGGAAAACTTTGGTGTCACTTTTGAGCTCAAAAAATTGCAGTGAAATGCTACCACTCTTTAGACATTGAACTGCTGTGTGGTAGGGTGTGTCAGGATATCCAGCTTAGACTTCTGACCAAAATTCATGAAGCTAATGATTAAGTCCATGGCAGCGAGGGAAGTTCACTGTTGAAACTCCTGGTTCATTATACAGGATAGATTAAAATATTTTCCAGAGTATCTACTGAGGAATACAGTGAATGAGCATAGGTTTTAAATACCTTGCATTTTCAGTCCTTGTAAATTCGTCATTTTCTGCTCCGCACAGTTTTGCCACTATCAGTAAACACAGCTTGGCGGGTTCCACTCCGGGTGTGGTGAATCCGCGTCTCCACGGCTTCTTTGCAGGCGTCCCGTGCGTGGTTGCTCTCTGCAGGCTGTGGCGGCTCTTGAGTCGGTTCCGGCGCGGCACTGCCCCTAGAACAGGTGACCGCTGAGCCTCAGGCGTCTGTCCGGGCCGAGGAAGGCCCCTCAGTCGTCGCCTTGTAGTTCAGTTAATTGTTGATGTTGTCCTCAGTGTCCTGAACTCACGGAGCAGCTGTTCTCTTCAAAAGACGAATAGTATTCAACTTTTGTTTTTTCTGGACACATTTCTTCAGCTGCTGCAGTCAAACACAATTTCCTTCCTTGGCTAACAGTGGAGCCCCTTAGGAACTTTGGTTGTGGCCTCGTTTTCGTTGCTTATTTCACAAGGAAATTCGTGATGAGATGTTCCATTTAAAATTTTCTGATCTTTCTGATGGACTGTCCAGAGTTGGGAATCCGGTGATGAGTGCCTTCAGCCTGGCGACAGTGGCGCACGTCGTGCTCCTTTGCACAGCCAGGCCACCCAGGACTGTGCCATCTCGTGTGGTGACAGGATGATCTGTGCTCCCCTGTGTCTGAGGAGCGTGACGTCCCAAGTCCAGCTCTGTTCTTGTGTTGGCATGTGCTCGTGCACAGGTGCAATGAGGCTGGGGGTGCAACAGTGCCCTTGTGTCCCTGACGTGTCCCTGCCGCGCGGGCTCTGTGGGCGGCTCGTCTCTGCTGTTGCTGGAGCAGCGTGGCAAACGCACGGCTAGGTGAGCGCGGCTCAGTTACGCTTATTTACGGGCACGGAATTTCCTGTGATTTTTACAGGTCACGAAGTAATAATCTTGCCTTTTTTTTCAGGCATGTAAAGACGTAAAAACCATTCTTAGTTTGTGGGCTGTGTAAAAATATGCAGGGGGCAGGTTTGGCTGATGGGCCCTAATTTGCTAACCCCCAATGACAGTGCAGAAGGAACATTGTTTTTCTTGTTATTATTGAGGAGCTCAGTCTATTTATGCACAAAACTAAATGCTGTGTTTTTGTTTTTTTATTTTTGGCTGCATTGGGTCTTCGTTGCTGCGCACGGGCTTTCTCTGGTTGAAGCGAACGGGGCTACTCTTGGTTGCGGTGCGCGGGCGTCTCATTGCGGTGGCTTCTCTTGTCGCGGAGCGCGGGCTCTAGGCACACGGGCGTCAGTAGTTGTGGCACGTGGGCTCAGTAGTTGTGGCACAGAGGCTTAGTTGCTCCGTGGCATGTGGGATCTTCCTGGACCAGGGATCGAACCCATGCCCCCTGCATTGGCAGGTGGATTCTTAACCACTGTGCCACCAGGGAAGCCCTAATTTTATTTAATTTTTATTTAAACTTAAAAAGCTGCATGTGGCTAGTGGCTGTGATATCATTAGACACACAGGTCTAGAACTCAGTTTTTTATCTTTCTCTCTAAGCTAGCCCCTGTTCTTACAGTGATTTGTTAAGGGTACCACCTGCTATCCAGGCTTGAAACACAGGGGTCATCCTTTAACTCTTATCTCTGCTTCTTTCCCTCTTTGTCAACTGTTATCAACTGTTTCAATTTTGTGATGATTCTCCCATTATCCTTCAGGTCCTGCCTCAAAGTATTGCAAATGTCTCCTGATTTTTCTCCTTCATTTCATGTTTTCTCCATCATGTATTTTGCATGCTACAAGCAGACTGAGCTTCCTCACATTGCCTCTTACATGAAGAACCCACAGTTCCTCCCTTTTCCCTCAGGCTGTTCTACAAAAGAGACTGGTTTTCCTGATCCTGTGTGGCCTGTGTCTCATGTCTGTCATTGCCTTGGACTGTAAACGAGCTATGCTTATTCCTATCTGTATTTTTCCCCTTGAGCTGAGCTGCTCTAGAATAGTAGACTTCTCTGCTAGTGGTTCCTGCTGCTTCCCCTGTGTGTTCTTGTCTCTTTCCTGGGCCCCTGGGAAACTGCATTTAGGCAGGGCCATACGACTAGTCCTAGCCAGTGAAATGTGAATGCATGGGGTTTGTGGCACTTGTAGGCTGTGACATTTAAGAGCCAGTATGCCTCCTCCCCATTCTTTTTCCCTTGCCTTGTGGATTTAAGGGGGATGTACGTTCCTAAGGGCATAGCTGTAGTAGGGCAGGACCACCATCAGGCAGGGTTGCTGAGTGACTGTATGACACAGTTTCCTTGCCTCCAATTTCCTGGGTTAGATATGGAGCACAAGGGAGAGATGGACCTTTGGGTTAAGTTGCTGAAATTGCTGGCTTTATTTAGCACTGCAGCGTAGACTACCCTGTCCTAGTTAACATATCTCCCATATTTACACATCAGGGTGACCAGCTGTCCAGTTTGCCCAGGAGTGAGTAAAACTGGGAAAATCCTGGGCAGACTGGGTGAGTTGGTCACCCTGATACATAAAGTGCTTCCCCGTCTACCCAAATTCCACTTATTTAGGGTATTTCTTAACTGTAACAGACTTCATGCTCAGAAAAAAACAGGCCTTTTCAAGCCCTGTGACTTACTAAGTTTGTGAGGACCTTAAGCAATTACAGAAACCTGTGTAGATCAACATTTTCCCCCGTGCTTGAGCATAGCATTTTTTTCTACCTGAACATTGTAGGATCTGAGGAGTTTACCTGCTTTGATGTTTTTGTTTTGTTTTTGAAATTTGGTTGTTATCCTTGTATTGTTTCCTTAAGCCTAAGTACAGAGTATTACGTCAATACATAACTACAGATGTGTATGCTAACTCCTTAGAAGGAAAAATTAGGTTCCACTTGCTGTCTTTGCTGCTTTGCTGTCCGATTTGTTATCTAAAATGTGATATAGAACTCCCTTCTATGCCATGCTGTTGTAAATAGGGCCTGCTGTAGCATGCATTGGTGCAGTGTGGTTAGGGCTTGGTTTCAAATTCATGAAGCAATAGGTGTGTAAAGAAGAGGCTAGAGGAGGTGACCCTATTCATGACTCAAGATTTCTGTCACGTTAAATGTCTTTCATTTTTTCCTAAGTGAGTCATGTGCTGGGTACATACTTTTCCATAAATAGTTAACTCTGAACTTTTCCAGAAGTTGTCAGCTCTTCCAGACTGTGTTAGTTTGTTGAGTATGTTCAAGATTATATATTCTGACTAGTAGAAGTCCTGTTGAATTGCATATATGATGCCAGATGATAACTTGTTATGTTCAGCTTTGCATCTTTTAATACAGAGCACCTTGATGTTGTAGTCATTAATAGGGATGTAGTAAGACCTTTCTTAGGTTAGGAACGAGAGTAAGTTCATGTCTGTTAATTAGTAATGTGACTGTCAAATACATGTCGTGATGCTGATTGTTATTCGTTCAGCCGTTAAGCGCTAACCCCCTATTCTCCCCTCCTCTCCCTCCCTAGGCAAACACTATTCTACTTTCTGTCTCTATGGATCTCATTTGAGTGGAATCGCACAAAATATTTTGTTCTTTTGCGTCTGGCTTATTTTGCTTAGTATAATGTCTTTAAGGTTCATCCATGTAGCCTGCTTCAGAATTTTACTCCTTCTTAATGCTGAATCATACTACATTGTGTGCATAAGCACATTTTGTTTATCTGTTTGTCTACTGATGGATATTGGATTGTCTCTACCTGTCGACTGTTGTGAACAATGCTGTTATAAACATTTCTGTACAAATAATCTGTTTGAGTCTCTGCTTTCGATTCTCTGGGGCATATGCCCAGGTGTAGAATTCGTGGGTCATATTCTGTGTTTAACTTTTTTGAGGACGTGCCATCCTTTTTTTCCCACAGTAGCTGCATCATTTTACATTCCAGTCAGCAATGCACGGGGGTTCCAGTTACTCCACAGCCTCACCAGTGCTTGTTGTTTCCTGCTTTTTTTGTAACAATCATCCTAACGGGTGGGAAGTGGTATCTCACTGTGGTTGCTCATTTCTTTTTATTGCTGAATAATGTATCATTGTGGGAAGTGTTATCTCACTGTGGTTGCTCATTTCTTTTTATTGCTGAATAATGTATCATTGTGTGGATGTACCATAGTTTTTTTTATCCATTCTCCTATTGAACATCTTGGTTACTTCCAAGTTTTGGCAATTATATATAAAGCTGTTATAAACATTCATGTGCAGGTTTTTATGTAGATATGTTTTCAACTCATTTGGGCAATATCGAGGAGCGTGATTGCTAGATTGTATGGTAAGAGTATGTTTAGCTTTGTAAGAAACTACCAAGCTGTCTTCTAAAGTGGCTGTACCATTCCCGCCAGCAGTGTATGAGGGTTCCAGTTTCTCTTCATCTTTGCCAAACTTGCTGACTCAATGTTTTTTATTATAGCTATACTGGTGGTGTGCAGTGGCACCTCACTGTGGTTTTAATTTGCATTTCCCTAGTAGCTAATGATGTTGAACATCCTTTTTTTTTTTAATAAATTTATTTTATTTAGTTTTGGCTGAGTTGGTTCTTCATTGCTGTGTGCGGCTTTCTGTAGTTGCAGTGAGCGGGGGCTACTTTCCTTGCGGTGCGCGGGTTTCTCATTGTGGTGGCTTCTCTTGTGGAGCACGGACTCTAGGGTGCATGGGCTTCAGTAGTTGTGGCTCGTGGGCTCTAGAGTTCAGGCTCAGTAGCTGTGACGCATGGGTTTAGCTGCTCTGTGGCATGTGGGATCTTCCCGGACCACGGCTCGAACCTGTGTCCCCTGCATCGGCAGGCGGATTCTTAACCGTTGCACCACCAGGGAAGCCCTGCAGTTGGAAGTTTTGGTAGGGATTACACTGAATCTCTAGATCACTTTGGGGAGTATCACCATCTCGAATCAACTTTTCAAGACAGGTTCTCATAACCCGATCCCAATAGTGGTTCACAATTCATCATTTCCAGAGATATGTACCACCACCAGGGAAGCCCTGCAGTTGGAAGTTTTGGTAGGGATTACACTGAATCTCTAGATCACTTTGGGGAGTATCACCATCTCGAATCAACTTTTCAAGACAGGTTCTCATAACCCGATCCCAATAGTGGTTCACAATTCATCATTTCCAGAGATATGTACCGTTTAATTTTTTTACATTCTTTCTATCAGGAACAGGAGATGTTTGATCCTGACTACTATGAACCCAGAGTTTGAGTGGGTGCTCGTTGGATTTTCTTTGCATTCTTCTCTTTAGATCCGTCCTTCCTCAAATCTCTCCCCTAGTCTGCAGGATAGCTGGGGATGTGGTAACACTGGAGCCTGAAAACTGCTGTTATGATTGACTATTTTGGAATTTCGTTGTTTCTTTCTTTTTTTTTTTCTTTCTTAGCTGTGTTGGGTCTTCGTTGCTGTGCGTGAGCTTTCTCTAGTTGTGGCGAGCAGGGGCTACTCTTCATTGCGGTGCACGGGCTTCTCATTGCGGTGGCTTCTCTTGTTGTGGAGCATGGGCTCTGGGCACGTGGGCTCAGTAGTTGTGGCGCGCGGGCTTAGTTGCTCCGTGGTATGTGGGATCTTTCCAAACTAGGGCTAAAACCCGTGTCCCCTGCATTGGCAGGCAGACTCCCAATCGCTGCACCACTGGGGTAGTCCAGAATTTGTTTCTTAAAAATCTGGTTTCTTACTCGTCCAGTATGGTATCATTTGGAGTATTTGTTTTTGCTGTTGAATGAATAATTGAACTATGTTGTCTGTACTATTCAGTAGATGTTTGATTATAATCTGATTTGATTATAATTTGATTATAATTATTTGGTTATAATTATTTGGGTTGTCAAGAGCAGTATTTGTCAAGTCTAATTGCCTGAACACTTATTAAAACAAAGATTATGGAGCCCTGCCCCAGACCTACTGAACCAGATGCTCCATACTGGGTCCTGGGAATCTGTATCTTTAATTATTACTTCATTATTATTTAATATTCTCTCAGTAATTTTAATGTGCCCCAGTTTGGGGAACCATAGATTTAGAAAGCATTTGCTCTGGAAGGTCTAGGCCATACATACAGCTGTTCTAAGCTTGTTGGTCTGATATTCATTTTGAGTGCATTTCAGGGCTGGAGTATGATGATTGCTGACTCACCTGACCCTTCCTTTGACACGGAGGTGGGTGGGATTTAGTGTACTAAAGTCTGTTTATCTTTGAGATATTTTTCTGGGTTTATAGTGCAGGATTTATGCTGCATTGGTGCTACTGCATAGCTCTGTGCTTTTGAAAATCAGGGTGGGGTGGGGGCTGGTTGAGTGAAAAGCAGTGAATCTGTCTGTGTCATTGGTTATTAAAGAAATAGCCTTTTGTATCCTGACAGCAGTAGACTTTTTCTGGTTTAGGTTTTCCACATGGCTTATTATCAAGTACGATAACTTGTCATGTGTAATTAGCATCACATTAGTCTCATGAGAATAGGTACGCCTTTAATCAGCTGCTTTTCTTTAATCTGGGCAGGATGAGGCATGCGGTAACCAAGACATTCCTGTCATTTACTTTGCGGCCTGGTGGTAGTGTTGGTGGTGCTGTGATGGGTGTGAGGGTGTGTATGTGTCTTAGGTGTGCAGATTTTCCTGAAAGGGGCAGATGGCAGATAAAACATTCATATATTCCTTATTTTTCATTCATTGTACTTCAAAAATTGTAATTGTATGTTTTTGAATTCAGTAATAATTTTACTTATAAGAATATCTACTTTCTAATCTTGTTTCTGTATAATTTATTTGAGCTTGGGCAAGTCATTTCTGAAAACTCTCATAAGCTTGGAGATGGTGGTTGAGGTCTTATTCTTTCCATTCCTCCTCCTCAGTGTTCTCCATCACAGTCCATCACCATAAATAAATGTTCTCGTTACTGTCCTGTGTAGGTAGTTGTTCTGTATTCTTACTCTCTTACATAAAATGACTACTCATTTTCTTTATCTCTTTTAACTTTTGTCATTTGAGGTAGCCTCAAAATATACCGATAACTTTTTTTAATTCCTCTGAATCTATTTACTACTTTTATTTTTTTGTCTTTTTCTTAAGTGTCCTTTCTTTCCAGCAGAGTTGTCGTGTTATACATTGTAATGCTTTGAGTCTTCATCACAGTGACAGTGATAGCTTTTGCTATCAAGTATTCGTGTACTTTTTTAGTCCTTACTTGACCCAAGTCTAGGACAAAGGGACTACCTCAAATATTTTGTAGTTTGTAATCAGGTCAGATTAATGATAATAAACTATAGCATCATTGAATGGTATAAGACAATATATATTTAAGTGTTAAAGTATGTGGCACAGATTAAATGATATACATGTTCAAACATCAATGATACATAAGTAGTCAGTGAAGTTACTGTGGAAAAGTAGAGAGACTTAAATTGCTCCTTGCAGGGAATTCTCTGGCGGTCCAGTGGTTAGGACTCGGCACTTTCACTGCCGAAGGCCCGGGTTCAATCCCTGGGCGGGGAACTAAGATCCTGCAAGCCGCCCGGCGAGGCCAAAAAAAATTGGGACTTCCCTGGTGGTTCAGTGGTTAAGAATCCGTCTGCCAATGCAGGGGACATGGGTTTGAGCCCTGGTCCGGGAAGATCCCACGTGCCACAGAGCAACTAAATCCCATGCACCACAACTACTGAGCCTGCATTCTAGAGCCCGCGAGCCACAACTACCAAGCCCGCACACCTAGAGCCCGTGCTCTGCAACAAAGAGAAGCCCCCACTTGCCGCAACTAGAGAAAGCCCCTGCGCAGCAACAAAGACCCAACTGCAGCCATAAATAAATATATTAATTAATTAATTAATTAATTTTTAAAAATTGGTCCTTGCAGGGTGGACAGAATTAAATAATCAGGAAAAGGAAGAGCAGTCCAGGTTAGGTAAAAATGTCTTTTTTTGTTAGTGAAGAAATTGGCAGTGAGTTCATACTGGGTGGGAAGAGGAATTAATTTTTAAAAATTTCTTACCATATATCATTTAATGTGCCTTATAATTAATACATAATGGGAATAAATAAATAAATTCCAATCAAGTGAGAATAGGAAGACTCTGCATTTCCATAGTGGGAATAATAGATCATAGATATGTAGTCTATAGGGTCCTATACAGTAATCCTAGCATTGAGCAGTGAATTTGGTTCTGAGGCAAAGCCAAAAATAAGTGAAGGTATACAGTAGGTCCTCCTCATCCATGGGGAATATGGTCCAAGATTCTCAGGGGATGCCTGAAACAGTGCCGGTTAGTACCAAACCCTGTGTGTACTGGTGTTTTCCTATAATAATGGGCGTGTAGTATATACAGTCTGGATATTCTGGGTATGTTTCAGGTCTCAGGCGGGATGGAGCAGGACCCCACCAGATTTCATGACACTGATCAGAATGGTGTGTAATATAAAAGTAATGAATTTTATTTCTAGGATTTACTATTCAGTATTTTCCAACCTGGCTGATTGCGGGTAACTGAAACCATAAAGGAGACTACTGCATTTAGTTCCCAGGATTTTTTTCCCTTAACCAGAAGCTATACTATTTTCTTTAAAGTGGAATGTTATTCTTTAAGAGAATTGTTTTTCACTTAGAGCTTTATTACGTAGGGCACAGAGAAATGCAGTAGAAAATGTCAATGTCAAATACTGTATTACATTTCAAGACACTTTCTTAATGTGATTGTGGATAAAAGCTAAGGAAATGGCACCAAAGTGCAGCTCAGTTATAACAACAAATAGGTAATATTATCTGGGGATTTTTCTGATGATCCAGCTTAATTTGAGTATAAAATCTAGAATGCAAGGAATGGAGGGACTAATTCTCATGTCAGGAAGCCTTATAAAAAGGTTCATCCAGCAGGTTGTATTCCCTGGAAAGGGTCTGAAATATTCAGGAGCTCTGTATTTCTGATTAAAGGACAGGTCAGAAGCAAGCTGGCCGATGTTGAGTTTGAGATGTTTTTGCAGAACTTAAAAGGCTAACCCAAGCTCTTCAGCATGGTGGTCACCCTGCTTCTGCTGTGGAAGTGCATGTGAAGGAGGATCAGGTAGGTAAGAGAAGGGTTTGTCTTAAAAGTACTGTATTCACTGTAGCTCATGGCAGTGACTGATCAAAATTCTTCCATTGTTGAGCACGCCAGAGATTATTTGAGCCTGGAAAAAGTTTGAAGGCAAGTCCCTTTGAGGCAGTCACATCTGCTGGAAATTTGGAAAACCAGGGACCTTCTGGTACTCAGGACTGTAGCTTCCCGGTAAAACTTCTCAGATGAATTTATTGTGAAATGTACCCTTATATTTAAAAAATTAACTTTCCTTCTGTGTTTTTTAATATAAATTAATGAAACTCTGTTGGACATGTGTTCAGGAAACATATATATTTTCGTTTTATTTTTTTAATATTTATTTATTGGTTGCATCGGGTCTTAGTTGCAGCATGCAGGCTCTTTGTTGTGGTGCGCAGGCTTCTCTCTAGTTGTGGTACGTGGACTCAGTAGTTGGCAGCATGTGGGCTTAGTTGCCCTGCGGCACATGGGATCTTAGTTCCCCGACCAGGGATTGAACCGGTGTCCCCTGCATTGCAAGACGATTGTTAACCACTGGACCACCAGGGAAGTTTCTGTATTTTAGTTTTAGATCAGCTGATATTAAGCCATTCTCTCTTGCAGCAATTGAAGAGTGAGAGTAACTGTTGGTGTTATAACAGACACTGTGTCACTTGGCATTATCTAAACTGTCAGAAGGTTGTTTCTGCTGGTCCAGACTGTTAGAATACTGAAAGCAGATTCTGTATGAGCATCATTGATTAGAAATCTATGATAAGCTGATTCTGTTCACAGGGACAAGGTTTGGGGAAAGATCACTGTGCAATGGTAACAACCCATTTTAGAGAGTCAAAAGGATTGGTGGGTGGGAGCCACTATCTTTTGAGCATTTTTGATGTGGTGGAGCTTAACTAATTTATCTCACTGCCCTTGACAGCTTCTCTTTGTGGTAGGTATTATTTTCCTATTTACATAAGAGGAGAGGTTCAGGAAGATTATTTTCGTTGCCTAAAGTCTCAGTGTAATGAGCTGGAATGCTTGGCCTCAAAGCTTACCTTCCCCTTTACTGAGACGCCTTCCAGGAAGCCAGATGGAGAGAGAGAATTTCAGTGAAAGAAATAAGATTGACCCCAAATAATTTCCCAGTCTGTGTTTGCCTTGTTTTAATGTTACGTATATTCTGGAAGTCACTTTACCTGGTGCGATGATATTAATCAGTGAAGTTGTAGGGCCATCTGAACTACAGATTACTTCTAAAAGGAAAACCTGTTCTAATTATAAGCAGTACTTGAGATTTGTTACAAGTCTGGAAGTGAAATAAGCCAGTTCCTGAAAGACAAATGTATAAAGTACTTAAGAGTAGTCAGAATTGAGAGAGAGAAGAATGGTGTTTGCCAAGGGCTGAAGAGAAGAGGTAATGGAGAGTTACTGTGTAGTGGGTCTAGAGCTTCAGTTTTACGAAATGAAAAGAGTTCTGGAGATGGATGGTAGCACAACATTATGAATGTATTTAATACTACTGAACTGTACAGTTAAAAATGGTTAAGATGGTAAATTTTGTTAGATGTATTTTACCACAGTAAAAAAAAAAAATTGGAAAAACAAAGCCTATATGTAAAGATAGATGTTTATGCTTTATGAGAATTTACAAAGATTACCTTATTCATAGGATACATTTTGTCTTCAAATTTTGCGTAAGATTGTGTGTTTTTTTAAAATTTATTTTTGACTGCATCAGGTCTTAGTTGCAGCGTGCGGGATCTTTCTTTGCAGTTCATGCATGGGCTTCTCTGTAATTGTGGCACTTGGGCTTAGTTGCCAGGTGTCATGCGGGATCTTAGTTCCCTGACCAGGGATCAAACCCTTGTCCCCTTCATTGGAAGGCAGATTATTGTTATTTTTTTAATTATTCATTTTTGGCTGTGTTGGGTCTTTGTTACTGCGTGTGGGCTTTCTCTAGTTGCAGCGAACAGGGGCTACTCTTCGTTGCGGTGCGTGGGCTTATCATTACGGTGGCTTCTCTTGTTGTGGAGCACGGGCTCTAGGCACACAGGCTTTAGTAGTTGTGGCGCACGGGCTTAGTGGCTCCGTGACGTGTGAGAACTTCCCGGACCACAGCTCAAACCTGTGTCCCCTGCATTGGCAGGCGGATTCTTAACCACTGTGCCACCAGGGAAGTCCCTGTGTCTGTTTTATGTAATTAAAAAACTTATCAACTTTATTAGGTATAATTAAGAAAAATTGCATATATTTAAGGTGTACTACGTGATGGTTTCATATAAAAATACACTGTGAAATGGTTACCGCAAGCAAGCTAATTAGCATTCATTACCTCACATAGTTACTGTTTTGTTTTTTTTCTTCTCCCTCACCCCTCTCCCCCTGGCAACCACCTGTTTGTTCTCTATGAGTCTGTTTCTGTTTTCTTATGTTGGCTCATTTGTTTTGTTTTTTTAGATTCCACATATAAGTGAGATCATATTGGTATTTGTCTTTCTCTGTCTGACTTATTTCACTTAGCATAACCTTCGGGTCCATCCATGTTGTCACTAATGGCAAGATTTCATTCTTTTTTTAATGGCTGAACAGTATTCCATTGTATTGGGTTGGCCAAAAAATTCACTCGGGCTTTTCTGTTACATCGTACAGAAAAACCCGAACGAACTTTTTGGCCAACCCCCCCCCCACACACACACAAATCTTCTTTATCCATTCGTCCGTTGATGGACACTTAGGCTGTTTCCATATCTTACCTATTATAAATAGTTCTGCATGAACATGGGTGCCTCTGTGTGTGTGTGTGTGTGTGTGTGTGTGTGTGTGTGTGTGTGTGTATCTTTTCGAATTATTTTCTTCAGAATAATACCCGGAAGTGGAATTCCTGGATTGTATGGTAGTTCTATTTTTAATTTTTTTGAGGAACCACCATATTGTTTTCCATATCGGCTGTATCATTTACATTTCCATCAACAGTGCACGACCTCACCAACATTTGTTATTTATTGTCTTTTTGGTAATAGCCATTCAGACAGGTGTGAGGTGATAATCTCATTGTGGTTTTGATTTGCATTTTTCTGATGATTAGTGATGTTGAGCATCTTTTCATGTGCCTGGTGGCCATCTTCTTTGGAATGTCTGTTGAGGTCCTGTGCCCAATTTTAATTGAAGTGTTTTTTTTTAATATCTAGTTGTATGTGTTCTTCGTATATTCTGGATAGTATCATTTGCAAATATCTTCTCCCATTCATTAGGCTGTCGTTTGTGGCTAGTTTTCTTCACTGTGCAAAATCTTTTTAGCTTAATGTAATCCCATTTATTTTTGCTTGTGTTTGCCTTGCCTGAGGAGACATATCCAAAAAAATATTCCTAAGATCCATGTCAAAGAGCATACTGCCTATGTTTTCTTCTAGAAGTTTTATGGTTTCAGGTCTTATAAGTCTTATAAGCCTTTACTCCATTTTGAGTTTTTTTTGTGTGTATATGGTGTGAGAAAGTGTTCCAGTTTGATTCTTTGCATATAGCTGTCCAGGTATCCCAACATTTTAAAAAATATATTTATTTATTTATTTTGGCTGCTCTGGGTCTTAATTGCAGTATGTGGGATCTTCGTTGCAGCATGTGGGATATTTTAGTTGCAGCATGTGGACTTCTTTGTTGTGGCATGCGAACTCTTAGTTGTGGCGTGCATGTGGGATCTAGTTCCCTGACCAGGGATTGAACCCCGGGCCACCTGCATTGGGAGCGAGGAGTCTTACCCTCTGGACCACCAGGGAAGTCCCTTCCAACATTTATGGAAGATGTGTCTTTTCCTTATTGCCTCTCTTGTTGTAGATTAATTGCCCATATAAGCATAGGTTTATTTCCAGGCTCTCTGTTTTGTTCCATTGATCTTTGTGTCTGTTTTTGTTCCAGTACCATATTGTTTTGATTCCTGTAGCTTTGTAGTATAGTTTGCAGTCAGGAGTGTGATACCTCCAGATTTGTTCTTCTTTCTCAAGATTGTTTTGGCTATTCAGGGTCTTTTGTGTTAGCTGTGGGCTTGTCATATATGGCCTTTATTATGTTGAGGTATATTCTCTCTTTACCCACTTTGTTGAGAGGTTTTTTTTTATCATAAATGGGTTGAGAGTTTTTATCATAAATATCATAAAAGCTTTTGAATTTCATCAGAAGCTTTTCCTGCATCTGTTGAGATGGTCATATGATTTTTATTCTTCGATTTGTTAAGGTGGTGTATGACATTGATTGATTTGCAGATGTTGACCCATCCTTGCATCCCTGGAATAAATTCCACTTGATTGTGGTGTATAATCCTTTTAGTGTACTGTGTATTTTTGGAGTTGGTTTGCTAATAGTTTGTTGAAGATTTTTGCATCTGTGTTCATCAGTGATACTGGCTTATAATTTTCTTTTTTTGTGATATCTTTGTCTGGTTTTGGTGTTAGGTTGATGCTGGCCTCATGGAATCAGATTGGAAGCATTCATTCCTCTGCAATTTTTTGGAATAGTTTGAGAAGGATTGGTACAATATTAACTCCTCTCTAAATGTTTGGTAGAATTCACCTGTGAAGCTGTCTGGTCCAGGACTTCTGTTTTGGGAGAGGTTTTTTTTTTTTTTGCGGTACGCGGGCCTCTCACTGTTGTGGCCTCTCCCGTTTCGGAGCACAGGGTCCGGACGCACAGGCTCAGCAGCCATGGCTCACAGGCCCAGCTGCTCCGCGGCATGTGGGATCTTCCCGGACTGGGGCACGAACCCTTGTCCCCTTCATCGGCAGGCGGACTCTCAACCACTGTGCCACCAGGGAAGCCCTGGGAGAGGTTTTTAATTACTAATTCAATTTTATTACTGGCAGTGGGTTTATTCATATTTTCTTTTTCTTCCTGATTCAGTCTTGGGACATTGCATGTTTCAAGGAATTTATCCATTTCTTCTAGGTTGTCCATTTTATTGGTGTACAGTTGTTTATAGTAGTTTCTTATGATCCTTTGTGTTTCTGTGGTGTGGATTGTACCTTCTCCTCTTTCACTTTTTATTTTACTTGGGTCCTCTCTTTTTTCCTTCATGAGTCTGGCTAAAGGTTTATCAATTTTGTTTATCTTTTCAAATAACCAGCTCTTAGTTTCATTGATCTTTTCTGAGTTTAGCCTCTGTTTCATTTATTTCTGCTCTGATCTTTATGATTTCTTTTCTTCTAACTTTGCGCTTCGTTTGTTCTTCTTTTTGTAGGTTCTTTTAGGTGTGAGGTTAGGTTGGTTATTTGAGATTTTTCTTGTTTCCTGAGGTAGGCTTGTGTTGTTACAAGCTGCCCTCTTAGAACTGCTTTTGCTGCCTACCATGGATTTGGGATTCTTGTGTTTCTATCTCCGTTTGTCTACAGGTATTTTTTAATTTCCGTTTTGATTTCTTCAGTGACCCACTGGTTGTTTAGTAGCACATTGTTTTAGGTAATGTTTTAAAATTTTTATGTATGTAGTTTCAACTAAGATATGTGTGTGTGTATATATATATATATATATATATATATATATATATATGTATGTATATATAGGCAGAAATGTTAAATGAAATGTCATTAAATAAAATATGTATTAACCATAACATTGAGGGGATCCTTTCTGTTGCATTTCAACTAGAAATACCTAAGGAATTTTACATTTTCCACAAAAAAACCTTTTGAGGGTCTGAGTTTTATTTTAGTTAGCCTCAGCTCAGAAGGAAAGTGTTTTATGTAGCCTGAAGGAAAATTATTTTTGTCAACTTTGAAAGTTGAAATCTAATCAGATAATCTGTGAGATATAGAAATGTTTATTAACCTTTTATTTTTCAAATGAATTTTAAAGACCTACAGATGCTATAAGTTTCTTGACCTAAATTAAATTAGTAAGCTCATCTTTGAATTCAGAATTTTTTGTTTGCAAAGGATGAAAGCATATTAAAGCCTAAAACCTCTGTTTATAAAACTTGGCAGTGATAGAAACAACTGTAAAAGTACTGGGAATATATAAAATAAATGTATTCTGAATACAAATATGTTCTGAATGGGAGGAGTGAGCTATCATAGTTGGATTCAGTGTTTCAGATGAAATGATGGCACTCTGCCCCAAATATCTGGGGCAGGAAATATTAGTAAATTGTTAAGCGTCTGGTTTATTTTTCTCCTTTGGAGTCTTCCTCTTTGTTCTCCATTCTGTGCTACAGACCAGGACCTTACTTTTCCTTTTACTGCATGAGAATAGCGTGTGCCCCATACTTCTGGTATATTCATGGTTTTCTTAATTTGGAGGATATAAGTCTTTTGATGATAATGGGCCTTCTCTCTTGAGCTGCAGTTTGCATGAAGATGTGAAGGTAAGGGGCCGTGAATGTCATTTTCAGGAGACATTATCACTGATCTAGACAGCCTTTTAGGTTTCCTTCCCTGTTATGTCAAAACTGTTTCTGAGCTGTTTCCTTCCTAGCAGCCCAGCCAGATGAGGAGGAGGACACAGGCTGCATCAGTGGCTCTGTACTCACACTGGCCTGAATTCCAGTCACAGCTCCTCCATAGTCGTGGGACGACCTACCCAAGCCTCAGCTTCCTCATCTTCACATTATCTCCTAGCCCCTAGTCAAGATAATGAGTCTTGATTTTGTATTTTCTGACTTAATGCTTAAAATCCTACCCATATTCTAATGTTTTCTTTCCCCCTCTTTCACTAGTAACCTTTCTTATTGGTTTCAGGGGTTCAACAGGATGTAGCTTCACAATCTCTGGATCAAGAAGTTTTATTAAAAGTTAAAACTGAAATTGAAGAGGAGCTAAAATCCCTGGACAAAGAAGTTTGTGAAGGTCTCTTTATCTTTATTTTCCTAGTTAATGAGTGGGTTGTTTGATGTGGTGGTTTTGTTTTTTACAGTGGAGTGTTCACAACACTACACAGCTTCATGGGCCTAGGATTATAGGGGTGAAACTAGAAAGTACCTCTTTCTTTCCTGGGGGAATCTGTTTATAAGTTTCTAAACTATACCCAACAGAGTAGATGGAACCTTTTCTGGTGTTAAGTAACGGACTAAACAGTCATGTTAAGGTACTACTTTCCGTTCAGTGTGATTGATATCTTTATATTAATAACACTAAAGGGAGAAATGTAAGCATGCTGCTTTCATTTTTCATGTGCTATAGATGGTGGTGGCAGTGATAACATTTTTAATACCGCCAAAAGAAACTATATATGTTGACAGTAACTTCCCACTTCTAGTCCCACCAGCTCCCTGTCTCCATCCCCAGTCCATCCTCTTTCTGTCTCCATGCATTTGCCTATTATGGGTCTATATGTAAATGGAGTCATACGCTGGGTGGTGTTTCGTGACTGGCTCTCTCACTGAGCATATAGTGTTTTCAAGGGTCATCCAGGTGCCAGCACAGATCAGTACTTCATCCCACTGTCTGAAGAATAATCTCCCACTGTGTAGATACAGCACATTTTGTTTATCCATTCATCAGTTGATGGATATTTAGGTTGTTTCCACTTTCTGGCTATTATGTATAATGATGCTGTGAATATTTATGTACAAGTTTTTGTGTAGATGTGTATTACCCAGTAATTTTTACTTTTTTATTTTTTGGGTTTTTTGTTTTCTTTTTTTTTTTGGCCATGCCACGTGGCTTGCTGGATCTTAGTTCCCGACCAGGGATCAAACCCGGGCCCTCGGCAGTGAAAGTGCCAAGTCCTAACCACTGGACTGCCAAGGAATTCCCTGCCCAGTAATTTTTAACAAGAAAAAATAGAAATCATGTTTATAAATGAGCTCCCTGTTGAACATTAACAAAACCTAATGTTAATGTTCTCTTTTATTTTCCTTTACTGACATTTTTAACTGATTAATGTTATAATCCTGTTTTAATCCTTGCCCATTTCTGATAACAGTACTGCATGGCAAAATGGGCAAAAGGCAGAAAAGAAAATGGCAACGAAGGCTTATGTGCACTTCCTCATCGAACCTGTATTCCCCAAGACTTAGCATCAGAGTGGGCGTTCTCAGGCTTGCTCAGACCGTGCAGCATCTGTGAACTTTGTAGCCATGTATATCTTTCTTGAAGAAATACATATTTAACTCTAGTGAAATTTGCAGCCTTCTAGGAGCAAGCTTTGGATTAATGCAATAAATGCTTTATGGAGGTTATTGATAACTCTTGGGAGTGGGTACAAGCCACCTGCTTTCCTGGAGGTCTATGCCCTGCATCCCATTTGTACCCTGGACCAGGGATGATCTGGCCTCTCCTTCCTGCAGTTAGAGCAGGCCTGCATCTGTGTAACAGGGAGTGAGGAAGCAGAGGAGAAGCTGGCTGTGTGAGTGGGCAGCTTGTATACTTTTAAACTATATCCATGTGCATGATTGTGAGTTTGGAAGTTCACTCTAAAAGGGAATGAAAGTAATGAGGTCCTCTAAGGTGGAATAACTGATTAGAATCTGGTTTAAGAAGAGCCACATTTGTAAAGGTAAAAACAAATCTTAAGGGAGGGGTGATAGAGCTGGGAGTTGCTCTCATTTATCATTCTTTGACTGAATGGGTCTGCGGTAATATACAAAATTGGTTTGTGTATTTTGCCATGTCAGTTTAGCCTTTTTCTTCTCTTGAAACTAAGATTTTTCATAAAAATCTTTCCTTAAAAAAAGAGAAACCTCTAAATTGAAGGCCTTTCAAAGGAAGAAACATTAATATCCCATAACGATTATCTGACATTTTTAACTGGCTTATAACTAACTGTTAGCTAGTTCCCAGTAGTTGGCATCTTAACCCCCTGAGCTTTTTTTTTTTTTTTTTTTTTTTTTTTT
>NW_006797390.1:9327039-9356292 GCF_000442215.2 Lipotes vexillifer
TTTTTTTTTTTCTTGCGTTATGCGGGCCTCTCACTGTTGTGGCCTCTCCCATTTGCGGAGCACAGGCTCCGGACGCGCAGGCCCAGCGGCCATGGCTCACGGGCCCAGCCGCTCCGCGGCATGTGGGATCCTCCCGAAACGGGGCACGAACCCGCATCTCCTGCATCGGCAGGCGGACTCCCAAGCACTGCGCCACCAGGGAAGCCCACCCCCTGAGCTTTTACAGCACAGCTTCTGACATTGCTCATTAACTTGGGTTTTCCTTCTGTCATCTTCAGCCTTCGCCAGCACAGGCTTCGACCGCCACACTTCGCCCGTGTTCAGCCCCGCAAACCCCGACAGCTCCGTAGAGGACTGCTTGGCTCACCTCGGGGAGAAGGCGTCGCAGGAGCTGAGGGCGCCTCTGCTCGGGGCCTTGCAGACACTCCTCAGCCGGTGAGTCCCCACGGCCTCTGCACTCTTAAGCCTCTGTTTTAGGTGAACAGTGTCACTTCTTTTCTCACTTACTTCACTTTTTCTTTTTTTTTTTTTTTTTTTTTTTTTTTTTTTTTGCGGTACGCGGGCCTCTCACCGTTCTGGCCTCTGCTGTTGCAGAGCACAGGCTCCGGACGCGCAGGCCCAGCGGCCACAGCTCACGGGCCCAGCCGCTCTGTGGCACGTGGGACCTCCCCGGACTGGGGCACGAACCCGTATCCCCTGCATCAGCAGGCAGACTCTCAACCACTGCGCCACTGGGGAAGCCCCTACTTTTTCTTTTTTTGCTTTCCCAAATCATCTCTGTTTGCATTTTGAGCAGTGATTTAACTGTTCCAGCATGAATTTGACCGTTTGTATTTACTTGTTGGGCTGTCAGGTTTCAACAAATGCTTTCACCGGTTGTAAACACAAGCTGTTTCACTTGTGCTGAGCACTTTTTACCAGCAATCCCTCGTGACCAGCGTAAGTTGAATGACTGGGGTTTTATTCATTGCACTGTGGGATTGACATTGTGTCTGTATTTGGGGTGTCCCGGATGTTGCTACACTTTCGGGTTGCACACCTACCTGTGGAACTGCTGCCACATTCCTACTGTGGGAACTTCTTTCCTAGCTGTTGTGCTGGCTATTAAAGCCAAAGGCACGAAGCTCATCATGAAAGTATATTAAGTAGAACCAAGCCATTTATTGTAAACCTTAAAAATTTGCTTCCCTTAATTCTTTGATGAGAATCATTAACAGATTGGTGTGAATTTTAAAAAATGTTTGGTTTAATGAAGATTGACGATTAAAACAAGGTGAAGACTGTTCCTTCACTTAAGGGGCCAACATTCAGATGCCAAATTACTGTTGTAGTAAAGTAATCCCTTCCTTTCACAAAGGCAAAGCTTATACGTTACCATTTGTTAGAAGAAAGCAATTTGAGTTTAAGGATGATTCAGTTTGCTTCCGCATATTTTGGTGACATGAGCAAATGTAAAAATCCCAGCTATACATAAGAAACAGTGAAATGAAAATCATATTTGAATTTTCTTAACTTCATACGTAGAAGCTTTAAAAATAAACGTGGAGAGAAGATTCTGGGTGTGGGGAAGTAAGCCTGAGACAGGAAACCTGGAGGCGCAGCAGTGGCTCTCAGAGCGCCGCGAGGTGAGGGGCGGTGGCCGGGCCCGCTCGCTCTTCTCCGCCAGAGCAGCCACACCTGCATGGAGTTTGTACATTGAGCTTCACCTTAGGTGTGAGGAGCCTCTACTCTTTGGCCGATACAAACGTAAAGAACCGGTAAAGGCAGCTGGGGCTGGGGGTGAAGTGCCTGAGAAGCATGAGGCAAAAAGTGGTCTCCAGCTTTGACGCAGACTATTTGTGTCAAGCCATTTCACTCTGCCCTAGCTTCTCTGTTCATTCCAACTTTTGGGATATTACGAGCTCTCCAAAGAACAGCATTATAGTTTTATATATGTACAGTGTATGTGAAGAACAGTATTCTAGTATATGTATTTGGAGTCCTTTTCATGATCTACAGGACAAATTGATCTTTTCACTGCAAAGTAAATTATATTTGAAAATACAGTCTTGGATGAATATTTGTTTTGTCTTCCCCCAAAGCTGAACAACTTCAAAAAGTTAGCTGCTGATGAACTTGAAGTATATGCAGGTCAATGGCAGTATTTTTAAGGTGGAAAATACTACTTATTCCCCCAAACAGTTTTGTTAAAGGAGGGAAAAGCTAGTCCTGAACTCTGCATACAGCCAAGCACCAGCAATCTGAAAAGTTTTTCCCCTGGAATTCCCTGGCAGTCCAGTGGTTAGGACTTCACCATTTCACTGCCGAGGGCACAGGTTCAATCCCTGGTTGGGGGATCTAAGATTCTGTGAGCTGCACAGTGCAGCCAAAAAAAAAAAAAGAAAGAAAGAAAAGAAAAGTTTTTTCCCTCCCCTTTCTTCTTTGCTGAATTCAAGTAGCTCATTAGATAGGGCTGATTTTTTAACTACTTATTTTTCTACGTTTAGGATTTCCTTTGAGGGCTTCCCTGGTGGCGCAGTGGTTGAGAGTCTGCCTGCCGATGCAGGGGACGCGGGTTCGTGCCCCGGTCCGGGAAGATCCCACATGCCGCGGAGCGGCTGGGCCCGTGAGCCATGGCTGCTGGGCCTGCGCGTCCGGAGCCTGTGCTCCGCAACAGGAGAGGCCGCAGCAGTGAGAGGCCCACGTACCGCAAAAAAAAAAAAAGAAAGAAAAAGATTTCCTTTGAGTGTTTTAATCTGCTGGGTCTTTTATGTGCATATATGTGTGTACGTATAATGTTTCAAATCATGTTTCATTCTGAAGGATGCTAAAGTACTTAAGCCTGATAGACAGACTCCGCGTAAGGACTGGCATGGTGCACAGCGCAGCAGGCAGTTCAGGAGAGGACATGAAGGGGCTGATGCATGCAAGCAGAGCTGTAGGGAGCAACAGGCAGGTTAGATGGTAGCGTGTCTGCTTCAGGCCTGTGTTACAACCACCTAGTGTGTCGCCCGGGTCTTCAAACAGTTCTATGCTTACTTTAATGGCAGTGCGATAGCAGGAAGGTCGCACATAGCATCTTATTAAGACGGTCATCCCTCATATCTTAACTCCTTCAGTGTCACTGTGCTGTTTACATTATATTGACTTACAGAAAAGAACTATACCTGTGTCATCAGAATTGTTTTCTGAAACATCTAGAGCCACACGCTGTCCAGCAGATAAAATGCAGGTCACATGTATGTAATTAAAAATTTTCTAGCAGCCACGTAAAGATATTAAATACAGATTTTAAATATATTTTATTTAACTCAATGTGTTAAAAATATTATAGTTGGAACATGTATTTATTATAAAAATTATTGGTGAGATGTCGTAGGTTCTTTATTTTTAGCGAGTCTCTGCAGTCTGGTGGTGTGTTCCTCAATAATAATGAGGATTATTGGACCTCATTACCCTGGTCCAGATGCTCGTTGGCTACATGGGGCATCAGTGGGTCGTGGCCCATTTCAAAATCCTAGGAGCAGCGGCGTGTCCTTTGGAGCCAGCACTAACTGGGTGTGAATTCCTATTCCTCTGTTGCTGCTTGCAGCCCTGTGGGTTTGGGACAGTCTCTTAGCTTTTCTGAGCTTCAGTTTCCTAGTATGCAATAGAATATAAAACACAAATGTATAAAAATATAAAACATAGCAATAGGCTACCAGTAAGTGTACCTGTTATCAATCTTAAATATTCATAGGCTGAAGAGATCACAGACCGGGGTGGTCAGAGCAGAAAATGCCTTTGGAATGGATTTTAAAATCCTATAAAAGCAAGACTCCTCTCCTTTTTTACATATATGTTAATTCTTTGCCAACAAAAGGCGGTGGGGAGAGGGGGGAGGTAAATCTTTACTAATCTGTTGTCCAAGAGCCTTGGTGCCTTCACGTGTAAGTTGCTATGGAGTGTCTTTTGTCGTTGGTGTTAATTTGCACATGGGCCCACGCTGGGAGTGCAGCACTCACATCCATCCCCTCAGTAAACGCGTGTCTGTGCGACAGGAAAAATCAGGAGAGCCTCGCCCCAGGGTTGGGTGTCACAAGACTCCAGGTTAAAAATAGAGCTCATTATTGACCTTGCTTATTCCAACTTATGTCCCCAGTTTGAAAAGTCTTCCAGTGACAGTGTCTCTTTAATTTTTAAATATTTTACATTTTTTGCCTTTAACTTGTTAAAAAAGTTTAACTTGTTCTTTCAATTTTATTAATGAGATAATTTTTATTTGTTATTACTTGATTCTGTATTAATAACCCAAATGTTTATATTTATCTGCAACATAGAAGCCTTGTTGGATAAGTTTCAAGCAATTGTAAAAAATTTGTTACTATATATTTTTCTCTTCTTATGTTGTAAACTGCTTTCCCAAGCTGGTAGCATAAATCTCAGCCTGTAGAGAATGCTTAAAGAAAAATGCATACCAAATGTTAAAAGCCATGTCTCACAGAAAACTATATGTTGAAAAATCTGTGTTACTTTAGCAAAAAGTTCAACAGCAAAGTAGTGACTGTATGTTCATTTATCTGGAAATTTAGAATTTTCCTTCTTTGTGACACAGACTTTTAAAAAAAATCTCTACAGGCCATTGACATATCAGGCATATCGGGAATGTACACTGGAGACCACAGTTCATGCCAGCGGCTGGAATAAGGTATAAACCAAGTTATCTTTTCTCTTACAAGATTTTAGTGTGTTAGTGATAAAGTACAGGAGGGATTGATAGCATTGTATAAGAGAAAACTGTTAGAGCTTGTTGTTTAATGCATAAATCCAGCTGTGTTATGCAGTGTTTCTGATTAAGGCTGGCGCAGAACCACATGTTCCGTAGTTGTGCCATCTGCCTTCCCATCTGTCCTGAATTTCCCATGATCTCTTCATTTCTCTGCCTTAGATGTGACATTTCTCTCCAGGTGGTCATTTGTTCACAGGTGAGTATGTTTTGGGGACACAGCTTCTTGTGGTTCTTACAGGGGTACCATCTGAGCATTACAGCCATCCCTCAGAGATGGCAGAATGAATTTTATTAACTTTTGTTTTGTTGTTTAGTTAGCTAGTTAGTTAGGTCAGGTGATTAATCAGGAAAAAAAAGTTAAAGTACTTGCTTAAGACCCCTTGACTCGTACATTTTGGAACCAGCACTGGAGCTGAGATCTTTTGATTCCAGCCTCAGTGTTCTTCCACTGAACCATGCTGCTGATCCATTGTCTCAGGCTGTATTACCCACTTGTCACCTTGCCGGGGCGAGTCTCGGGGATGCGGTATGGGGTGGTCCAGCTCACTGAGGGGGAAGTCTGGCCCTTAGTGATGTGGTGCTAGGGATGAGAAAGTGCAGTACAGTTATTTTTATAAATTGCCACCTCTACTCAGAATTGTCACTACTATGAGCCAGACTGTGTGACCTTATGTACCTAATTGATGTATATTATTTTTACTCACCTTAATACAGGCTTTGGAGGCATTATAGCATAATCATTAGCATCATAGGCCTGTAATCGGACTTGTTTCAATATCAGCTTTGCCCCTGACTAGATGCATATCTTTGGACAGGTAAATTAAGCACTCGAACTCTTAATTTTCACATATGTGAAGTGGAGATGATACTGCTAACTTCAGAAGTTTTATTAGAACTGAGTGACATAATGTGTGGTTCAGTGCTTATTTTAGTGCAGTGTCTGGCCCCATAGTAAGCACTCTGTAAACAGTGGCTATTATGTTAGATTTAGCACATAGAACCTTGTTACCAAATAGTCACTATTATGGAGTTTTAGTATGTTACTTAGCTGTAAAAAATTTGTTAAAATATCTGACTGTTTCATTCGCTTTCGTGGAATAAAACAAGCAAACCTCTCGTTTTATAGATAACAATGAGCGTGGCTATGATACATTTCTTAGTACGTCAAACAGCAGATACTTAGATACCTGATGTGACGAGCCTTCTCCCTGTTTTATGTTCTTTTCCTATCTCCCTTGTCTAGGACTGTCACAAGCAACTGTCGTACATCTCCCTGCCTTCCCCCCCCCTGCCCCGCATCCTATGCTTATCCTAAAAAACTGGAGTAAACGCCAGTCTTTACTCTCCCTCCTCACCCATCCTTTTTTCCCATTCCCTGCTTCATCTTGCCAAGGTTGTGGCTTGAATACCTCATGTAAATGAAGCATGCCAATTAGAATATGGCTTGCTCTGATGAATCCAGTATTACCCTCCGAAGTCCTTTAGGGCTAAAAAGAACCTGGCTTATTATGATAGGAAACTGAAATGCCTCTTTCCACCCCAGTTAGAATCAGATTGGCTTATTTAAGCAATTAGCCCATATTTTGCATTTTATGTTTTGCATGAATGTTTGCAGAATTCTGATATAGCATCATTATATGAATATGGCTATCTGGTAGGTACATAAGACTCAAATGAAAAAAATGTCCACAAGCATGCCAAGTTTCCAAACTGAATGTCAGTTCATCTGTATAGGGATTTTAAAAGCATCTTGGTATAATGCTCTTTAAATAGATCAAAAGAAGTGGAGGAATAAAGCTGTCACAAACCCATATTAATAGAATGATTTTTTTAAAGTACATGTATAAATGTAGGCTGTATAGTATGTATATGCCAAGAAAAATAATTGGAGTGTGTGCCAAAACATTAAGTAATCCATAGTAGTTATCTCAGAATTGTAGATTATTCTTTAATTTTCTTTTATTTTTCCTCATGGGAATTGGTTTTCCTGTGAACTTAACTGCTTATAGAAAAAGAGGAGAATGGCCATTAAAGGGAAAGGCTAGAGTGTTAGGGCACAGTGCTCACATGTAATAAACAGACTTCAGAGACACGGTAGCAGAGAGGAGTGAACTGTCTGCCTTGGTTAAGTTTTACTGGCATATTACATCACTCATCTTTTAAAATCTTTCATTATTAAAATGTCAGGCATGCACAAAGCGGAGCGAATACTGTAACAAACCCGTGTCCGTCACTCAGCCTCGGCGGCTTTCAGTATGCGTCTGGTCTTGTTTCATCTGTTCCCCACACTGTACCCCTAGATTACCTTGAAGCACACCTTATACATACATTAGTATGTATTTCCAAGGATAATTATATCCCTTTTTTAACAACTGAGAATACCATGATTACACCTCAGATATGAACAGTCATTCTCACATCAGCACATAGTCTGTTTATTCAGTATTCACCTTTTCCCAGTTGTTTCACAAAGGTATTTTCCTCAGCTGATTTGTTTGAATCGAGATCCAGACAAGGCTCATGCATTGTATTTGGTTGATATGTCTCGTCTTTAAAGATTTTTTTGAAATATAATTCATATACCATAAAATTTACCCTTCTGAAATATACAGTTTAATGTTTTTTAGTACAATCACAGAGTTGTGCAGCCATCTCCACTGTCTAATTCCAGAACATTTTTATCTTCCCTGAAAGAAACCCCATACCTTAGAGTAGTCACTCCCCATTTCCTATTCCTTCCAGCCCCTGGCCATATGGTTTGACTCTGTCTCTAGGAATTTGCTTGTTCCGGGCATTTCATATACATATGATCACATAATATGTGACCTAAGTCTCTTAATTTGCAGACTTACTCTTCCTCTTGGGTTTTTTTTTTTTTTTTCTCTCTCTCATTACTTACAGATTATTTGTTCTGTTAAATTTTCTACCTCCTGGATTTTATTGACGGCATCACTGAGATGCCAGCTAACATGCACAGCTGACCCTTGAACAATGCGGGGGTTAGGGGCACCGACCCTCCCTCTAGCTGCAAATGTTCATATAACTTAAAGTTGGCCCTCCTGTCCTCATACATGCATCCCTCCATACCTGCAGTTCTGCATCTGCGGATTCACCAAACTGCGGATGGGGTAGTACTGTAGTTTTTTTGTTTTTGTTTTAATTAATTTATTTTTTATTTTAGGCTGCGTTGGGTCTTCATTGCTGTGCATGAGCTTTCTCTAGTTGCTGCGAGCCGGGGCTACTCTTCCTTGCGGTGTGCGGGCTTCTCATTGCGGTGGCTTCTCTTGCTGCGGAGCACGGACTCTAGGCACGCGGGCTTCAGTAGTTGTGGATAGCGGGCTCCGGAGCGCAGGCTCAGTAGTTGTGGCGCACGGGCTTGGTTGCTCCGCAGCATGTGGGATCTTCCTGGACCAGGGCTTGAACCCATGTCTCCTGCATTGGCAGGCGGATTCTTAACCACTGTGCCACCATGGAAGCCCAGTACTGTAGTAGTTACTGTTGGGAAAACTCAGTGTATCACTTATAGATAGCCCTCAGTATCCGTGGTTCCTCCAGTTCAGGTCCATGCTGTTCAAGGGCCGACTGTATCTCCTTTCCATTGGTAGGTTCCTCTAGAGGCCTGATCATATTCAGGTTTAATCTTTGTGGCAAGACCATGTCAGTGGTGGTGGTCTCTATTTCCTGTGGCATCACACTGAGTGACACATAATGTCTGGTTGTCTCTTAAATTTTATTTTGAAGCAGATATTTCAAAGGCATTCAAACCTAATCAATGGATTAGGTTTAGATATCAGGTGTACACATGATATAAAATGCAGAATTGATGGAGAAGATCCAGGAAAGGATAACTTAAACGATAAAAGCAGTGGAGGAATTGCTATGTGAAGAACAGACTAAAAAATTAGTAGATTTCAGCGTAAAAAGTATAGTGGATGAGAGGGAATACGGTTAAGGACTAAAGACAGTAGTGAAAGAGGACTACAGATTTATCTCTAGATTATTACATAGTAAAACGGGGGCAACTACATTTGATACATGAAAGAGGTAAATTTGGAACAAATAAGTATTATTTTTATATAGCAAGTATGAAATATTTGCAACTCATTTTTTTAAGAGGTAATAGAGCTTAAACGTGAATAACTTTAAAATATGCATGTTCGTAGAGAATGTTTTGAGGTATGGAACGTCCCAGGCCTTTGGAGCTGGTGTGTTGTGAGTCTGTAGGGCTGGTTCACAAGCTCCTCTCCTGCTCCAGCTGAGACAGAATACTAGGCTGGATGAACAGCCGTGTTCATTTCTGTTTTCAAAAGTGTTACAGGTTTCTGATTGTAGAAAAAGCCTAACACAGTCTTCTTTATAGCCCTATACCCCTCCATTGGTGCTAAGAAGGGGTTTTTACTGCATTTTGGGCTGGAGTTCTTTTAGAATATCAAAAAGTGAAGATGTGTGTTTTTTGCATTTTTCTTTCAGACTTTGATAGAGATTCCTTCAGGGCTGCTTTTACTTAAAAAAAAAAAAAAAAAAAAACCAAAGAATATTAGTAAGGATATAAACTCATTGTCTTTTCTGTTTGTCCTCTTCTGCAGAAATGTGTTGTAATCCCTCAGCTATGACCTTGGCGGGTCAGTGACAGGAAACTGGAATTGGTTTCATTTCCTTTCACGGTCCTTCCCAGTTGTGTGGAGACCTCTTGATGTTTTAGACAGAAGAGGCTGCCTGCAGATAGTTAATTGAAAGTACTTAGTTCTTTTCAGTATGCAGGGGTTTTTTTTGGAAAGAAAGGGACTCTAGTTAGTATCCGAAATAAATTTTTATGATTTTAAAATATTGAGCCGTAAGGTTGTTAGGAGTGATAATAACACCTCTGGTTTTTGATGACTTGTATAAGATAGCTCATAATTTTGAAAGTTCTTGTTTTCAAATAGAATAAAAGCCCATGGTACAAAATGCACAAAGTACAGAAGACATACACTTGAAAATACTCTCCCACCCTTGTCACCACTTACCTAGTTTTCCTCTTTTTAGGCTACCACTATCACCAGTTTCTTAGGTATTTTTCAGAAATAATATAGGGTTATACAAACGTGTATGTAAGTGTTTTGTTCTGTTAACAATAATGTTAATAATGGTACCATTATTGCACATACTCTCCTTTATCTTTTTTCACTGAAAGTAAATCTTGGTAATTGGGCAGTGGACGATCTTATTCTTTTTAACAACTACTTGATATTCTACTGGATGGCCAAAATTTGGTCTGTTGGGTTGTTTCCGGTCTTTTGCTATTATAAATAATGCTTCAGTGAATTTCCTGTACATATGTTGTTACACACACACGCGCACGTGCACACACACACACAGGCCCGGTTGTTTTCATATAATATTTCTACCACCCTGTGGTATAAAACATACATGCATTATTCTCAAAAACTCTAGTAGGGGTCACTATTTTATTTCCTTTATTATAATAAAAATGGAGTTCCATTATGATGCACTGGAGTGTATTTTCTAGTAGTTGAACATATAAAATGAACTGTAAGAATTTCAGTTTGTTTTTTACTCTCTCATCTTTGCCTTAAAGGTTTTGGTGCCTCTGATTTTGCTACGGCAAATGCTTTTGGAGTTGACAAGACGTGGTCAAGAACCTTTGAGTGCATTGCTGCAGTTTGGTGTGACTTTCCTGGAGGACCATGCCGCCGAGTACATCATTCAGCAAGGTGGCTGGGTATGCGCTTTCAAGCTCTTTTTGTTTTTTTTTTTTAATCTTCTTAAAAGAAAAATAAAATTAAGCCCCTCATGGTTGTTTTTAAAAGCATAGGTTAAATATCATTAACATTATTATACAGTGTTATTTAATATTGTGATTGGATGGTGATCAATGGAAAGACTATTGCAGTTTAAGTTAAATTAAGATTTTACTCCTAAATTCTTAAGTGTTTTTTTAAAATATTTATTTATTTATTAGGTTGCACTGGGTCTTAGTTGCAGCAGGTGGGCTTCTTAGTTGCAGCTCGCCAGCTCCTTAGTTGCGGCACATGGGCTCCTTAGTTGTGTCATGCGGGCTCCTTAGTTGTGGCATGTGAACTCTTAGTTGCAGCATGCATGTGGGATCTAGTTCCCTGACTAGTGATCGAACCCAGGCCCCCTGCATTGGAAGCGCAGTCTTCACCACTGTGCCACCAGGGAAGTCCCCATGTGTGGTATTTTTAAGTGCTTATAATTATGACACATTTCATACCAGCAAAAAGTGTATAAATAACTTCTATATACTTAGTATATAAAAGTATATAATAACATATACTGAGAAAAAATATATAATAAGTATATAATAACTTTTAGGGGCTTCCCTGGTGGCGCAGTGGTTGAGAGTCCGCCTGCCGATGCAGGGGACGCAGGTTCGTGCCCCGGTCTGGGAAGATCCCACATGCCGCGGAGCAGCTGCGCCCGTGGGCCATGGCCGCTGGGCCTGCGCGTCCGGAACCTGTGCTCTGCAACGGGAGAGGCCACAACAGTGAGAGGCCCGCGTACCACATAAAACAAAACAAACAAACAAAAAAAAGTATATAATAACTTTTATATACTTACACTTTAGAGGTGAGGAATAATAAATGAACACCTATGTATTTACTCTCCCAGTCGAAGAAAAGAACACAGTCAACACTTTTTTGAGTCTCCTTATATACCCCTCCTAGATATCCACATGTTCCTACCTACTTCACGAGGGCAACTTCTATTCTGAATTATAGTTTTAATATGTATATATCCCTAGACAGTATATTATTTTGTATGTTTGGAACTTTATGTAAATAGTATCTTATGTATTCTTCTGTAACTTGCTGTTTTCATTCAGTGTTGTATTCTTTTTTTTCTGTGGTACGCGGGCCTCTCACTGTTGTGGCCTCTCCCGTTGCGGAGCACAGGCTCCGGACGTGCAGGCTCAGCGGCCATGGCTCACGGGCCCAGCCGCTACATCTTCCCAGACCGGGGCACGAACCTGTGTCCCCTGCATCGGCAGGCGGACTCTCAACCACTGCGCCACCAGGGAAGCCCCAGTGTTGTATTCTTAAGATTCACTTAGGTCATTGTTTGTCAACTTTTTTTTCATTATCACCCCCCTAAGTTTCCTTTTTAGACATTTTTATCCTTATCATCTCCTTCCTCCCCACGTGAAATTTTAAAAGCACAGATATAAGTCTGTTTATGTACTGGGGCCTTTTGGAGGGCCACAGGCCTTTGTAATATCTAAGATTGCTCACATATCCCCAGACCAGTTTTAACCCTTGACTTCATCCCCTTTGAGAACACATGATCCTAGTTGATGTGTTGATGGGCGTTTGGTTTCCATGTGTAAATATGTCACAATTTATCTGTAGTTTATTTATCTACAGGCTTGCCAGTAGACATTTCTTCCTTTTTGCTGTTGGAAAGAGTCTCATCCATATGTGCAGGAGTTTCTCTGGGTATATACTTGGGAGTAGAATTTCTGGTTCCAAGAGTATAGACATGTTCTAATTTATAAGATGATGCCAAAGTGTTTTCCACAGTGGTTTCCAGCTTGCCCTCTGTCAACAGCGTATAAGAGTTTTTCTTTTTAAATATGAGAATTTTTGTTGTTGTACCTCCTCCCCAACACTTAATATTGTCAGACTTATTAATTTAAAAAATTATTTATTAAAATAAGATTATTTAGGAATAATTTTAGATTTACAAGAAAGTTACAAAGATAAAGCATCCCCACATGCCCTTCACCCAGTTTCCCCTAGTGTTAACATCGTGCATGACTGTGGCTCCTTTGTCAAGTTGGCTTTTCCACATTGACTTTATATCCAGCATATTTATTCAACTATCTTATTATTCTGATTATCTCTGGGCTCCTGTGGGTTTTCTACATAGAAAATCACACCATGTGTGAATAATGTCAATTTTTTTTCCTTGATGAGTCTTTTTAAAAAAATGTATTGCACTAATCATCACCATATTAACAGAATTGGTATTAGAATCCATCCTTGTCTTTTCTGATGTTAATGTGAGTTAAATTTCCTTTAATCGTTCCACCACTTAGTTGTATCAGTCCCGGTGAGTGAGGTTGGCCTGTACTTTTTCTTGTTTGGTTTCAGTTTTAAGGGTGTGCTGGCTTCTTAAAAGAATTTAGAGTTGGGAAGAATTGTTCCTCCTTTTCTGTGCTCTGGAACAGTTTGTATGAGACTCAGATCATCTGTGCCTTGCTTCCTATAACATTCCTTCAAAACCACCTGGTATTTTCTTTGAGGGAAGGTTTCTGTTTTTTCTTGTCAGCTTTTGATAATCTTTCTGGAATATTATCCCTAAACTTTCAGATTTGTTGGCATAGAGCCAACATATTTTCTTTTTTTTTGGAGGAAGGTACAGTGGATTTTAATTTTTTTAATTCTCTTACACTACTTACTTTTTAAAAAAGTTTTCTTTTGGAGAATTTTGTATATATATGGAAACAGACATGAGAGTATAATGAACCCCCATCACTTAGTCCTAGCAGTCATTAATTTACTGCCAGTTATGCTTTATTCACATCCTAATCACTTCCCTTCTTAATACAGTAGTATTTTGAAGCAAAACCAGACATCCTATAATTTTATCTGTAAAGATTTCACTATGTGTCTCTGAAAAATAAAGGTTCTTTTTTTATTTTAAATCACAATACCATTGCCACATCACAAAAAAAATTAAAAATAATTTCTTCATATCATCAAATATCCTGTTAGCATTCAAATTTCCAAATGTCTCAAAAATAGCCTGTCTTTAAGTCTATGCAATGTGTGGGTCTGTAGTTCCTTTTTTATTTTATTTTACTTTATTCTTATTTTTCACCGTGTTGGGGCTTCGTTGCTGCGTGTGGGCTTTCTCTAGTTGTGGCGAGCGGGGGCTGCTCTTCATTGTGGTGCATGTACTTCTTATTGCGGTAGCTTCTCTTGTTGCGGAGCACGGGCTCTAGGCACGCAGGTTTCAATAGTTGTGGCTTGCGGGTTCAGTAGTTGTGGCTCACGGGCTCTAGAGCGCAGGCTCAGTAGTTGTGGTGCACGGGCTTAGTTGCTCCGCGGCATGTGGGATCTTCCTGGACCAGGGCTTGAACCCATGTCCCCTGCATTGGCAGGGGGATGCTTAACCACTGCACCACCAGGGAAATCCCGAGGCTTATTAATTTTATTTATTTTCTCAAAGAACCAGTTTTTGGTTTTGTTGATTTTCTCTATTGATTTCCTGTTTTCAATTTCATTGATTTCTGCTCTTTTTTTATTATTATCTTTTCTTCTGCTTACTTTGGATTTAATTTACTCTGCTTTTTCTAGTTTCCTAAGGTGGAGGCTTAGATGATTGATTTTCGATCTTTCTTCTTTTCTAATATATGCATTCAGTGCTGTAACTTTCCACTTAAGCGCTGCTTTCACTGTCTCACACAAATTTTAATAAGTTGTATTTTAATTTACTTCAAAAGATTTTTTAAATTTCTCTTGAGGTTTAGTCTTCGACCCTTGTGTTATTTAGAAATATATTGTTTAATCTCCAAGTACTTGAGGATTTTCTGGCTGTCTTTCTGTTATTGATTTCTAGTTGCATTCCATTGCAGTTTGAGAGCAGGCGTGGTATAATTCTGTTCTTTTAAATTTGTTAAGGTATGTTTCATGTCCCAGAATTGGGTCTGTAGGTGAATGTTCCATATGAGCTTGGGAAGAAGGTGTACCCTGCTGCGGTTGGACGGCAGTGGAGTCTGTAGGTGTCCATTGTATCCCGCTGCCTGCCTGCCTGCTGGATCTGTCCATTTCTGATGGAGGGTGTTGAAGTCTCCCGTTGTCTTGGTGGATTCATCTGTTCTCTTGCAGCTCTTGGTTAGGTGTGTACATATCAAAGACTATTACATCTTCTTGGAGGTTTAACCCCTTATCGTTATGTTACACCCCTCTTCATCCCTGATCAGTTTCCTTGCTCTGAAATCTGCTCTGTGTGAAATTAATGTAGCTACTCCCTCTCCCTTCCTTCCTTCCTTTAACATTCAGTATTTGTATTTTAGACATGCAGGGGAAGCTATTTGAGAATCCACTAATTTAAAGCAAGCAGCTGTATACAGATAACAAAAGAAACATCTCGTTACAGCTTGGCACACAGCATCCGAAGCAAATAGGCATGAGACTGTGAATGTTTATGTAGCATTAAAACCATGTGAATAACATGCTGCAGGGCTGGGAGAGGGAGAGAGGGAAAATGTAAATGTGAAGACCAGTGTTTCCAGTGCTCTCAGGGTGTAATGCTACATTTCTCATTTGATGACCCATCCGGGTGCTTCAGATGTGATGTGCGGTGAGAATGGCAAGGATGGAGACAACCAATCTGCATACCTGCCTAATATATTTTCACAGGTCTTCTTTCAGTGGAAAACCAGTTTGAGCATCTCTTGAATTTGTTGTTTAATGATAGCTTTCTTATCTCAGGCTTTAAACTCTCTAGATATAAACAGTGAAGTATTTAGTACTTTCCCCTTTATAATAAAATATGTTCCATGTTTCATTAAATATTTATTTATTTATTTAGGCTGCACCAGGTCTTGCGGCATGTGGGATCTTAGTTGTGGCACGCGGACTTTTTAGTTGTGGCATGCATACAGGATCTAGTTCCCCAACCAGGGATCGAGCCTGGGCCGCCTGCATTGGGAGCACAGAGTCTTACCCACTGGACCACCAGGCAGGTCCCCCATGTTTCATTAAAAGTATACACAACAATGATCAAATTAAAGGTTTAAATACTCAGAAATATAAAACCATAGTTAACAAAGCATTAAGTATCTAAACGAAGACTTACTAGATTATAAAACAATAACTAGTAAAATATTAGTATTTAAACAATATTAGAATTTTAACTATATAAATAAACCTCATTAATACTTTGAGAAGGTGGCTTACTATTGAGCAGTAGATATTGGGGAAAAGCCTTTTCTGACATAGCTTTCTGATAGTTCAAGGGATTGTTCGGTATCATTGTATAGCATAAACGTGATTCAGTAAATGTGGCATTACAAATTTCTTAAAAGCTGTGAGTGTTTTACCTTGAATATTATATAATAGTACAGACTTTACTTTCTTCTATTATTTCCAAATACACTTTTATGTGATACATTAGAACACATTAGCTCATATAGACTATAGTATAATCAACTAAATATAGTTTTGTAGGGGTTTTTTCCCCAGCACTTTGAAGACCAAACCACACTATATTATGGCACTGAGGATTCGACCTAACATTTCAGCTATATTTTCTTTGGTAAACATTTTAACGATTGCTAGGTTTTCCTCTTACAATATCAATCACAGATGGTTTATAAATGATATGTGTGTGTTTAATATGAAATACTACTCAAAACAGTCATAGGTCATATTTTTTCAAGAAGAAATTAAACCAGTTGTGAGCAGGAAAAAGCTATATCAAGATCATATATAGAACGAAAATAAAACAGAAAAGAGGAATAAGAACGGGGAAGAAAATTACAGTTGTAAAGGTGTTGGTTCTGAAATGTTCTGTTATTTTTTTTTTTAATTTTATTTCTTTATTTGGCTGCATTGGATCTTTGTTGCTGCATGTGTGCTTTCTCTAGTTGCGGCGAGCAGGGGCTACTCTTCATTGCGGTGCGTGCGTTACTCATTGCGGTGGCTTCTCTTGTTGCAGAGCATGGGCTCTAGGCACACGGGCTTCAGTAGTTGTGGCTCGCGGGCTCTAGAACGCAGGCTCAGTAGTTGTGGCGCACGGGCTTAGCTGTTCCGTGGCACATGGGATCTTCCTGGAGCAGGGCTCGAACCTGTGTCCCCTGCATTGGCAGGCAGATTTGTAACCACTGCGCCACCAGGGAAGTCCCTGAAATGTTCTGTTATTATTATACAAGATAATCAGTCACCAAGCTGAGGATATTTTCTTTCATCAGCATATCAGCTTTGTTTCCTCTGTGAATTCCGCACACGGGATGAGTGGTCACTTGGTCCACGGGGACATTGAAGCACTCATGACGTGGCCCCTGTACCAGATCAGCTTGCTCACTTGCTTTAGGGACACTTTTCTTGAATGTTTCCCCTCCCAAAAGAAACGCATCCAAAATACAGTAAGCCTTCTCAGAATTAAGGATGATATCAAGCTCAAGTGCACAGCCAAGGTTCTTGTCAGGTTTTTCCAGGTAGCAGTGGGTTGTTTCCAGGGCCCTCAGCCCCTGTCCTGACCCTCAGTGGCACAGCAGACACAGATGAGCACGTCTTCCATGAACATTCCTCTCCTCTTACCACTCACGAAAGCTGCACCTTTTAGGTTTTGGTACTTAAATGGTTTGAACGGTTCTCTTGTCATCTTTTCCTTCTCTTTGTCTGATAGTGGGATGTACCGTTTCTGCAGTTGAAACTCCCCTGTGACGAAAAAGCAGTGTAAACTGCCTGGCAGCCACGGGCAACAACTGGAGAGGGCCCGGCTGGCGGCTGCTCCCACTTGCCTCTGATGAGTGTCTGCATGCTCAGTTTACTCTTAACGTGTCTGTGTCTTTACGTGAAGCGAGTTTCTTAGACACAGCAGACAGTCGGATCTTATTTTTTCATCCAGTCTGACAATGTCTTTCTTGTAGTTGGTGTGTTTAGACTATTGATGTTCAAAGTGATTATTATTATTATGTTTTTAATTATTTATTTTTATTTTTGGCTGCACGTGGGCTTTTTCTGGTTGTGGCGAGCGGGGTCTACTCTTCGCTGCAGTGCATGGGCCTCTCACTGCAGTGGCCTCTCTTTGTGCAGAGCACGGGCTCTACATGCGCGGGCCCCAGCAGTCATGGCACACGGGCTCAGTAGTTGTGGCCTGCGGTCTCCAGAGTGCAGGCTCAGCAGCTGTGGTGCCCAGGCGTAGCTGCTCCACAGCATGTGGGATCCTCCCAGACCAGGGCTCAAACCCGTGTCCCCTGCATTGGCAGGCGGACTCCCAACCACTGTGCCACCAGGGAAGCCCCAAAGTAATTATTGATGTAATTAGATGAATATCTGTCATATTTGTCATTGTTTTCTACTTGTTGCCCTTATTCTTTGTTCCTCTTTTTGTCCCCCACTCTTTTTCTGCCTTTTGTGGTTTTAATTGAGGATGTTATATGCTTCCATTTTCTCTCCTTTCTTGGCATGTCCATTACATTTCTCTTTTTACCTCTTTAAGTGGTTGCCCTACAGTTTGCCATATACATTTACAGCTAATCCAAGCCCACTTTCAGGTAACACTGTGCTGCTTCAGGCGCACTGTGAGTGAGTGGGTGCCTCGTAAGAGCGTCCCTTGTATCATTGCCGTCACTCGTGTCACTTGTATAAGCCCACATAATCGAATACATTGTTGCTGTTATTACTTTGAGCAGCTGTTATCTGGAAGATCAATTAAGAATAAGAAAAATAAGTGTTTATTCTCCTTTCACCTACTCCTTCCTCAGTGGCTCCTCTTTCTCTGTGTAGATCTGCATTTCTGACTTACATCATTATCCTTCTCTAAAGAACTGTTTTTAACATTTCTTACAAGGCATGTCTGCTAGCAATTCCTTCAGTTTTTGCTTGTCTGAGAAAATCTTTATTTCTCCTTTGTGTGTGTGTGTGTGTGTGTGTGTGTGTGTGTGAATAGTTTACTTTATTGAGATACAATTCACAGCCACACAGTTCACCCATATGAAGTGTATAATTCAGTGGTTTTTTTGTATATTCTTACTTGTACAACTTAATACATTTCTTTTTAAGATCACATGTCTTGCCTTAATTTTTATTTTTCTTTCTTTTTTTAATATCTTTATTGGAGTATAATTGCTTTACAATGTTGTGTTAGTTTCTGCTGTACGACAAAGTGAATCAGCTATATGCATACATATATCCCCATATCCCCTCCCTCTTAAGCCTCCCTCCCACTCTCCCTACCCCACCTTTGTAGGTGGTCACAAGGCACCAAGCTGATCTCCCTGTGCTATGCGGCTGCTTCCCGCTAGCTGTTTTACGTTTGGTAGGGCGTATATGTCCACGCCACTCTCTCACTTCGTCCCGGCTTACCCTTCCCCGTCAAGTCCGTTCTCTATGTCTGCGTCTTTATTCCTGCCCTGCCCCTAGGTTCATCAGTACCATTTGTTTAGATTCCATATATATGTGTTAGCATGCGGTATTTGATTTTCTCTTTCTGACGTACTTCATTCTGTATGACAGACTCTAGGTCCATCCACCTCACTACAAGTAACTCAGTTTCGTTTCTTTTTATGGCTAATATTCCATTGTATATATGAGCCACATCTTCTTTATCCATTCACCTGTTGATGGACACAGGTTGTTTCCATGCCCTGGCTATTGTAAATAGAGCTGCAGTGAACACTGTGGAACATGACTCTTTTTGAATTATGGTTTTCTCTGGGTATGTGCCCAGTGGTGGGATTGCTGGGTCGTATGGTAGTTCTGTTTTTAGTTTTTTAAGGAACCTCCATGCTGTTCTCCATAGCGGCTGCATCAGTTTGCATTCCCACCAGTGCAGGAGGCTCCCTGTTCTCCCACACTCCTTCATTTTTGAAGGATAACTTCTCAGGGACAGAATTCTACGTCAGTAGGTTTTTTCTCTCAACGCTTTAAATATTCCCCTCCACTCTCTTCTTGCTTGCTTGGTTTCTGATGAGAAGCTAGATGTAATTCTTATCTTTGTTCCTCTCCAGGGAAGATATTTTTTCCTCTGACTTGTCACAGAATTTTTTTCTTCATCTCTGATTTTCTGTAATTTGAGAATGACATGCTTAGGTGTAGTTCTTCGGACACTTACTGTACTTGGTGTTCTCTGAGCTTCCAGAATCTGTGGTTTGCTGTCTGACGTTAATTTAGGGACATTCTTAGTCATTATCGTTACAGATATTTTTCTCCTGTTCCTTTCTCTCTTCTCCTTCCGTGTTCCAGGTGTGTGTGTTACACCTTGCGTAGTTGTCCCACAGCCCTCGGATGCCCTGTTGTTTTCTTTCCCACGTCTTTGTTGTCTTTGCCTTTCAGTTTGGGATGTTTCTATTGAGACATCTTCAAGCTAAGAGGTCCTTTCCTCTGCAGTGTGGAATCTGATAATAAGCCCATCAAAGGCATTCTTCATGGGAATTGGTGGGAACTGGACCTGGTGGTCCAGTGGTTAGGACCGGCGCTTTCACTGCCAGGGCCTGGGTTCAATCCCTGGTTGGGGAATTAAGGTCCTGCAAGCTGCTCGGCATGGCCTAAAAAGGCGGGGGGCATCTTCATTTCTGTTTCAGTGTTGTTGTTCTTAAATCTCTAGCATTGTTTTCTTTTTGGTTCTTAGGATTTCCATCTCTGCTGACATTGCCCATCTGTTCTTGTGTGCTGTCTACTTTATCCATTAGAGCCCTTAGCAAAGTAATCATAGTTGTGTTAAATTCCCGATCGATAGTTCCAGCGTCCCAACCACGTCTGGTTCTGATACTCGCTCCCTCTTTCAAGTGTGGGCGTGGTTTTCTTCTCCCTTTGGTTTGCCTTGTCATTTTTTTCTGGAGAGCCAGACATGATGTCCTGGGTAAAGGTAAACAGGCCTCAGTGACGTGGTGGCGAGGTGTGTGGCGGGCGCGTTGGAGTCCTGTGACTAGGTTCTGTGGGTGAGCCTGTGCCCCCCGTGAATTTGGCCAGAGTTTCTGTGTCTCTCTCCTCCTTTACACGGGGCAGGACTGGAAGGTTGGAGTGGGCTGCCGGCGAGTATTTCCCTTCCTCTTGGGCAGTTAGGCTGTGGTTAACTGGTTCCCCCCGAGGGCACAGCTTGTCAGGAAGATCAGGGCTCATTTTTCCCCTCGCCCAGGAGCGGGGAGCAGGGGGCTAGAGGTGAATCTCAGAATTGCAGGGCCTCCCTGGGACCGGTCCCCCGGTGACCCCCAGCCCCGCCCATCCGTCTCTAGCCTCGGGACAGCGGTTTGCCCTGTGGCATCACCTCTCTTCTCTTACAGTCTTTGAGATTTCTGGTCATTCAGCTTTTTAACCCACTTCAGGGTGGAGTGGAGACATCCAAGTCCTTCCACAGGGAACCTGCAAGTCCCTCGGAAGGTTTTGCTTCTCAGTTTTGTGCACACTGAGCCCCCAGCGCTCCTCAGTTACAGTGTCGGTTTTCTACCCAATAACCCTTAACTGATTGTAGATGTTGTGCCCCCTCTGCTAGGTGCTGCTACCCAGAAGTTGAGTAAAATAGGCCCTCCTTGGGCTCAGGGCAGGGCGGGGTGGCATGTTCTGTGCTGTGAGGTGGCTGTGTTACGGGGGTCGGAGGACAGGAGGAGGCCAGGGTCGCTGGGGCGCAGTCAGGAGACACTGCTTGAAGTGGCAGAATAATTTGTAACTGGTGTGAACCAAAACAAAACTCGAAGCAAGTGTGGTTAATACGGACGTGGTGACGCACTGCTGCACGCTTTGAAATGGTTCTTTGATCTCCAAGCTGTTTTTACTTCGTTCCTACCACTAAAACCAAGGTTACACTTACATTTTCTCTTACGTTTATTCTGCAAGAGTCCCTGAACCTCGTGTTTCAGTTTCTTCTCTACTTGCCTTTTTCTTTGCAGGGTTTCATGAACACATCTTTGTGTATTTGCTTGACGAAAACACCAAGAATAACCTTTTCCATTTGCTTCTTGCTGTAAACTGAGGAAAAAGCACCAGTGTGGAAGTCTGGGGTTGGGGGGAGCCTTGGGCTGAAGCGTTAGGGGAGCACAGTTGACAAAAGCGTGGGCCCTGCAGGTAAGCGGCCTGGTTAGATCCAGTCCCAGCTTTGGACTTCAGGCCAGTTACTTACCCATCTCAGTTGCTTTAGTTTCCTTATCTGTGAAAGTGAAATGAATTAATTTCAGTAAAATCTTCAAAAGGACACTGGCGTCCAGTTCTCACAGCAGCTGAGGGACCTTGGGCAAGTTACCTGATCTCGCTGGGCTTCATGTGTTTAAACAAAACATAGTTTTCTGATTCTTTGTACATATTTATTTACTTATTGGCCATGCCGTGCGGCTTGCAGGATCTAGTTCCCCAGCCAAGGATTGGCAGTGAGAGTGTGGAGTCCCAACCACCGGACCGCCAGGGAGTTCCCCCTTCGTACATATTTAAACTCTAGTTGGTCCCAATCCGTTTTATATTTTTGAGCCCTTGAAGTTACTCCTTTCTGTTTTTTGTATCAGTGGGACTAAAGAGATAGCTGTTGCCAGCAATATACATATTTTGTGCTAAAAATTATTTAAATTGTTGGAATGGATCTAAGGCTAGTTGTAGATGTTAGTCCCCTAATGTGCTAAGTTTTAGGTAAAGTATTGCCCAAAACAGTGCTTTATCTTTTATTGAAAGCCTAGTCTTCATTAATGACAGTAATTGTCAAGGGAGAGGCCTCTATTTTTATATTTTTGCTTCAGATGACCAGGAGTGAAAGTCTCAATGGTCATCTATTCTTTCTTTAAAACTTCTTACATAAAAGCACAAAATTTTTGGTGAATCGTCATTAAAATAATCACGTCCCAAATACAGAAATAAGTTGTAAGGTAGAGAGTCCATGACAGCAAGGAAAGAGGCAACTAAGTCTGACTGGCTTTTGGGCCGTATCGTCCCCCAGAGTTGTCGCTTGACAGCCGTGTTGATCCAGCATCTTGGCTGGATGAAGAATGTTCCTGACTCTCAGCTTTGAGCTGCTAAAGATAAAGAGAGCAGTAGTTTTACGCTAAATTCTGTTTTAGTTTGTTAACTTTTCCCTCATTTCTTCACAATGCAACTTGTGAAATTTCCATTTCACTTGCTTTGGCTTCGAGCCCTAAATAAAAAGTAGCAAAGGTCTCCTTTCTGAGGATTAAAATTTTTACCTGTTTTATTATGGTTCCTTTGTTTTGCTTTTGCTTTTTAAATCAGTTCTTGCTGTTGGAGGTTCTGTTTTTAGCCCTTGGTGGGAGTTCCCACTGGTGAGCACGTGGATCTCTCTGACCCTCAGGCCCTCGGCTGCAGATGTGGGTCTAAGGATAGGGGACACAAGGGACCATATTGCTTATCTCCAGACAACTCAAGTGTGACCGGAAAGTTTCTGGTCTTGATTACAGAACAGAACTATTCTGCTTCATATAAACGGCGGCCGTAATCACAAAGTAAAGTGGGAATTAGTTTGCTTGCATATGCTCTGCAGACTCCGTAGCATCTGCGGGTGTCGTCCAGACTCTGGGTGACTTCCCGTCTGTCTCCGCCGCGAACCTCCTGGTCCCCGTGTGTCTCCTGCCTTAGGGCTGCCGGTGTCGCGGTGAAATGTGTGCCTCCTGTGTCGGTCTTCACGTCTAGATGGTGAATTTGCCAAGAACCAAAATTGAGTCGTGTTCTTCCTTGTGACCGGAGCTGACACAGCCCCCGCAGGGAGCCTGGAGCCCCCGTGGCCGTGTTGCTGCTGTGTGGCTCCCGCCGCCAGGAGGGCGGGAGGCCTGCGTCCCCTGCACCCTCCCTATCGTCAGGGCGGCTTCATCCATGACCGAGTGGCCGATGACCGTTCCCTTGCCGTTGAGTCAGGGCCGTGGCGTCTGCTGCTGGCACCTCCCTGGTCACGGCAGGCTGCTTCCTGCCCCCGGCTGATGTTTCTGGGCCTCTGCTGGGCGGTGGCTCTTCCCCTCTCCTCACACGTCCCTCCGCCAGGCTCCCGCACCTCCCCAGCTGCCAGCAAAGCGCGTCCTTCCCTGTCTGGGCTCCTGACGGCACCGGCCCGGCCGAGCGATAGATCCCCAGGGCACAAGCTGCGTGCCTTTTTCTCCACTGTGTTGCATTATTTATTGCATTAAATGTGTATAAATTGAATAGAATATAATCAGCTTTTTGCTTTTTCAGCTTTGAAGAAACTGGTCAGAGAATCGTCATGTTAAAAATGCTTCCTCTGTGTTGGTCTACAAGCAAACATGTTCAGTCCAAAAACTGTAGGTTTAAACAGTGCATTTATCCCTGGAAGTTCAGTTTAGGAAAGGGGCTGCCTCCAGATTTACATTTATTTTAGGTCTGTTTCCCCTTCTTTGCACTGACCGCCCACCTCATCTCCTAGGGCGCTGTCTTTGCCCTGGAGCCAGAGGACGAGGAGCGCCCCGCGGGCGCCGCGGAGGACAGCAACGACATCTACATCCTGCCCAGTGGCGGCTCCACGCTCGCCAGCCCCCCGGAGTCTCCGACGACCGCGACAGCGTCCTGGCAGGCCGAGGGCTTCCCCGTGTCGCTGTCCAGCAGCCAGAGCTGGCGCACCGAGAGCCCGCCGGTGTCCCTAGGTCCCGAGTCGTGGCAGCAGGTCACAGTGGACCCCGAAGAAGTCAAGAGCCTGGACAGCAACGGGGCTGGAGAGAAGAGCGAGAACAACTCCTCCAACTCTGACATCGTGCACGTGGAGAAGGAGGAGGTTCCCGAGGGTGCGGCGGCCGCGGCCCTGACGGCGCCCGGGGAGCCCGGCCCCGAGGGGTCGGCCGGCCAGCCAGCCAGTCCCGCGACACCTCTGTTCGCGGCACTTGCGGGAGAAGAGGCGGGAGCGGCCGCGTCCGAAGCTGCCGAACTGGAGCAGGAGGGCGTCCCGCCGCTAGAGCACCCAGTAGAGCCCCCAGCAGCCCCGCCGGGCGGAGAGCAGGCGGCCCGCGGGCGGGGGGGGCTGGGGGCAGGGCCCCCCCCGGGCGGCCCCGGGAAAGCTGGCCCGCCGCCCGCGGGCAAGTCCCTCCTGCTCTTCGGGGGGGCAGCCGCCGCTGTTGCCATCCTGGCGGTGGCAGTTGGGGTGGCCCTGGCTCTGAGAAGGAAGTAGATTTTTCGGAGAGAGGAGACAAAAAGGCGCAAGGTTTTAGTTGTGTCGACTGGACTGGAGCGGCCGGAAGCTAGCTGGACATCCCTTGGACACTGCGGGGTCAGGAGGACTTGGGTCCGCAGGGCAGGGGGCCGACCCACTTGTTAGGGCTTGAGCTGGAGGCTGCGCACAGTGGTCTGATTGGAGGTCCCGGGCCTGGGCTCCTGCTAGGTTCAGGGTCTTGTGTGTAAAGTGCCCCCCGCCTGGCGTCCACGGCCCCTGGGTAGCTCCCGGGCCTGGGGCCTGTGCCCTGTAGGGTGCGCAGCCTCCTCCGCCCACCAGCCCTGTAGCGCCTTCCCCAGTGGTGACAGCCCCACCCCACGTGTCTCCCCGTGTTGCCAAACGTCCCCCGGGGATAACGTCATCCCATGAGAGCCACAGTCTCAGAGCGAGAGGGTCCCCGTGGGGGCGCCTGGGGGGCAGACCCCAGGCAGGAGGTCGTGGCTGTAGGCCCTTCAGCTGCTGGCACACTCCTGCCTGGAGTCTCTCAGCTCCTCTGTTCTTCCCGCCCTCAGTCCCGCACCCCAGGTGCTCTGCTGGGTCTCAGCCGCCTCTCAGGTACTGCCCTGCCCGCCTCGCCCCAGGGTGCCCCGAGGCCCCGTGCAGAGGGCTCGCCCGATGCTTCCCGCAGTTCCCCTTGTAAAGATGCTGCCTTTAGTCTTTAAACGTACAAGACCGAAGAGACCCGGGGCCCCTGCCCGTGACTGCGGGGCAAGTTTGTCTCCGCGTCGGAAGCTGGAGGGTGGCTTAGCTGGCCTGTCGAGGTTGCTTCCAGCCCTTTTGTCTGTGGCCACCCTTGAGCCGATGGGGACTCGCCGGCTGGCAGCATCTCTCTTGCTGGGCATCGCTGTCCGTGGCCTGGACTAGCGTGATTCCCAGGTTCTGGCCTCAGCCTCCTTCCCACTCAGGCCGCTCCTCGGCGGTCTCTTGCCAGGTGATAAGGGTTTCCACACGTGGGCTTACAGACCAGGGAATCATAACTCTCATTCAGTACACAGTCTCCTAAGTATCATTGAAGTAGAAAGCAGGAAAGAGAGGCTGCCCTTGAGGTTCTAGCTTGGCTTTCAGAGTTCCATAACGGAGGCTTACACTGAGCTCGTCACAGCCCAAATGCCAGAGTGACAAGCCGTAATGATCACGGTCAGCACGTGCCCGTGGAGACTCAGCGTAGCCTCATCCGCTGACCGCATCCCTCACGGTGGGGGACCGCGTCTCATCATGCCTGAGGTCAGTGTCACTGATGGGGACACACGTGCTTGAGACAGGTCATCTCAGATTTATCCTAGTAAATGTAACAGGTTACTTTTTAAATCCTGAAATTTGTAATAAAATTACTTTACCTATCCTGATCATCAAAACTTGATGTTTTAAATGTGCTTTATTTTTTTAAATTAAATATTCTTCCTAAAGCGATATACTGTTTAGAAGTTGGTCAGAAAGGTCTGGAGTGTGTGGGTGTGTGTGTCTGTGCAGCTGTACCAGGCAGTGTATCTTGGGTTCTGAGTTTTTGTGTCTTGTTGGGGAGGGATGTTGCTCAGGGTCTTGGTGTCCTTCACTGAGGAGCCAGAGGTGAGGGGTGAGCGTTTCCTCCGTGTGTTCCGAAGGCAGCACTGGTGCTTCTTAGGGGAAGAGCGAACTGCTGAGTCGTCTTCATTCTCTTCCCTTTTATGACAGAATATTCTCTTTCCAGTGTTTACATGTAAACTCTGGATCCTCAAGCCCATGGGCTGAACGCACTGAAGCACTAACAGGTTCGTTTCTGGGCGGCTGGCGGGAGGGCGGCTGGCGGGAGGTCTGCGCTGCGGAGGCTGAGGTCTGCGTTCTCCACGGCGGAGGGGTAAGGCGGGGCCACACTTTACTCAGCAGTGACCCAGACAGCGTGGCCTTCAAGCACGGGGTTCCCGAGTGATAGGACCTCAGCATCCCCTCTGGTCGTGGACAGGAGGAGGGAGCGCCTAGTAAGGACAGTGGTGGTAGCGGCTCCCGTGTTTTGCTGTGACGTTAAAAACTGCTGCTCAGCTGCCCACCCCCTTTATGGTGGGACTGGAACATCTGAGTCTAAGGTAGAGGGAGGATGATGGTGGGATGCAGGTGTGGAACTCAGACTCGCCCTTTTGTCACCCTCGTTTGAACTGCTGTGTTGGTAGGTCCTGCAGAACTCTTAACTGCTGTATTGAATGTAATGATTTCTGATCACTTGGCAAAAGACACTGAAGGTTTCTTGAGAAAAATACCAGGATTAAAGAATGCTAGTTTATGTTCTCTGTAGTAAAGTGGTGACAACTCCGGGGCCTCAGAAACCAGTCAGTCCCAGTGTGCCTTACGGCCATCAGCACTGCCCCCAGAAAGCTTTCTAGATGAAAAGCCATCTGCTGACCATCTGGTTCCAAAAGGCTGATCCTCCGCTCGCCTGTTCTCTCTCTCCCTGGGTGTGTCCCTGGGGAACAGGAACCAGAGACGTGGTTTTTGAACCGCAGCCCCTGTTCATTTCCCATAGAAATTCATTTCCTCAGTCTCTTGCTGATTCCTGCTAATATAAAAGCTGTGCCTGTTCCTTGCCTTTTCCCTGAAGGCTTGGCATGGGGACAAATGTCATACCCGTAGAATTTTTAAATTATTTTAAGAGATGTTTTATAGAAATGAAAGGTAGGTAAGATTTTTTCCCCTCTTCTCTTAATTTCTTATGTCTGTTTACACAAACTTTCCTTACCAAGAATTTGATGTGGTCATTTCATCAAGAGGGGCTGTCTGGTCACTTTGTAGAAACAGCTTCTAGCCTCTGGACCAGCTCCACGCAGGCGGTATCTCGTGTCAAGTCTCAGCAACACAGCTGACGCCAGGAGAATGTGTCCTCTTCCCCAGAGGACCAGGATCTGTCCTTGATGGAGCCCCCCTGTTCTCCACTCCCCGCAAGGGTCGGCTGTGAGCTGGGCTTGAGTTCAGGGAGCGTCTCTTTTCCTTTCCCTAAACAAGGGTGGTCATTATCGTCTCAGCAGAGGGGCTGAGCGTTCACAACACACCAGGGACTGTCGGAGGGCCTCCCTCATCACGCTTCCCCTTCGCACCCCCTTGGGGTCACTACTGTCCCGAAGGCGTCTGGCATCTGTGCGGCAGGCGACAGTGACAGCTTCTGACTCAGGTCTAGGGCTTCCCCGGCATCTCCCATCCTTGTAACCTGCAGAGGTACCGGCAGGTACCCTGTCCCGCGTGGGGCGGCCCATGCCCCGGGGAGGCTGCGGTTGGGCAGGTGCTGAGCCAGCTCCGTGGGACCGCACGCGGGAGCCAAGGTTTCATCAGTCCGTCCTGCTGCTCAGCCTCTCCCAACATGGACCTGGCGCCTGGCAGTTCCAGACCCGCCCCACTGGACTAGGGTCTCCTTGGCTTCCTTGGGTGGTGTGGGGGACAGGTGCCCGTCTGTGCCCCCCGGGGCGCAGGGGGCGCCCACTCGGACACAGGCATGTCTTGGGAGCTGACGCTGGGAGCGCGACCTAATCGGGAAGTCAGTTACTGAAGTGTTGATCCACATCTCCCCTTTCTTCGCACAAGACAATTATTCCACCGTCCCGTCTACACCGCAAGCGCTACTGTAGCCCAGGGGGCTGTTCCCCAGGTGTCCGCAGGGCCGCCAATCCCGCCGCCCCTCATGGCCACACCACACCCTCCCGCGAGCTATTTAGAGCAAGTGTTGGCCTCCTTCCCCAGGGAGAGCCGGAAGGTGGGCCCCTCCCTGTTACGTCTGCGCGACGATTTCTGATTTCTGGTGGGAGAACCGTACTAAGCGGTTGGGTTCTTGGTCAGCACCGAAGCGAGGGACAACTTACTGTTTCCCTAGACTTGCTGTGTTCTTGCTGTCACAGTTGTTCACTTCCTTCTTCAGGATAAAAGTGCCTCTTCCTACCTGACTTGTTCCTTGGCTGCGGTCTGTGTATTATGGATTCTGATGCTATCATCCCTCCTAAGTCCTGTGGTGAAACGGTCACCGTGGTAACACCCTCTTCCTGTGTGAGGTCCCTCTGCTCTCCTGCACAGCTGGTCTGTGGGTTATTCCGGCTCCGCCTGCCTTCATCATTGGCCTTCTGTGCTCGCTGGGGGAAAGCAGCAAAGCACAGCTCTGTGAATGGTGCTCTGTTGCAGGCAGCGTTGGGAGCAGACACCAGAGGGTGTAATGAAATGAGCCTTGAAGACACTGATGACTCACCTTTCTGTTCACACAGTAACCCCCTGCCTCGACTCGGGAGGGCTGCTTCCAGACCATCAGCCTTGTCATCTTACGTACGTACCTATGTGGTTTGACTGCAGGTTCTGAAAACACGCTAGCAACACCCAAAGGCCCACTCGCACAGCTGGTGAACTTGCTGGAGAATAAAAGCGGCTCCGGGGCTGCAGCCCCGAGAAGCAGCCCAGCAGTCAGTGCTGGCTCCTGAGGAGCCGGTCTGAGTACGCCGGATGGGTCTCTGGACTTTCAGTGATGCCGAGCATCTTTTGTTCTCTTAACCATCACTTAATTCAAATAATTAAAAAGCAGGATGAAACGTTCTCTTAATTAAAAACATCTCAATTCTGTCCACGAGGGTTGTGATGTAAAATGCACCAATCTCCAGGACGTCCCCGAGTCCTGGTGGCCAGGATGTGCTCGAGGCTGTGGCGTCTGCGCGACGCTGGCTGGGGGAGAA
>NW_006797390.1:9356302-9378680 GCF_000442215.2 Lipotes vexillifer
AGCGGTCGTCTTGCTTTACGACCGAGGAAGAGGGTCTGACCTGGCCTGGAAGACCAACACCAAAACACGTACGAACTGCATTGAAGCGGCGGCTTACTGTATTAATGTACACAAAACAGTGGCAGGTAAAAATGCCGCGACAAAGTATTTATTTACGTACTTACTGCACCACATGGCACGCGGGATCTTAGTTCCCCAACCAGGGGTCAAACCCGTGGCCCCTGCAGTGGAAGCGCGGACTCTTAACCACTGGACCGCCAGGGAGGTCCCTGAAAATTTGAAGCATTGTAAGAGAGAGTCTGGGATGATTTGGTGCTTTAGAGCTCCTTTCTCTTCCGTTAGTTTAGAGCTGACTGCTTGAGTTCAAATTGCTCCTGGGCCTGGAAGAAAGTATCTCCCTGCTGAGGCACATTGTACTGACTGATTCCTGTGTCTGTGTGCATGTGTGAGTCACCCTGTTTCCACGGTGACATGAACCCTTTAAATCTAGAAGATTGTTTCCGGAGGCGCAGCCACACCTACTTGCTTTTAGGACTTGCAGCATTCTGCAGGTGTCAGCCTGAGACCCAGCCCTGGGGTGCTGTGTTCAATGCTGAACCATGGAGTCATTTTTCTTTTCTGGTAAGTTTAAACTCAGGGAACAGGGAAGTGGTTTTGGTAACAACGTGTTTATCAGTACTTAATTACTCGTGTTCGAACTGTCCTTCCCCAGAGCATCATGGTCACAGTAACGAGGGCGTTTCTGTTACTGGTGATGTGAGGTCTGGGCCCTACCCACCACTGCACTTGGACGCAGACCAATCCCAGGAAACACAGCGCTGGGGACAGACCGGGCTGTGTTGCTTCTAACCGTAAGTACTCTGGTTTACTCTGGTGCTAAGTGATTACGTTTTGTTATTGTATTCTTTTTTTTTTTTCAAATTTTATTGGACTATATAGTGTTTTGTTTTGTTTAAATTTATTTATTTTTGGCTGCATCGGGTCTTAGTTGCCCCGCGACATGCAGGATCTTAGTTCCCCGACCAGGGATCGAACCTGCATCCCCTGCACTGGAAGGCGGATTCTTGACCACTGGACCACCAGGGAAGTCCCTGTTATTACCTGTATACTGACTGTGTGTCTAGAAAAGGGAGCCACCACAAATGCTGTCTAACTGTTCTTTCATCTTATATGCCTAGAAACCGGTTCTCTCCATAAGCAGCTTCATAGGTGCAGATGAGCTGGGGGCATGGCTGGAAGATGAAAGTGTAAAGATTCTTCACAGACATTCCCCACAGGACAGATGCAGTAGCTTCTCCAGTAGCTTAAAGTTTTTATCAAAACCTTGACTTCTTGGAAAGAGAAAAGGGTGCGTTTAGTTACATGATTTTGGAAACTGGTTGACATAGGCCTTGAAATTACCTCCACGTCTTTTAAATGCCTGTGGTTCCTGACTCAAGTAGAAGGAAATCACGGTGAAAAAGTCAAAACAAACACATTTTGAGGTCTGATTTTCCTGTTAAACGTTTGAGTCCAGAACCTCTTGTGCTGCTTGGTTTTTAAACAGGAAGACTGAGTGCGCCTGAGCCAGCGGGGCCAGGGTCACCCTGAGCCGGGACGGAGCCACGATGCTGAGCAGGTCATGGGCCCTTGCTGCCACCAGCTGGCCAGAAACCGGTCACCCACAGTGGGCCAGCGGGGCGCCACGGGAGCCGTGGGGCTGGTATGGGCCACTGACTGATTCTGGACCGGGGGCCCTACATCAACGGCAAGTCCAGGAAGGACGATTAATTAAACCCATCCCCTTGGACCCCTCCGGTATCTGGTGGTGCTGCCTTCTTCCATCTGCATCTGGAATGGCCCAGGCTCTTGGGGTGAACCTCGAGGAAATACACGGTGAGAGATTTCCTGTGTTGGTGGAAACAGCTTTGGTATGTGAACACACACGGCATTAAACCTCTCTATGAAAGCTAAAAAAAAAAAAAAAAAAAAGACTGCACGTCCTTACTATTGAAGGTGTCCCTGTTTTGAGGGGAATTTTTCACTTGTAAGAGGTCCGTGCATTCCCTTTCCAATCCCTGGTCCCCTCACGCTCGGCACTGCCTGTGGTAACACCACCACCACCGAGGGTGCGCTTTTTTTTTTTTTTTTTTTTTTTTTTTTTTGCTGCACTGCACGGTATGTAGGATCTTGGTTCTCTGACCAGGGATCAAACCTGCACCCCCTGCAGTGGAAGCACGGAGTCTTAACCACTGGACCGCCAGGAAAGTCCCAAGTGGGTTTTTTTAAAAAACAAAAAAACATTGTGTGTTCTTTTCCTTCTGCCTTTTTATTTGTCAATCTGCTTTTATTTTGTTGTTTTTTTTTTTCTTTTTTGGCTGCAGCTTGTGGGATCTTAGTTCGCCGACCAGGGATCAGACCTGGTCCCTGCAGTGGAGGTGCAGAGGAGTCCTAACCACTGGACCACCAGGGAACTCACGATCTGCTTCTAGATCTGATTTTCAGGCGGGGACCTTTCCAGCAGACATTAGGTAAAGGCACAGTGTGTGGATGGATGTAGATGATGTGAAACATTCACACACGTACGTGAAGAAACCCTAAACGGTCCCTGGCTTTAAAATGGTGAGAGATACACAGCTGCCACCTCGTGCCTGTCTTCTCTGAGCATGCTGAAGTGGCCGAGGCTCCATCTCTGTGGAGACAGCTACACTGCTGTCACCATCTCAAGGTGTAACCAGTCGCACTTTTGCTGAGTCGTCCCTTCAGTCCATCTCCTGGAGCAAGAAAGGACAACAGCCGGGATTAGCCAGCCTCCCTCCTGAGCCAGGACCCTAGACCTGAGCCTCTAGGGCCAGTCAGCAGAAGTGCAGCTGGGGCTCTGCAAACAAACACAGCTTTCACCAAGTCACTTATGGTGCCAAGAGGCACCTCAGTGGGTGCGAGGACTGGACCAAGGTTCTGTTTCAGTCCCACAGTGTCTGGAAGCTGTTAACAGAGGCTTATCTCCTTCCAACAACAGCTCAGCTTGGTTTCGCAACGAGTTGGGGTTTGTGTTCTCCCTCCGGTTTTTACTTTTAAAAGCCCGTATAACCGAAGGCCACGCAGAGAGAATGCTTTTAAGGCTCATCAACTACATTTTAAGAGGGTCAGACACCTGAGCAATGCTCCCGACACATAAAACCCCAAAATTTATGGATAGGATACATCCACTTTCCCTTCCAGGTGGTCTATGAAACGGAAGCACCGGACTTTCTAATATCCTGGGTAGAGGACAGATGTATGCAGTTTTTACCCGCTTTTGACCGCTAACCCTCCTTGGGTAAGCATGTGTTTTAATTTAAATTATACTCATTTTTGTGACAAGGTGAGGCTGACAGTAGACTGGGGAAGCCCAGCGTGGGCCCCTCCAGCCCCCTCTCCTGCTCGCCCCCCAGCAGCTCTTACAAGCCGGTGAAGGGTGCACAGTCGGCCTCCGCTGCCCTGTGACAGCAGCTCCTCTCAGAAACAACCGGACTCCCGGACGCAGAACCAAGCCTTTCCTCCTGAGCAGGAAGGGCCGTGACCACCTTCCCTGGGGTCTATCCCCAGCAGGCAGCCCTGCAGCGAGGGTCCCAGAGCTCAGAGGGGGGCCGGGGTGGGGAGAGGCGGACACCAAGGGGGGCTAAGAGCCCAGGAGCTGCCACAACTGGCTCTTACGTTTTGGGCTAAGTTCCTCACGTAGGCGAGAAGGTTCTGGTTGATGAAGGTCACTGTGGTGTGAAAGACATCTTGGAGCACAGCTGGCGAGTGGTCAGCCACCTTTTTGGCCACGAGCATGGTCAGCAGGAGCAATGTCTTCTCGCGGTCCACGTCCGCAGGGTAGAGCTGCGTGAGTTGTTCCAGCGCGGCCGCCAGGCACCGCCTCCTGTCCTGCATGGGTGGAAGCAGAGGCGCAGTTACCAGGCCTCCCACGGGGAGGAGGGAAGTGCTGTAAACAGCTGAGGAGGCAAAGCCGGGGGCAGGCGAGGCACACCCCCTCCGCCCCCCCGCGGCGGGTCCTCGTCTCCTGCTTGGAGGCACCTGAGATCAAGGTCAGTCACCACCCAAGGGGTCCAGCCCGGTACATGGGAGCAGGGAGGGGGATGGCGACCTCTTGTCAGGAGAGGCCTCATGCACCGCCAGACTGGAACGGACCTTCCATGCGCCAACACGTGGCAGCAAGAACGGCACGATCAGCCTGTGTCTGATCCACGCTGGCCAGCAAAGTTCACAGGGAGGCTCCCTGACAGACGGGCCTTCCCGAAGGCAGGAGGCTCGACCCGTCGGGCCCAGCCCGAGGGCGTTTCTAGGTCACGGGGGCCCCGCCACCTCAGTGGTCAGCGGAGTGGACATGCTGTTTCAGGACAAGTCGCATCCGTCTCGTTAACCTTTGGGGGCTGTGTCCCCAGACTTGAGTCTCACTGCAGGTTCAGGTTTTCAGCTGTCAAGTGACTTTTTTCCAAGAGACAGTTCGCCCGGCTGACTCTCTCTCCAGCAGTCACGAGCTGAGCCACCTCCCTGGACGCTGGTCTGTCTGCCAGGAGGCAGAGGACAAGCCCCATGGGTTTTCTCACTCACCTCCTCCGACAGGCTCGTGTTACTGAACTGCGCGGCCAGGCCAGCCACCAGCCCCGGGCAGATGCTGCACTCCATCCCGTCCCCAATCTGGGCGAGCTGCCTGGCGATGTCCCGGACCACTTCCTCCTGAGTCTCAGAGTCTAAGGTGCAGACGGTGGGGGGGGGGGGGGGGTCAGATGACGCCCCTCTCACCCCGCTCCCGCTCACCCCGCTCCAGGAAACAGGTGGGTCCTGCATCCACAGCCCAGTGAGGACCGTGTGAACACGGGAACAGGTGCAGGGGCTGGGTGGGAGAAGGACCTGTGATGCCGGGGTAGCCACAACCTGGGCTCGAAGCCCAGCGTCCAACGGCTGTCGGCAGGGGAAGCGGTCAGGACAGAGGCTCCGCAGCCTCTCATCCTGGACTCTGCCTCCTGCCCCCCTCCAACCCCTCCCCAGATGCCACGCTCTTCCTCCCTGGACACCATCTGAGCCCCTCCCCGGGACAGAAGCTTCCAGGGGCTCTGGGCTTCCCAGCTGTGGGCTGACTCCCGGGTACGCAGCTGGGGGCCCAGGGCACGGAGTGACCAGCCCCCTTGCTGCTGCTCCCCACGGCACAGAAAGTGTACGCGCCCCACCTCCAGCCCCTCTCTGCCCGTCACACAGGTGGAAGGCGTGTGGCAGCCAGCCCTGCATTGAGAGAGTTGCTGGCATTGTTTTTCCAACAGCATTTGCTCACTTGTGTCTCTGTGTCACATTTTGGTAATTCTCGCAATATTTCAGACGTTTTCATTGTTATGTATGTATTTGTATGGTGACCAGTGACGGCACTGCTCCAACACGCTGCAGGCTCAGAGGATGGTTAGCGTGCAGCAATGCAGAAGTCCTTTTCATTAAGGCACGAACGCTGTTAAAGACAGCGCCATTGCACACTGAACACACCTCCGTGTAGTGTACACGTAACGTCTACACGTGCTGGGAAACCAGAGGGTCCAAGTGCCGCGCCTTGTGGTCTGGACCCCGACCAACAACCTCGCCCAGCGTCCCTCGGGGTCTGGGTGGGTGCCGGCCCAGGACCTCTGCGGGCACCAAACTCCAGGGGCCGGCGTCCCTCACGTGATCACCTCCACCTCATACAACGCCATCGCACAGCAAATTCAAGTTTTGCTGTGGGGAACTTTCTGGAACTTTTTTCCCCAAGTATTTCCAACCTGTGGTTGGTGGAATCTGCCGGCAGTGCCTGCACAGCCCTGCGCCCGTGGAGTTCCGCGGGCCCGGCTGCAGCCCTGACCTCACTGAGACGTGTCTGTGTGACCCCAACACGAGCCCTCCTCACCCCAAAACCTCCTACTACCCGCCCACCTCTGCTCGGGGACAGGTCACCACTCACCTGCTGAGACCTCCTCGACCTAGGTCGACAGCCCGGCCACGCTCGACCCCGTGGTCCCCTTCATGGCCCAGCCCGTGCGCTTGTCCTGACCCGCCTCCCACACAGCCCCCGACGGCCCCGCTCTCCCACCTCCTCCCGTCCAGCCGAGCGAACAAATCCACTGACAAGTGGCGGCCAGGCCTCCGTTCTGCCCGTTGCTTCCACACCTCCTCAGGCTCCTGACCACACACCACTTCCTACCCAAGCGCCCACCTTGCCCACCTTGTGCGTACAGTCTGAGGGGGGCTTGGTGCAGACGGGGGCCAACGGGGCAGCAGACCTGAGAGCAGAGCTACTCCTGCCCCTTCCCAAAGGGGGCCTAAGGCAACCCTGGCTGGTGGGGACCCCCTGCCGCACTGCTGGCTACCTGAATTAAGACAGCTGGTGGCCCAGAGGCCAGATCAGCCTCGATAGGTCAGTGACCCCACCACCACCACCACCACCACCACCACCAGGCAGCAGACTCCAGCCCAGGCCTCCCAGGAGCGTCAGGAACACATGGGAGCCTGCCCCCAAAGCACAGGCTGGTTCAGGAACCCGACAGAATTCCTCATGGAGCTCCACGATGTGCTGTGCCTGACCCACCTCCAGAGGGGCTCCCAGCCGTCAGCTCCCAGCGGCCTCCGTGGAGGCAGCACTGGTGGCCAAAGCTGAGGCCGGGAGGACAGGACGCACACCTGGAATCTACCACACACGGAGGATGGCCTGGCCCAAGAAAAGAGCCCCTGGTCCCCGCTGCCCTGGTGGTGACCGTGCAGATCGTCATGGCCATAACATACACAGGAGTAAAGCATGGGCGCTGCACAGATGCAAAGAATCCTCACGAGCCCAAGTGGGTTTCAACTGACTGGACTCGGCGAGGCCTGCTCTGCTGGACACGGGGTGGGCCTGAGCCCGAAGGCCCCTCAGCACACATCTGGGCCGCGGAGGCTGGCCCAGCGCCTACCTGTCTCTGCCGCCCCCTCATCACGGAAGTGGCTGCACCAGTTGCCATCCGTCTGCAGCTCATCGTCGTGGGCCGCACGCATGGGCAGCTTGTGGCCCAGCATCTCCAGCTCTTGGTGGCAACGGGAGTGTGGGCAGCTCTGGAGGAAGCTGAACACCAGCAGGCTTGTGGTGCGCTCATCCTGGGGGCTGGCGCCCTTGCTGACCTGAGAGGAGAGTCCTGTGGGAACATGGCCCCAGGCCGGGCAGCCGGGCCCGGGAAGGCCTCCCTGGCCCGGGGCCTGGACACCCTGCCAGTGGGCAGGGGCCAGTCCGCAGGGCCACGTACAGATGCTGAAAAGCTCCAATCCTGCAGAAGGTGACCCATCTGCCGGCAGCCAGCTGGTGCGCCCCGGGGAGGGGGGTCAGGCACGTATGTGTCTAGGTGCCATCCTGGCTCTGCACGCCTGCGCCGGGCCCTGCGTATCTTTTACCAGCCAGAGCCCACGCTCACTGGGAGTGCATCCAGCAGTTAGAAGCTCATCCTCTTCCACCACGTCCTCTGTGGGCCCAGGAGGGTGTTGTGCAGAAGCAGATTTTCAATACAGCCTGGGCAGTAGTGCCCACAGGCAACACCTGCCTCTGGACAGGCCTGGGTGACCTCAGGTAGATAAACCCCCGGCCAAGCCCAAGCGCAGCACCAGGGAGCCAGGAGGGCCACTGCACGTGGCAACAAGAAGGCAAGTGCAGAGCAGGACCCCCCCAGACCTGGGACGAGAGGGCGTCGTGAGAGGCTAGGATGCCGAGACCGCCCAGATCAACACACACAAAACACACGGCCTGAGCTGGGAGAAGTCATGGGAAGAAAATGAAGGTGCAGGTAAAACTTACTTCTAAGTCCATAATGTTTTTCATTAGAAAATACTAGAAAAATATTGATTAGGAAAATCAGAAAACATTGAGAGGACAGTTTTTAGAGGACAAATTGTTTTCAACGAAACGCATAAAATAAGGTGCTTATGTATTGCTATTCAGACTTGACTTCTCCAGAATTACTCCTAAAAGGGGGAAGATGTATGTAAAAGCTCCACTCTACTAAATCTTTACAGCGAGGCCAGTGGCACAAGGCAGCTGAGAAACTCAAGAATGTGCTTTACCTCAGGAGACGTCCTGTCAGGAGAGAAGAGGGGCTGAGGCAGGGCCGCGGTTGGACCGTGTTCCCCCGAGACAGGCCCAGGTGCTGGCCGCCAGGACCTGAGAGCAGGACCTTATTTGGAAATGGGGTCTTTGCAGATGTCACGTTAAGGCCAGGTCATCCTGGATCTGGGCCCTAATCCCACGACCCATGTCTTTACAAGAGAAAGGGGCAGGCTTACAGACACACACAGGGATGCCGGTGCAGACGGAGGCTGGAGCTGGAGAGGCCAGAGCAGACTCCTCAGAGCCTCCAGGGGAACCGACCCTGCAACACCCTGACATCAAGCTTGTGGCCTCCAGACACTTCAGGAAGATACCCAGCCGGTGGGGCTTCCCTGCTGCAGCCGCAGGGAACCAAACCTCGTCTTTCTCACGAGGTTAGTGAACAGGGTCCAAAGTCTGGGTGTGCAGCAGCGGTTGACACCAGCTACACCAGGTCAGGTATCAAACCCAGATGCAGTGACCTCTGCCTCTCCCCCGAAACACAAAGAACAGAAGCGGCCACAGGCGAGAAGGAGAGCGTCCGGTGTTAGAGGGCTCAGGCCCTGGAGCCAAGTGTTTAGTGCCATCCGGCTGGGAAGCGTGTGGACAGACTCCGTTCTGAGCACGTCAAGAACAGGCGGACCTGGACTCCCTAACAGGCAGCCGGTCCAGAAGACCAACAGCATTTAACACCAAGAACAAGCAAGGCTGGTGACAAGCCAAGGATGGACGAGTGACACAAGCTGAATGGATGTCTCAGAAGGTGGAAGATTTGATAGTTGTTTATCCTTTTAGGTCACAGGAAAAAGTATGTTAAGAGAAATGATCAAGACTTAGGAAATCTTGCCGGACATAATACAGATTTCATCTGTAGGATAGGAGGCAAAACTAACTCGTGCTATAAAATCAGTTCCCGTGCAGAGAAAACGATGGAAAGCTGTCCAATGTGTGTGATAAACTAGACTAATCCTGGTGTCCAAACCTGGAGAAAACAGCACCAAACTAACAGTAAAAACAAAACAAACAAATCAATCTCATTTTCTACATATCAAAAAAAATCAAAGAATGCTACAGTATAGATGAACAGCGCCATACAAACAGTAAAAAAAAAAACAAAAACAAAAAAACCAAGCCGTCATGCTCAGTGGTATCAGCAGACACAAGAGGACTCGCACTGCTCCATCCTCTCATCTGTGTGGCCCCTGTAGCATCAAATGCACAGAGAAAAGGGGGCGGTGGTGGCAGAGCGACGCGAGTGCTCTTAATGCCACTGTGCCGGACACTTAAAAAAGGTTAAAATGGGGACTTCCCTGGTGGCGCGGTGGTTAAGAATCCGCCTGCCAATGCAGGGGACACGGGTTCGAGCCCTGGTCTGGGAATATCCCAAATGCCGTGGAGCAGCTTAAGCCCATGCACCACAACTACTGAGCCTGCGCTCTAGAGCCCACGAGCCACAACTACCGAGCCCGCGTGCTCCAACTACTGAAGCCCACACGCCTAGAGCCCATGCGCCACAAGAGAAGCCCACGCACTGCAATGAGAAGCCCATGCACCACCACAAAGACCCAGCACAGCCAATCAATCAATCAAATAAAAGGTTAAAATGGTAAATTTTACTCTAATTAAAAAAAAAAACCTGGAAACAAAATCAAAGGGAAAAAAGAAAATCTATAGCAGGGTGAAATTTCTGACCGGGGAAGAGGAAGCTGCTGGATGTCTCACCGTGAACCTGACTGCGGGGCACGCCTGTGTCTCGGTTTTCTCAGCTTGAAGGAAAGACAGGGGAAAGCAAAGCCCTGGGAGTGTGTCTGCCCTTTTTCCCACTGAAGTCAGGAGAAGCGGCACCTGGGCAGCACCCGAAACCTCTTCTGCTCAAGTAGCTGACATTTCTCCTGAGCTGCTAAGCTGGGAACCACACGGCTCCCAGGCCCGCAGAGGGTTGTTTGAGAAGCGCACACCCAGCCCCCAGGCGCTGTCTGCTCAGAGATGCAGAAACCGGGCCAGGCTCGTGAACCACCTAGTAAGTCCTCAGGCCTGCGGCTGCCCCCACGGGGCTGGTGGGGACACGGAGGGCCCCGGGCTGGGCGCCTGGAGGTGCCACACTGCCTGGCAAAGACAGGAAGAGGGGAAGAGGAGCTTCTGCTGGGCCAGGCGCCACTTTCTCTTTTAAACTCGCTCAAAGCACAAGGCGCCACTTTCTCTTTTAAACTCGCTCAAAGCACAAGGCGCCATCTAGGCCCCATCCTGCTGAGGCAGGGGACTGGCCCATGCGACCTCGGCGACGCTATAGCCCTGAGCCTGTCCTGCACAGGAGTGGGCGGAAGCGGTGCGGGGACAAGGGGGTTTTCCGCCCTGTGCTCCTGAGAGCTGGGATCCGGGGCTCCGCCGCCCACATCCCCAGGACCACCGCCCATCTGACCTTCGAGTCCATGGCCCAGGCAGCGTCGTGGGCTCCAGCTCACAGGGATGCGGGTCGGCAGCCTGGAAGAGGACACACACAGGGTGGGTGCAGGGCCCCACCGGGACACCCCTCCAGGACCCCCTGGGAAGAACAGGGAGCCCTGCTGCCCTCGCCCGCCCACCTCAGCCCAGCCCACAGCCCGAGCTCACTGGTCAGGCAGACGGGGCCGTCTGCTCCCGAACCCTCTCCAAGTCAATACAGTACTTGGAGCAACGGGCTCCCTCCACGAAAAACAGCTGCACGTTTCCAGGGACCCACTGTGTCATTACCACGGCCCCATCACCGCTCTCCCCACCGACCCTTCCCAGCTGCAGCCCCAGAGCACCGAGGGGGTGAGAAAGCAGGCACGCCTGGGCCCAGGGCCACGTGGCTGCAAGGGCTGGTAGGATCAGTCTTGCACAGAAAAATGTGTGTAAAGAAAGAGAAAGAATGTGTATTTGACAGTCACACAAAAGATTCAGGCTTCCAGATGGCATATAAATCCACACTAAATAACCCGGCAGGCATAAACAACTGAGCAGACAAAAAGCCCATGGGAGGCTGAGTTTAAAAAGATTATGCCCCCAACATGGAAAATATAAAAGAATGAGAGCTGTGTGCATCATAGAGACATCCAAACAGACCGGAAATATTTCTGCAGAGCAGTCTCAACAGAATAATCCCACGTTAAAATGTCTGCACCAGTGAATGTGTGTTTACACACAGTATTAGGCTAAACCCAATGAATCGGTCCCCTTGTAGGGCAGTAACAGTCAAATTTGGAACTTCCATACGGTTCCTAAATACACAGGGGTTAAGAAGAGAACAACCAGCTCCTCTCCAGGGAGAAAGGGCAAGGCCCCCCCCCCCAGCCCCCGCCGGGAGCGCAGGCGGGGGCCTTGGGGGCCTGCATCCCCAGGACCCAGGCCACCCACCGGGAGTCGGATGAGCCCACCCTGGGGCCGGGCAGGCTGCAAAGGACGCAGATGAACGTGGAGGGACAGACAGGAAGCAGCAGGACGCTGGCCCGAGGGCCTCCAGGGCAGGAGGCAGAGCTTGCAGGACAGTGTGCCTCCCCTGGGGGAGAGGCCGCAGAAGCCAACCCACGTCCACAGTCACAGCCTCGGCCTCCACCACGCCCTCTCAGGAACGATCTTCCGAAAACCGGGGAGGCCGCCTTCAAGGGGTGACTCACATAAAATCTGCCTTCCGCCTGGACCCTTCCCACTGTCCCCGCAGCCCTGATCCACTGGGCCCATTTCCCGCCTCAACAGACACTTCCACAACATGCTTTAATGCCTTTACATAGTGACCCTTGAACAACGCGGGGGTCAGTGGGCGTAGAATATGGCTGTATCCGCGATCTGCATTCTCCAATTCAACCAACAACAGCCCGTGGGGCATTTACGAGTGAAAAACATCCCCACAGAAGGGGGGCCCATGCAGTTCAAACCCTTGTTGTTCGAAGGTCACCTGTGCATATATGTCTTTATAGCTGCCCCTCTATATGTAAGGATATAGAATGAGAGCAGAACACGGATGCCGACCCAGACGGGATGGATGCACAGGAGAAAGTGCCTCTGCAGGATGGCTGGGCCCCAGTGTTTTCCTCAGAAAGACAGTGGGTTTGGAGAAGGTGGATTTCCTTTTTTTCCTTCTGAAATGAACACTTACTAAAGATTTTATGTAACTGATTATTTAATGGGGGAAACAAAGATGCTAAAGCCACTCATCACACAAGCACCCACGGCAGAGCACCTGTATTTCTGTGGACAAATCACCTGCATCAGCATCCGTTTTCTGCAGCTCACAGAGGCGTAAAATAGCTCAAAGACAAGAAAAGCAGAAACGGTGAGCTGGCCAGAATATCCAGGTTTTTTGCCCATTTCAAAGTCTTTCACAGATTTCCTGACAGTCTCCGGACTGGTAATGATCTCAAAGATTATTCTTTGACACACACAAACAGGGCGGGTCTCATAAAAATGTTAATTAACCAGCCATGCCTCCTAGGTTTCTTTTTCAAATTCAGATTAAACAACTACTAATGCCACAAGATCAGCTTCTGTCTGGAAATTCTCACCAGGAAGCTCAGCCTGGACTCTGCTACCCCGAGGGCGGGCAGGAGCACCAGGCCAAGCAAGTCCACAGGCTCCACCTGTGGCCCCTCTAAATGTGTGCGGAGAAAAGGAAGCCCAGCCAGGGGAACAGGGGCCATGGATCCAGACACTTGCACGTGGCAGAGACTCAAATGCAGGCAGGGGGTGGGGAGCTTTGCAGAGGAGGCCGCGGGGGAAGCAGGGGGCCCGCTGGCCGTGGCTCCCTGTGCGATGGCGTCCTCTGTGTCGCCCCACGGTGGAGGCACAAACAGAAAGGAGAGAAGCTGTCCGGTATCAATCGAGTCCTGAAGTTATTTTTAGCTCCCTGGACTGTCCCAGAGAGCACTCTGACTTGACCTCCCGGGCTGGTGGTCACTGTGGAGGGCTGGGGGAAGGGGCCGGGCAGGCTGCTCTGCCACCGTCCACTCGTATATTCAGTCCCGGCCTCTCTTACTCGGGTCCCTACTTATCTCAGATTCCCTGGCCCGCAGGAAGCGACCTTCCCACCACGGAGGGCGGGGACCCCAGGGCCAGACTGGCTTTCCTGGGGGGCTCTGTAGCCATCACTCCCTACAGGCAGCTCAGTTCTGTGACAAGTGGCCTGTCACAGTCAATCACACAAGCATCACTCAGAAATAGGACATTCTGAGGAAGGCTCTCAAGTTGTCCAATTATATTACATCCTGGTAAAAAGAACGAAGGACAGTAGGCAGTTTCTCACCAACTTATACACAGAATTACCGTTTGTTCTAGTAACTCTGCTTCCGGGTACGTGCACACCTACCCTCCTGGCTGCGTCACTCACCACAGCACAGGTGGTGACAACGCAACATCCACTGATGGGTGAGTGGGTGGACACACAGTGTGTCCATCACGCGGTGAGTCTCGTTCAACCCCAGAGAGGAGGAGGTTCTGGCACCTGCTGCACAGGGAGGAGCTTGAGGGCACTGAGCTGAGTGACATGAGCCAGACGCACAAGGGCAGCTGCTCCTCTGCTGGAAAGTGGACTGTTGGCCCGGGGCGGGAAGATGCGAGGGTCCTGGAGAGGACGGGGGTGGTGGCATCTCAGTGCGGGGGACATTCGGAAGTGGTTACAGTGGAAAATTTTATGTATATTTTACCACACACACAACAAAGAAGGAGATTCTGGCACCTGCGACAATGTGGAGGAACCCTGAGGATGTTACACCGAACAAAACAAGCCAGACGCAGAAGGACACACACCGCCTTGCCCCACTTACATGAGAAATTGTGCCTGTTTTCTAGAGAATTATTAATTCCTATTAATGCCACTGAGCTGTACACTTAAACTGATTAAAACGGTAAAATTTTAATCTATTTTACCACAATAAAGTTTGAAAGAAAACACCCCCCACAGAGTCGTCTTCTTGAACCTATGCAAATAGCAGTACCATCACACAAAATGAGGAAACTTGGAAAGAACTCTGTCAGGAAGAACTAGATGTCATTTCCGTCTACCAGGTTTTTATGGGTTACAGACAGTTGAAGAAAGAGAAAGTTTCGTGTGTCTAGAGAACAGAGATGGAAACGTCAGCAATGTTCCGAGCAAACCACCAGTTTCCCACCTTGGTCTGTGGGTCCCAGCAGCTGCGCCCATGCCGTCTGCATCCAGAAGAGCCTGGAAACCCTGACCTGCACCCTGGGTGAAGCTCTGAGTTGTTGAAGCCAGGAGAACACAAAAGCCTGTTTGTGAAGTTTCACTGGTTCCAAGCACCTAGTACCAGTCCTTTCCACAAGTCTCTGATTCCGTCCTTCTTTGCTGAGGACACACACGAAAAGCCCCAACTCACCCCCAGAGGGCACAGGCTGCCGGGGGTGATTCACGTGTTTCTCTAACTGAAAACATCAGAACGGAAGGGGTCAGATTCTCTTTTGGGGCTCAGAACGTTAAAAAACGTGATCAGGGCTTCCCTGGTGGCGCAGTGGTTGAGAGTCCGCCTGCCGATGCAGGGGACACGGGTTCGTGCCCCAGTCCGGGAGGATCCCACGTGCCGCGGAGCGGCTGGGCCTGTGAGCCATGGCCGCTGAGCCTGTGCGTCCGGAGCCTGTGCTCCGCAACGGGAGAGGCCACAACAGTGAGAGGCCGCGTACCACAAAAAAAAAACAAAAAAACCGTGATCAGTGTTTCCCCTGAGAATAAAGGCGTCCCCATATAGCACACAGCTTCTGAAACATTTAAATGAGTAACGGTTTCCTGTAAACATAACCAAAGCAGCCTCATAACAGTAGCACTTCAGACAAATCTGATTAATTGTATAATCGCTCTCTTTATAAGTATAAGGTAAACGGCCTTTGGGATTCTCCAGGGGCACTCTGGGAAGTCTCAATAATAGTTTTAGGTGTAAAAGATATCCTGAAAACATTTTTGTTTTCTAAATTCAGGGTCCAACCTTTGGAAGCTCTGTCAGAGTCCACTTGGGCACTTAAGATGGGGTCACGGATGCCTGAGCAACAGGACATGGTTATCAATGAACGAAACTAAGAAAACCTTAAGCTCCTCGTAAGTGATCAACCTTTGTTCTTTGTGGGGCTGTTTTCCCCCTTAAAACATAAAGCATCAAAAATTATTGTTTTGGGGACTTCCCTGGCGCTCCAGTGGTTAGGATGCCGTGCTTCCACTGCAGGGGGTGTAGGTTCGATGCCTGGTCAGGGAACTAAGGTTCCACAAGCTCCGCGGTGCGGCCAAAAATAAACAATTAAAAACAAAAAACAGGGCTTCCCTGGTGGCGCAGTGGTTGAGAGTCCGCCTGCCGATGCAGGGGACACGGGTTCGCGCCCCGGTCCGGGAAGATCCCACGTGCCGCGGAGCGGCTGGGCCCGTGAGCCATGGCCGCCGACCCTGCGCGTCCGGAGCCTGCGCTCCGCAACGGGAGAGGCCACAGCAGTGAGAGGCCCGCGTACCGCAAAAAAAAAAAAACAAAAAACAAAAAACAAAACCAAAAAAACTCGTTTTGACAGTAAAGGAGGCAAGACCATCCAAACAAGCAAACTTTTGCTAAAATTGTGAGATTTCATAGCTGCTTCTCAGACTCAGACATTTAAGAGATTTACAAAAACATGAAACAATGTTCTCACTAAAAACCTTGTTTTGTAAAATACAGTACTCTTAAAAAATATTCGTTAAGCAACAGGCATTGATATTTTCAAACAAATCAACAATATTTGAAAATTTTCTCCAGTCTTACTTTCTCACACAGAAAATAGATAAAAACCACTTAATCGAAAGCTTTTCAGGGGGGCTTCCCTGGTGGCGCAGTGGTTGAGAGTCCGCCTGCCGATGCAGGGGACGCGGGTTCGTGCCCCGGTCCGGGAAGATCCCACATGCCGCGGGGCAGCTGGGCCCGTGAGCCATGGCCGCTGAGCCTTCGAGTCCGGAGCCTGTGCTCCGCAACGGGAGAGGCCGCAGCGTTGAGAGGCCCGCGTACTGCAAAAAAAAGCTTTTCAGGGTCCTCAGTAATTTTTATGTGTAAAAGAGAGACCAAAAAGTTTGAGGGCGGGGTGAAGACCCCCTTTCCTTGAAAATAAAAGCACATATACAACAGTTTTTCTCTGTCATCCATTTTAATTAAGACTCAACCCAAGTGACTGACCTTCCTTCACAGAAAACCAGGTGTCCGGGTGTCACACAGCTCAGACGCTATCTCCAGCAGCACACGTGCCCTGGACGTCCCCACGGTGCAGACACGCTGAGCGACACCAGCCAGAGACGAAGCCTCTGCTGAGGACACTGAAAACACTTGAACTCACACCTGGTCCCACTGCGTCGCTATATCCTGTCGTACTTAGAAATTACCTAGGTAGACAGTGATTGCCATCATCAACTCAATTTAATGTGCGTCCAAGCTGTACCCTGGAATACTGTTAAAGTAAAAGCAATGTCAGAATTCTATTCAACTCAGTTGAAAACAAATTTACATTTCTCTTAACTTTAAACATCATGTGAGAGTAAATATTCGCTGATTTGATAAGTAAGCCTGTAGAAGTTCAGGGAGAAACCAATTACAATAAAATGGATCAACGTTATATTGAGATCTTGACTATTACATGTAATCAATGTTAAGTAGAAATGCTGATAAACCAGAGAAAAGACACAGCTTTTTAAAACCCCAAATTATTCATTTATCCTCATTTGCCAAAGATTTATCTTAATTATGTGAGCCTGCATTCTTTTTTGTGACACAGTTGATGTATAGGTTAAGGTGTACAACATAGTGATTCACAATTTTTAAAGGTTATACTCCATTTATAGTTATTATAAAATATTGGCTGTATTCCCTGTGGTGTACAATATTATCCTTGTAGCTTATTTATTTTATACATAGTAGTTGGTACCTCTTACTCCCCTCCCCGTCTTGCCCCTCCCACATCCCTCTCCCACTGGTGGCTACTGGTTTGTTCTCTGTACCTGCGAGTCTGTTTGTACACCTGTATTCTTAAAACGTTTCCGAGTTTGGACTTCCTTGGTGGCGCAGTGGTTAAGAATCCGCCTGCCGATGCAGGGGACACGGGTTCAAGCCCTGGTCTGGGAAGATCCCACATGCCGCGGACCAACTAAGCCCGTGCTCCACAACTACTGAGCCTGCGCTCTAGAGCCCGCGAACCACGACTACTGAGCCCACGTGCCACAACTACTGAGCCCACGTGCCACAACTACTGAAGCTCACGCTCCGCAACAAGAGAAGCCACCGCAACGAGAAGCCCGTGCAGTATAACGAAGAGTAGCCCCCCGCTCGCCGCAACTAGAGAAAGTCCGCGCACAGCAACGAAGACCCAATGCAGCCAAAAATAAATAAATAAATAAAACTTGAGTTTCTTTCTGTGCATTTTAAATTTTTTAAAAGTCTAATGCGTTTAAATTATTAGAAATGAGATTTCCAGATTTTATGGAAATTTTAGAAATATTTATATAAGCATTTATGTAGGTCCACAAGCCAATGAGAACAGAGTTCCTCCAATCAGAGACACTTCACAACCTAACTACCTAATGATGAGAAAACGTTTTGCACATTTACACACCAAGAGGCCAAGGCCTCACTGAATTACAGACCCACAGGGCACACGGAGTCGGTCCCACAACTTCAGGGCCAGGTCAAGAGTAAACACAGAAACACCAAGGCTCACGGGTCCGGATGTCAAGGAGTGGTTCTCCGTGGTGGCACAAAATAGGGAGCGTGGGAGGCAGGGAGACGCAAGAGGGAAGAGATATGGGAACATACGTATATGTATAACTGATTCACTTTGTTATGAAGCAGAAACTAACACACCATTGTAAAGCAATTATACTCCAATAAAGATGTAAATAAATAAATAAATAAAATAAAATAAAAATTCTGAACTGAGCTCAAAAGAGACCAAGGACGCAAACCACCGTCTGACCACCCAGATTCTCTGTCCTCTCCCACTCAACACAGAGTAGACCTCTGACACCTGCCCACAAGGACCACAGTCAGCAAAGGCACCAAAGGAGTAACTGGTGCACGTGTGCGAACGCAAAACCCAGCCAAACACAGGACAGAGGGAGCCATTCCACTGGCCCTGAGACGTGGCCTCTGGGGGCTGAGACCCACCGGCACACTTCCAGGGATGGCCCCAAAACTGCCAGCCAAAGAAAATGGAGAAACCATGACTTTCATACAAATACAAAACAATAAAATGAACACATGTCCAAGATTTTAATTATTAGCTCATTAATTAATAAGGGAACCAGTAAGATAGATGATACAACCAGTTTCTAGATAACGTGGATTTCTAAGGCGCCCGCCAGGTCTGCTGAGATCACGTAGACAGTCCTTCCCCCGAAGTGGGTGAACAGGGTCAGCGCAGAGCCACAGGAGGCCCAGGCCAGTGTCCACGTGGGCCCCTTCTGACGATTCGTGGTGGGGTGGGAGCTGCCACTCACCCAGAACGCAGTGTGGCCTCACTTCCAGCCCCTCGCCACCTGGATTCGCCAGGACAAAAGCTGGAGTGTGGACGCTGGTCTGTCTCTCTGGCTCCTCTGCGCCGAGCTCTCCGTCCCTCAGGCCTCCCCAGACGCTGGGCACATCCTCAGAAACCCCAGTGCCTGCTCTGCTCCTCGGCCCTCCCCTCCATCCCACAGGCCTGGGAACCACTGGCTTTCAATCCTGGCTGCACATACTGGGAGCAACTGAGAGACTTTAAGATACGGATATGACAGGATCTTACACATGGGAAAGCCCCAGGAACCCACTAAAGCACCCCTGGCAGTAATAAATGAGTTCACCAGCTGCAGGACACAATCCCTGCAAGATCTGCTGTACTTCCACGTGCCCGCAATAAACAACCCAAACACGAAACTGAGAAACAGAGCAGCATCAAGAGAAATGAGATACCTCGGAACACACTGAACAGAAGATGTTTAAGACTTGCACAGCGAAAACTACGAACGTCGTCGAAGGAGAGTAAAGATCTAAATAAATGAAATCGTTCCTGTCCATGGACTGGAAGATTTATTCCATCCCACCAGTGGGAGCCCCCACCAGACACCCACAGACTCAACACAATTACCCTCAGGCTCCCAGCTGGCTTTTTCGCAGAAAGTGACAAATGGCTCCTGTTTCATGAGGAAATGCAAGGGGCACAGAATAGCCAAAGTAAAAAAGAACAAAACTGGCGGACTCACACTCCCCAACTTCAAAACTTATGACTGAGCTACAGTAATTGAGACAATGTGGTACTGGCAAAGGATAACCTCACAGATCAATGGACCAGAAATGACAGTCCGTAAATAAACCCTAATATTTATGGTTCATCAACCTCTGACAAAGGGGCCAAGACCAGGGTACAGAACAGGCTTTTCAGCAAATGGTGCCGGGACAGCCGGGTATCGCCGGGTGACAGCATGAATCGGGGCCCCTACCTCATATCATATACAAAAACCAACTCAAAACATGTCATAGGCCTAAATATAAGAGCTAAAACCATTAAAAAAAAAAAAAAAAAAAAAAAAACCTCTCAGGAGAGAACAAAGGAATAAAACTTTATGACCCTGGGAGAGGCAGTGATTTCTTAGATATGACACCGAAAGAACAAGTTATACAAGAAAAAAATAGATAAAATGGACTTCTTGAAAATTAAAAACCTTTGTGCTTCAAAGGAAATGGATCAGTGAAAACACAACGCACAGAACGGGAAAAAATGCTGCGAATCATTTACCAGACAAGGGACTTGTACCCAGAATATACAAAGAATTCTTGTTAACAACAATAAAAAGACAACCCAGTTAAAAATTGGGCAAAAGATTTTAATAGGATCCAAAGATATACAAATGGTCAACAGGCATATGAAAAGACGCTCAACATCATTAACCACTACGGAAATGCAAATCAAAACCAAAATGAGGGCTTCCCTGATGGCACAGTGGTTGGGAGTCTGCCTGTCGATGCAGGGGACACGGGTTCATGCCCCGGTCTGGGAAGATCCCACATGCCGCAGAGCGGCTGGGCCCGTGAGCCATGGCCGCTGAGCCTGCGCATCTGGAGCATGTGCTCCGCAATGGGAGAGGCCACAACAGTGAGAGGCCCGCGTACCGCAAAAAAAAAAAAAAAAAAACCAAAATGAGAGGGGAATTCCCTGGCGGTCCAGTGGTTAGGACTCTGCACTCTCACTGCTGAGGGCTCAGGTTCAATCCCTGGTTGGGGAACTAAGCTCCCCACAAGCCACGTGTGCGGCACAGCCCCAAAAAAAAGAAAGAAAGAAAGGAAAAAAACCCACAGTGAGATACCCCTTCACACCCACGAGGACGGCTAGAACCAAAAGGATAATAGCAAGTGGTAGCGAGGATGTGGAGAAGCCGGAAGCCTCATACCATGCAGGTGGGAATGTAAGATAGCGCAGCCACTTTGGAAAACAGGCTGCAGCTCCTCAGAATGCTAAACAGAGGTATCACAAGACCCAGCAATTCCACTCCTCGGCACGCATATATACAAGAGAAATGGAAACACACGTCCACACAGAAACTTGTACACGAATGTTCATCATGACATTATTTGAGGTAGCAAAAAGCCGAATGTCTATCAACTGGTGAATGGATAAGGAAAATGTAGTATATTCATAAAATGGAATATTTATTTGGCCATAAAAGGGAATGAAATTTGAAACACTGGATAAACTCAAACATTATGCTGAATGAAAACAATCTAGTCAAAGAAAACCACAGATTGTATGACTCCATTTATATGAACTTCCCAGAATAGGCCACTCCATAGAGAAAAAAGTAGATAAGGGTCACCTGGGGCTGTGGGGATAAGGGGACTGGGGGGTGATTGATAATGTGTGTGGTTTCTCTGGGGGCTGTTGAGATGCTCTAAAATTAGATTGTGGTGATGGCTGCACAACTCTGAGAGTAAACTGGAAACCACTTTAAATGGGCAGATTTTATGGTATGTGAAATATCTCAATAAAGAGGTTTTAAAAAAAGCAGCCCAAGGGAGGGTGGAATAAAGAGGGGGAGCCACCCCGTCACACAAGCCCCAGAAGTGAAACCCACCCCCCAGTGCAAAAAGCCTCCGAGTCCCAGTGTCCTCGTCCACCGCCGCCCGACCTGCCTAAGAGGTGTGTGCACACAGGGTGCAGCAAGACGGCCCGCAGGGGCCGGTGTGCCGGGGGCCGCTCCAGAGCGTCGGGGTGGGCCTCTGTCCCAACAACCTCCCTCGCCTTGCAGCCAGGGAGAAGAAAAGGGATGTCCCACGGCCCTCCTGGTGACCCGGACCCCTGGCCCCGGAAGAGCCCTTCCCCACGCGTGGCAGCCCCGCTCCCGGCCGCCACATCCTTCCACCGCGGCAGAAGGTCCCCGGGCCCCACGGCACTCGTGTGCCTGAAGGTGACCAGCCCCTCTCCAACCTGCTCTGTGGGCCGGAGGGGCCTCGTTTCCTCCCCGCCCGCTGAGGGAAGGGGGGTAACTGCAAACGAGCCACTTCCTCATTGTCCCAGTGGTGGCTTCTAGAACCCTGGACACAAATACACAAAAGCCAACCGAGAACTCAATCTGCAGCAGAACCTCCAGAAGTGGTTGCTCTGTGGTTCACCTAGATGATCACGTCTGCTGTTCACTGGAAACTTCCCCATTCAGCCCAGCACAGGCAGGAAGAGGAGGGAGGGAGAGGACCAGGTCGGGCACTGGGGAAAAGGCCCAGAGAGGGTCCACGGCACCGCCCCACGCTTCCCCCAGCCCCTAAGGCTGCCCGCAGGGAGGGGTCTGCGGAAAGGCCAGGCCCTCCGCACCACCGTCCCGGGCCTAACAGGTGCAGGGGAGCAGGGCTGGGACGTGGGGCGGCGGCCGGGAACCCAGGCAGCGCAGCCCCGCAGGGAGAGCCGGGGCTCTGGGGCGGCAGGGTACTCAAGCGTCTCGTCTCGGGATCAGCATTCGTCCAGACACAAAGCTCTGCCCGCGTGTCCCGCCCAGTGAGCTCCGCGGGTGCTTTGGGCGAGCACACGTGTGACCCCCGGGGGGCCCAGGTGCTGCTGTCAGATCCTGTGCAAGGGAGGCCCAGCGGGGTGGGGGGCACTCCGGGCCTCCACTCCCTCCACAGCCCCCACCTGACGTCCGGCCACCAGAGGTGCAGCCACAGAAGCACCTGCCACAGCTCTGGGGCGAGGCTTCTCAGGGCCGACAGTCCAGACGCGGCGTCCCGGGCACCAGCGCACGACGCGAGCTCCTCCGTCGGAGCACAGGCCCCACCCCTCCCCCGCCACAGGCAGGCGGCCGCAGCGCCCGGC
>NW_006797390.1:9378728-9404395 GCF_000442215.2 Lipotes vexillifer
CAGGCCGGTCCCCCTCCTCCTTGCCCCTGGGTGCCGGGGCTTCCGGGCAGGCCGCTCGCATCTGCAGTAAGTGGGACCTCCAGTCCTGGGTCTGCGAAGGCCCGGGAGTGGGGACCCTCCCCCAGCACTCCCGCACTGCTGGCAAGCTCCTATCAACCCCTCAGAAGCCACCTCGGATGGCCTGACCTCCTCAGACAAGACTTACGGGACCCAGCCCCTGTTCCGGCAGCTCTCTGCCCCAAAGCCTGCATCCCGGTGTCCCGACGTCGCCGTTCCCACCACATAGCACCTGTCCCGCGGAGCCTTCTCTGGGCCCAGCCCAGAGAAGTCCGTCCTTGGACCCCAGCGTTAAGGCTGCCCCTGTGCACTGCACTCCTCCCTCGCGGCAGGAGGCCAGAAGCCGCCCCATCCTCTTCCCCGCGGTGCCTTCCTAGAGCCAGCTCAACCCTTGCAGCCGGAGGGCTCCTCCCACCCTCCCCCAGCTCGAGCGCAGACCCTCTTCCAGGGACAGTCACCCGTGGCTCCCGGCGGGCTCAGGGTTTGCCCGAAGATGGCAGGGACCCGGGCCCAGGAGAGCCCCCAGCCCGACCTGCCTGCGTCCCGACGGGTGGGATGGGACTGGGAACCACGTGCCCCTGCTGGGGCCGCCGACGGAGGCCTGGGCAGCAGACAGACCCTTAGGAGGGGCATGGCCGGGGCGGAGTCGCCCGAAAGGGTCTCAGGGGTGAGGCCCCCTCAGTGAAGACCACCCCCTCCCCCGTGAGGGCCATCCCACCCCGGCAGCGCAGCGTGTCCCGCTCGCTGGATGAAAGAAACGCGCCCCACGCCCCGGGCCCGGCCTGCTTGGCTGAGGGTCTCGGAACTCTCGGGGTTTCCGGTCACTAAGTCACTCAACAACCCACTTCCGCCGCCCGCAGCGTGTCCAGGGCAGCGCGAGCCGGGGAGGCGCCAGAGCCCGCACCCGCGTCTGCCTCACGCGGAGGGAGCAGCGGGACGGAGCGCGCGGGGGCAGAGAGGGGGCGGCCCAGGGGCGGAGGGCACGGGGACTGGGGACGCCGGGCGGTACTCACCTCCCACGGCGGCGGCAGGCGGCCACACGGCTGGGCACAGGGCTCAGGCGGGAAAAAGCTGACATTCCGGGGGCGGAGCGCGCAGCCGCCGCAAGCCCACTTCCTGTAGCTCCCGCCCCGCCCCGACAAGGCTCCGCCCCCTCACTGCCGGCCACGGCCGCCCCGCCACGGCCACGCCCCCACCCCATCATTTCCTCAACCTTGCTGCGGCCCCGCCCCTTCCCGGCCGCACCCCGACAAGGCTCCGCCCCAGGCCCACCTCGAGGCCGCGCGCGGAGAAGCAGGAACAGAGGCCTCCGGGGACCAGGGCAGTCGCTACACGCGAACTCAGGAATAGAAACCGAATTTTAAAAAGAAGAAAAAAGACCGGAAAGAAATATAACCAGAAACCATGGGCTGGTTACAGTGAAATGATAAAATCGCAGGATTTTCTACTTTTTTTGTACTTTCCAATTTTTCTTAAATGACTGTGGCACCAATTTTACAGTGAATAAAATCTATGTAATAGGGACTTCCCTGGTGGCGCAGTGGTTAAGAATCCGCCTGCCAGTGCAGGGAACACGGGTTCGAGCCCTAGTCCGCGAAGATCCCACATGCCGCGGAGCAACCAAGGCCGTGCACCACAACTACTGAGCCTGCGTTCTAGAGCCCGCGTGCCACAACTACTGAAGCCCGCGTGCCTAGAGCCTGTGCTCTGCAACAAGAGAAGCCACTGCAATGAGAAGCCCGTGCACCGCAACAAAGAGTAGCCTCCGCTCCGCAACTAGAGAAAAGCCCGCGTGTAGCAACAAAGACCCAACACAGCCAAAAATAAATTAATTTTTTAAAAAAACTGTGTAATAAAGATCACATAATGGGAACTGGGAACCACGTGTCCCTGCAGAGGCCACTGAGGGAACAGTTTTTAAATCTAGGCAGTGTTATCTATGTCCCAATTTGATTTCTTTATCAGAGCTGCATATCCAAGTGATAAAAGTATTAAACAGCAAGTACTTTTAAATGGGGCTCCTGGCAGTCAAAACAAGAGAGAGAGAGGGAGGGACTGATTTCACAGCCCTGCAAGGAAGGGATGGAACTGCCAATTTCCACTACAAGAGTCCAACTTTGTCTCACACCTAACTTCAAGTGAAAGTTTTGGCTTTTATGTGCAGCTCTGAAGGAAGTATGAACAGGGACAATCTAGAAAATCTGAACGAGAGCAGGTTCATCCCAACAGACACATGACTGGTGTGAAGGGACAACAGGACCAGCCACCCATCAGGGGTCCCAGCTCAGCACTCTCTCCCTGCAATGGCCGGGGACAGAACTCCTCACCTGACCACTGAGGCCGCCTGCATAAGCCATCAGCCCCGCCCCCCCCCACACCCACACTCTACAGCCGTAAGTTCATCTCTAGGACCACAGATGCATTGCCAGTACCCTATGTGGACCAGCCAGGCCAAATCATGCTGCCTAAAAGCTGCTCCCAGGCTCTCACTGTGGTCTTGTCAGGAGGAGTTTAACTTCAAACCAAAGCATAGAGCCAGTAATCCTTCCAACCTCAGCACCACCCAACTCTCCTCTTACTCTCACAGCTTCTGACCGCTAAACTTGGGTGATGGATGACATGCGTCTCTGCCTTTTTACACAGGCCTCTGACCGTGATTTCACTTTCCACATCACAGCCTCCTGGGCCGTGAAGGGCTGCTGTGGCTCCGGCAGCAACACCATGTTCCCCAGATGGCGGTCACAGTAGTCCTGCTGTGAACACTGTCCTGCCAACCTTTTTGTAGATGTGTGTCCTCACTCCTCTTCAGTCTCATACCTAGGAGTGGGGCTGCTGGGGCATAGTGCTGTGGAATGTTTAATTTTATCAGAAACTGTATGCTTTCCAGAGTGGCTGTGCCATTCCGCACTCCCGCCAGCTGTGTCCAAGCATCCCGGCAGCTCCCACCTGCGCAGGGTCCAAGCTGCCCCTCCTCCCATCAGGGCAGCAGCCTCCTAACCGCTCTCTCCCTGCCACCTTGGCTCCAGTATCCTCCCTCCTGCTGTAAAATGTCAGGTGTTGTTACCCCACTCTTGAAAACCCTCTTGGGTTTCCTGGGGCCTTTTCAATAGCCCACAAAGTCCTCTGTGCTCTGCACCCTCTCTGCTTGAATCCCGCCACTGTCCCTGCGCTTCCCTGGGCCCGGCTCCATTCTGTCCAGCACGTTTTTACCTGAAATATGACGTAATTGTGTGTGTGTGTTGGAAGGTGTCCCCTCCCTGGAATGTCACTCTCTCGCCGCGGTACCCAGGGGCACTCAGCGTGGAATGAACGTGTGAACAGGAGGTGGGTGCTGCACTGAAGGCTGAGCAGGGTGCTGTAAGGGCGAGTGGCCAGCGGGGTGGCCAGCGGGACTGGGTCGTCTACGAAGGTGACATCTAAACTGGCAGCTGAAAGCCAGAAAGGGACAAGATGTGGCAAGAGGGGAAGGGCATTCTGCACGCAGGGGACGTCGCTGTGTGGAGTGGGTGACACGGGAGGGTGGGAGGATAGGTGAGCAGTGGGATCTCATCCTGAACACTGCGCCAGCCACTGCCCATTAGGCCAGGCGGGACCCACACCAGTAGGCCCCCTAAGGTCCCTTCTCCCCAATCCAGCCCCCAGTTCTAATTTGCATCTTCTGCTATGCTGTGGGCTTTATAATCCATCCATGTGTTAAAAATGAGAAAATAAATACATAGATAAACAAACAGAATGATGGTCTCGGCAATGAAAACAGAACACAAAACCCAGTGCGTTTTGTTTTTTTGTTTTGGCCGCACTGCACGGTATCTTATTTCCCCGACCAGGGATCGAACCCACGACCCCTACATTGGAAGCACTGAGTCAACCACTGGACCACCAGGGAAGTCCCCCAGGGCGGTTTTGACTGAGAGGTGTAGCCAGCTAAGCAGAGCCAGGACCTGACCTCGGTTTTACTTTTTCCTGAGGTTTCTCACTGCTGCTTCTGGCTGCTGGCCACTCCTACAGTGACCCCTATCACTGGTGATGGGAACACTGGACAGCTTACATGCAAAAGAATGAAACTGGACCACTGTCTTACCCCCCACACAAATATCAACTCAAAATGGATTAAAGGGCTTCCCAGGTGGCGCAGTGGTTGAGAGTCCGCCTGCCGATGCAGGGGACACGGGTTCGTGCCCCGGTCTGGGAGGATCCCACATGCCGCAGAGCGGCTGGGCCTGTGAGCCATAGCCGCTGGGCCTGCGCGTCCGGAGCCTGTGCTCCGCAACGGGAGAGGCCACAACGGTGAGAGGCCTGCATACAGCAAAAAAAAAAAAAAATGGATTAAAGACTTGAATGTAAGACCTGAAACCAAAAAACTCCTAGAAGAAAACATAGGCAGTAAGCTCTTTGACATCAATCTTTGCAATGATTTTTTTTTGGTTTCACACCAAAAGCAAAGGCAACAAAAGCAAAAATAAACAAGTGGGACCACGTCAAATTTAAAAGGAAACCATTAACAAAATAAAAAGGCTATCTATGGAATGGGAGAAGATATTTGCAAATCATACATCTGATAAGGGATTAATATCCAAAATATATAAAAGGGACTTCCCTGGTGGTCCAGTGGTTAAGACTCCACACTTCCAATGGAGCCTGGGTTCCATCCCTGGTTGGGGAACTAAGATCCCACATGCTATGCGGAGCCGCCAATATATATATATATCTACATACATATACATATATATATATATATATATATATATATATACTCACACCACTCAACAGCAAAAACAAGCAAAAAAATTGATTAGAAAAATGGGCAGAGGAACTTGGACATTTCTCCAAAGAAGACATACAAATGGCCAACAGGCACATGAAAAGAAGCTAGAATGGCTATTATCAAAAAGTAAGAAATAACAAGTGTTGGTGGTGAGGGTGTGGACAAAAGGGGACCCTTGTGCACTGTTGGTGGGAATGTAAATTGGTGCAGCCACTATGGAGAACAGTATGGGGGTTCCTCAAAAAATTAAAAATAGAACTACCATATGATCTAGCAATTCCGCTTCTGGGTATTTATCCAAAAAATGAAATCACTATCTTGAAGAGATATCTGCATCCTCCTGTTCACTGCAGTATTATTCACCATAGCCAAGACATGGAAACAACCTAAGTGTCCATTGGCTGATGAATGGATAAAGAAGATGTGAGCCACATGTGGTGTGTGTGTGTGTGTGTGTGTGTGTGTGTGTGTGTGTGTGTGTGTGTGTGTGTATATAATGGAATACTGTTCAGCCACAAATAGGAGTTCCTGCTCTTTGCAAGAATGTGGATGGACCTTGAGGGCATTAGTGAAATAAGTCAGAGAAAAACAAATACTGTATGATCTCATATGTGGAATCTAAAAACAAAAACAAAACCTGGGGACTTCCCTGGTGGCGCAGTGCTTAAGAATCCGCCTGCCAATGCAGGGGACACGGGTTTGAGCTCTGGTCCGGGAAGATCCCACATGCCATGGAGCAACTAAGCCTGTACGTCACAACTACTGAGCCTGCACTCTAGAGCCCACGAGCCACAACTACTGAGCCCGCGTGCTGCAACTACTGACCCCGCCTGCCTAGAGCCCACGCTCCACAACAAGAGAAGCCACCGCAATGAGAAGCCCGCGCACCACAACAAAGAGTAGCCCCCACTCTGCTACAGGAAGCCGCGCGCAGCAACGAAGACCCAACACAGCCAAAAATAGAGAGAGAGAGAGAGAGAGAGAGAGAGAGAGAGAGAGAGAGAGAGAGAGGGGGAGAAAGGAAGAAAAACGGACACAGAGAGCAGATTCGTGGCTCCCAGAGACAGGGACAAGGAGTGGGTGAAATGGGTGAAGGGGGTCGAAAGGTACAGACTTCCATTTATAAAATAAATGTGTCCTGGGAATAAAATGTTCAGCATGGTGACTGTAGTTAACACTGCTGTGTCGTGTATGTGGAAGTTGCTGAGAGAGTAGATCTTAAATGTTCTCACTGCAGGAAAAAACTATGTGAGGTGATGGATGTTAACTAGACCTACTGGCGATTGATCTGTAATGTGTACAAACACCAAGCCATGATGTGGGCAGCCGGGAGCCAGAGGTCTGCGTGTGGGAGGTGGTGTGGGCAGAGGGAGCTGGGCTCTGAAGGGGCAGGAAGGGGAAGAAGGGGGCACAGGGACGCGCCGCCGTCCTCCTCCTGAGCTGCCTGCACCGCGGGGCCCGCGTGGGGCTGGACCAGCCAGGGGGCCCTGGAGCCTGCAGGGTTGAGGCCAGGGCTCCGAGGGGACTCCCACAGTCGCTGCTGCTTCGACGGGCACCGGTCCCCTCAAGCCGAGGAGGTGAGGCCTCTGATTTCCCCAAGACAAATCCCTTCGGGATGGGGGCTCTGGGCAGCAGCTAGGCTCACACTCCACCTCCCACGGCACCCCCGCCCCAGCCTTCTCTAGGGGTCAGGGTTCCACAGCCGCAGACACCACTTCCTCCCTCCTGGCGCCCAGCTGACTCGGGATTTGTGGGCTCCAGCTTTCCTCCATCCTGGCCACCCCATCCCGTCACCGTCTGCAGGATGCAGACTGACAGCCAGTTCGCGAGGGCTGACATCTCACATCCCGAGGGCTGTGGGTCCCAGGCGTGCAGTGGGAATCGGGCTACGGGGCCACGGGCCCTCCCCGCTCTAGACCAAGAGCCAGACCAGCAGAGGCCGGGAGAGCTCTTTGCAGCACCCAGGCCCCTCCAAGCTCCTCCTCTGTGGTCCCCGCCCGCCCCACAGAACCCACTGGGTCGAGGTGCATTCAGAGGGGTCAGTCTGGGAGGCCAGGGAGGCCCAGTAACTTGCTTGGAGGCTGGGGGAGGTTGGATGACGTGTAGGGGGGGCCACCCCAGCCCTGGAGAAAGGTCTGGCCCTGGGCGGGGGTGGACCAGCTCCCAACCTTCAAGGCGCTTTCCCACCAAGACAGAGCCGAGGCTCTGGACCTCGAAGGACAGGCAGAGAGGTGAGTACCGCCCGGGCCCCCAGTCCCCGCGCCCTCCGCCCCTGGGCCGCCCCCCTCTCTGCCCCCGCGCGCGCGCTCCGTCCCGCTGCTCCCTCCGCCTGAGGCAGACGCGGGTGCGGGCCGAGGCGCCTCCCGGGCTCGCGCTGCCCTGGACACGCTGCGGGCGGCGGAAGCGGGTTGTTTAGTGACTTAGTGACCGGAAACCCCGAGAGGTCCGAGACCCTCAGCCAGCAGGGGCAGCGTGTGTGCACGTGTGCACCCCGGGCGCTCTCTCCACGTCTGTCCTGGAACCAGGGGCCTTCTCCGCTGCCCCGCTGAAGTCCAAGCTGCAAGGCCACCTCAGAGAGGGAACATGGGCGTGGGGCTGCCACAAAACGCTCCCTGCCAAGCCCGGCAGCCCTGGCCCCTGGGCACCGCACTGGAGGTCTCTGTGCGCTGTGGGCGCTGGCCCACCCGAGGATGCTTCCTCCCTCCCCGCCGAGCCGCACTCGCACTCGGGGAAGTCTTCCGGGCAATACAACAGCCCGTTCCGTCCTTCCCATTTCCCACTCAGGGACCGTGGGGATCAGGGTCCAGGAGGGATTTTGGAGCCACGGACATGGGTTCTTGGACGAACGGTGGCAGCTGCAGGGCAGCCTTCCCTCAGTTGTCTGCCTGAAGCCACCATCACCTCCTACCACGTGGGTGCCTGTGAACCACAGCCAAACCCTGCCTGTCTCCATCTCTGATCAAGGGGCCCCTCTGAGGACCAAAAGGGGGTCAGCACAGATGGCACCAGCCCCACTGCCCCCACCAGGCACAGTCCCTGACCCAGGCTTCCTTTGAGGAATCGAGGGCCACGCTGCTGCTGTTTTTCTACCCGATGTGCACGTGGTGCCGGAGGCTCTGGGAATCAGCTGGCCCGGCACGGACCCCGCCCACTGCCGCCCCAGAGGGAAGCCCTGTGCCTTTGGGATTAGCTCCACGGTGACAGAGGCCAGCCACACGCCCCGCGGCCAGCACACGAGGAGGGCACTGGGGCCACAACATCAGGGCTCCCAAGACCCTGTGCTCTGGAGGTACTTGGGGAGGTGGATGCATCTCATCGACTTCGGCCTGCAGGCTGCAGAGCCCACAGCACCGGGCTGCCAGGGCCTCGGGGTCACCCTGACGAGGAGACCACTTCACAGAACACGCGTCTCTCCGGGAGGGTCCTGGCGCTGCTTTGGAGGGCGGCCGCGTACACCCTGGGTGTCACACACACTTTCTCTAGGGGTGTCAGCAGGTGGCCAGACCAGGACAACATAGACAAAAATAAAGTCGGCTGAGAAAGCACAAAGGTTGTATTCTTCAAACCCATACACACACTGACAGGTGCCACCGTGTGTGGACACCAACCCACCGAAGAGCGTGCCCTGGCTCATGCCAAGAATACACTCTGTACTTGTTTTAAAAACTTTTATTGCGCATAAGATGGCCCATTCCCCTTTGTAGATCCGTTGTTACCACCTTTAAAATTTTCTTTAAACTCTCTCCACTTTCTGCCCCACTGAAAAAAATTTGCTCTTTGAAAAGATAGCGGATAGTCTATCATTGCTGGTCAGAGCAGCTGGAGGACAGCTCCCGGGGCAAAGGCCAGAAGACGCCATCTGAGCAGGACTGGACCCCCAGGTGGAGCCGCTGGTGGCCTCAGACTGAGGCGAGGTGCGCTGCCGCCATGCCCCTGCTGGAGCTGAACCCGCTGTCTCTGCACGGGCCTCGGGCTTGGGCTTGCTCACGCCGTGGCATTTCAGAGAGAGAGATTTCCTGCTGCCCAAGGGGACTTGACAGGAGCTGAGTGCATTTCCAGAGTTGGGAAACACTGCATGCAGCCCGTCAGCAGGGCACTACAACAACCTGCAAACTAGTGGTTATAAAACGGGAGCTTTCAGGAAAAGTGCTCTGCTAGAACCTGAAGTCTCAGCCCTGCGGGAGGGAGTGGGGGAGCATTTCCGAGCTTCTCTGCAGCCTCCAGGCCGTCCTCGTTCCTGCAGGCACAGTGTGCTTCCGCAGGGGCGGGTGTCGTGTCCCTCCTGGCCACTCTGTAAACTTGTCCTCGTCCTGGGTGGGCAGAAGCTCGAGGGACGGGCCTGGCAGTTGCGGTGCACCGGGGCGGTGGGTGGGAAGGGTAGGCAAAGGCCGCACAGGCGATGAATCCTGTCCCAAGCCCCATTTTATTGGAAGGCTGGGATTTAAGGATGGGATCTAGAACACCCTCCGCTCCCCCTTTTAAGAAACGAGAATCGAAATGGAGGCTCTACCTCATCAAGCAAGAGGTGAAGGTCAGAGCCGCGAGGGCTGCAGCAGCGCGTGCCCTGGATTCCAGACGGCAGCTCTGGGACAGACTGAAGAAGACAGTTCTTTGCTCCTTTGCAGTGAGAATGACTGTTCAAGTTGAGGCACGATGTGGTTCCCCAGGGACACCCCCTGTCCTGCCCTGAGGCCTCTCTTCCCTGCACACGGTCCCGCTCCACCAGGAGTCGGCTGGAGGGCCTCGGGACTGGCCTGGCGCTGCCCTCGCTCCTCTGTGGATGAGCACGGCCCCTGCAGAGTCTAACAGTGGCTCTGCAGGGTGGACACTGCCGGCCTCTGGCTGAGCCACAGCACGAGCTGGCTCCACGGTTCTTCCTGTCCAGTGCCTCCCCACGAAGAGGCGCTGGGCTGGAGCTGGGCTGGAGCTCGTGTGTGTGTGTGTGTGTGTGTGTGTGTGTGTGTGTGTGTGTGACCCCAACTGGAGTCCCCCAGTGTGCCGTCACTGCAGCTCCAGCTGGCTGGATCTGGGCCTCGCTGAGCAGGGTCCCACACGCTGGTGCAGCCGGCCTAAAACTTTCTTTAACAAACATGCTGTGGGAGGTGAGATCTCGGCACCAAAACGGAGGAAAAATGGGTTCTGCAGAGCCAGGATTCCAACAGGGAGGCCAAGAGGCATCTGTGCCTCATGGCGTGGCCTCCAGCAGCTCAAACGCATCCTTGACAAGCGAGCGATGTAGACACGGACGCCCGGAGCCAGGCACAGGAGGACGGGCACTGCATGCCGGGGCCCACACGGGGGTCTTGCTGACCTGAGGGCTCAGGTCAGCCCCACGGTGAAAGAGTAATGAATGGAGTGACAGCGCGGTCAGCTGGGACCCACCTCCACGCCCCTACCCAGGTGCCAGGCAATCAGTGTCCTGGTAAAGATATAAAAGTGAAGTTGCTTCTTTTCAAGTATTAAAAAAGTAAGTCAACTGACACAGAGGCCATGCCTCCCAGGCTGTCAGCTTCGTTCGGGGCAAGCCCGGGAACGAGGTGAGGCCTCCTGCCCGCCACGAGGAGCCCGTGACAAGGCCGCAGGCCTGTGGCGGGGCCAGAAGAGGGTCTCTGCCCGACCCCAAAGTCAGTATCTTCCAGTGTTGTGAATTAAAAGCAAGTGCAGCAGCCTCAGGCCTCAGGCCACAGCCAGGAGAGGCCTGGAGTGTGGCACTGGGCCGTGGGGCGGGCCTCCTCAGCCCTGGATGGAGTCTGCGCTGGCCCCCTGGGCCCGGGGACCAGGATGGGGCCACGTCCCTCGCGCCCCCGGGATCCGCGTTCCCCGTCTCCGAAGCAGGAGGGCGGGGAGGCCTCTTCGAGGGGGCTGCGCTGCTGGACCACCGTCTTCACTGGGGCTCCCACGGCTCGGCACCCGACCGCTTCTCGGAGCCACGAGGAGGTCCGAGTGCAAACTCCCAGGAGGCAGCAGGCCCACTGCGACCTCGCATCCGGGTGGTCTGGGAGCAGCCAGCCCAGGCCGCACGGTGCCCAGCGCGGCCCGGGCTGGGCGGCGCTCAGGACCAGTTCAGGCTGAAGCCCTTGGACAGCACGGCGGCCTGCAGGTCCTTGTCCTCCCGCTCCTCCCGCAGCCGCTGCTCCTCCAGCAGGGCCACCAGGGCGTCCCTCCGCTCCACCACCCCCAGCATCTCGTTCAGGACCCTCTTCTCCTCCGACAGCTCCTCCTCCGTCTTCAGGTGATCTGGGCAAAGCCAAGCACGTGAGCCCCAGCGCCGGGGGCAGGCCCGCGCCCGCCTCCCCGGCCCTCCTACCTTCCATGGCCATCCGCTCACGGAGCTCCTGCTGCAGGCGGCTCTGCCGGTCCTCCAGCTCCAGCTCCCGGGCGCTGGGGTTTCCGGGGATTCGGGGGGGGAAACGAGCCAGTGACTGGTGGGGCGTGGCGCGGCTCCGCGGCCCCTAAGCTGGGAGGGGGCTAAGCTCCGGCTGCGACGGGCCCTGCGCCCACGTCCCACCTCGGCTCCCCCGACCCGAGGCCACTCACAAGATCATCAGCTCCGACTCATAGCGCACCACGGCGTTCTTCTCCTGCACCAGCCGGAACCACTCCCGCATCAGCCTGGGGTCGTCCTTCTTGCCCATGCCTGCCGAGAGAGGCTGTGTCGGGCAGGCCGTGCCGCTGTCCCCAGCCGGACGCGGCAACGGGGCGAGTGTGCAGAGGGCCCAGCAGGGCGCTGCCCGACGCTCCCGGGCCAGGCCCAGCCTGCCTTCGGCCACGAGGACGCCCACCCACAAGGGTCCCCAGCCTGCGCCTTCCTCTGTCCCTCCGGCCGGCCTCACGCCCCAGCCACTGGAGGCAGCTCGCCTGGACCTCTCCTACTCGGCCGCTTGCTTTCCCTTGGCATGTTTTCGGTGCTCTGCCCTCCTTTTTTCTCTTTTTCATTCATCTAGCACGTATTTGGTACTTGCTAGGTAGTAGGTCTGCTCTGAGGCCAGTCTAATGAAGAGGCAAGTGGAGATTAAAAGGGAGGGTACTCGGCCCTCCTTTCCGGGGACACTCACTACGGCACCTCCACAGGGTCACTGCCCCGAGGCCTCCTCGTTTCCGATATCCTGACCAGGGAGGTGCCTCTCAACTTGCGGCTTCCTGACGGATGCTGCCGCGACCCCTGCACGGCAGACGCAGTACGTCCCTGGGAGGCGTGGGGACTCTCACCAGGGCAGGGAGACCGCAGGCTCCCCCCCGCTCTGATCCAAGCCCAGCAGCAGCTCCTGGGGCTGGTGCCACCCACACTCGGCTGCCTGCACCCTACTCAGCTGACACCCGTCTCCACCAGGAGCGGCCTGACCCCCTTGGGCTCAGCCGCAGCAGGAGGGAAGGAAGACCCTTCCAAGGAGCCACACCCCACGGAGGAGACACAAGGAGGCCCACGGCCGTAGTGGGTCCTGTCCAGACGCAGAAGCCCGACTGTGGTGGCTCTTCGCTGTTTTCAGATTACAAGCCACTCGACAGTCTCAGGAAACTTGGGGACTCTCTTCCTGGAAAACTGCACGTGAACACATCCGATATCTCTGCCAAGGACTCCAGGTGTTCATGGGCCCCACAAGTCCACCCACGGCTGGGCTAAGAGGAGGCCGGGACGGGGAGGTCTCTCCAAGTGCCTCTGCTTTATGGGTCACTGGTCGGAAGTCCTCTCCCAGTAAAACCAAGCCCAGGAACACACGGGGTGGCTCTCAGGGACCCCAACCTCCCACCACACGCGAGGGCAGGGGCCGTGTCTGCACTGCGCTGTCCTGAGTCCTGGCCGCTGCGGAGTGCGTGCTGGGCGCCGGGGCCAGAGCACTCCCGACCGCCCGGCAGGCCCCCATCCAGCTCCGCGCGTTCCTTCCTGAGCGGCTCTGCACAGGGCACCCGCGGGGCGTACGGGGAGCACGGGGCCCGGAGCAGGTAAGCTCTCTGGGCGCCAGGATGCCTCCTGAAGCGCTCGAGCCAGCTCCGGAGGGACGGCCAAGGTGGACGCAGCTGGTGGCGGTCAGCGGTGAGCGAGCGCCGGGGAGAGCAGAGGAAGGTTAGCGGGTTAGCCGTGGTCACACTCCCCGGCCCCGCCCGCATGCCTTGTCAACGACAATCACCACCACAAGGGACTGCAAACCAGACAAACTTAAAACACACACACTCAGCAAGACACAGGGCAGAGAAGTCTGCTTTTAGTGGTTTGGAAGGAACTGGGGCATCTGTGCAGAACAGTCTTTGTAAGGACAGTATTCCTCGACTTCACCAGCATAAATCGCTGCCACACGGGGCAGGGCTCCTCACCCACGTCCCGGTCCCTCTATCTGCGGGACTGGAGGCTGAAAGGCCCGACCACGAGTGGTGGCCTGGAACCGTGGATGCCTGCAGCCTGAGGCCCCCAGACCTGGACCTGCTCCCTGCCTGCACCCACCCCCCAGCCCCCCGAGACAGTCGAAGGGATACTGTGCCTTGTAAGGGACTCTGCCACATACTCAGGGGTTTGTAACAGGGCTACCAGGTACCAGAAGAAGGAGAAAGAGCTGGGTTTCGGGTCCCTGTTTGACTAGTGTTGCTACGGCCCCCCAGCGGCGGTGGGGAGGAGGTCGGGGTTTACTTTACCTTCCTGGACACAGCAAGGGCAGAAGGAGAGAGGTCTACGTCGTGGAGTCCCGCCACTGGGCTCAACTTCAAAAAGGGCCAAACAAGGAGGACGAGGCGAGACGGACAGAGAGGAGGGGGAGGTGGAAGTGGAGGGGGAGGGAGAGGAGAAGTGAGAACAAGCAGAGGACAGAAAGCAAACGAAGTGAGAAAGGAACAACAGGAGGAAAAGAAAAAATACAAGAAATGGAAAAGCAGAAGCGAGGGAAACACGTCTACAAATGAATTCAGTCCTGTATCCAGCACAGAGACTGAGCGGGAACAGCCCCGGTCCTGGGGAGGGCGGGGTCCCTCCTCCTGTGGTCCTGCCGGGTGGGCGGGAGAGCTGGGGATGACAATCTGGGGGCCTTTTGGGTTTGGGGATCCCTCCGTGAAAACATACAAAGTGCCAGCAGGCCTGCCCGCTGCCGTGGAGCAGCCAGGCCCGAGTGAGAGTTCTCAGGCGTTACCACGTGGGTGAATCTAAGGGCTGGGGGGCTCTCTGGGCACTGAACCCATAGAGGAGCTCCCTGCCACGGAGGCAGTGCCCAGATTTTGATGGGCCTCCAGGGCCGACACCTGTGATGCTCTGATTCTGAGCCAGGGCTCGTTGGTCCAGCGCGTCCCCACGGAGGCGGTCCCCACCGCCCGAACCTCTGTCCCCCCACAGCCAGCGAGAGCCAATCGCCCCTCTTCCTCTGCCCCTTCCCTCTCCGCAGAGGGTCGACACCACAGCTGGGGACGCTGTCACACTGCGGACTGCACGACAGGACACGCCAAAAACAGAAACAAAGCTGGGAAGTCGTGCAGAGGACATCTCTAGACTCGGGGCCTGGGGCTCTCAGGAGCGGGGACCGTCAGCAAGGGACCATCACAGAACCACAGGGCACACGCAGGAGCCATGGCCCCACGTGGTAGGCAGGGCCTGGACCAGTAGAAACAAGCCTGTTTAGGTGAACACAAGGGCCAAGCAGCCACGTGTTGGTTGAGAGGCCCTTTATTTGTGACGGGATGAGTGCAACTGCCATGTTTTCTCTTTCTTTTAAACTCTTCTCTGTGTTCTCCACAGGGCTTTGTGCATGAATCTGATATTGGGTGAAAATTCACGACTAAGGCCAGAGGCTGTGTGTGTGGTGGGTGTGCAGAGGCTGTGTGTGAGGTGGGTGTGCAGAGGCTGTGTGTGTGTGTTCAGAGGCTGTGTGTGTGAGGTGGGTGTGCAGTGGATGTGTGTGGGGGTGGGTGTGCAAAGGCTGTGACGTGGGTGTGCAGAGGCTGTGTGTGTGGGCGTGCAGAGGCTGTGTGGTGGGTGTGCAAAGGCTGTGTGTGTGGTGGGTGTGCAGAGGCTGTGTGTGTGTTCAGAGGCTGTGTGTGTGTGCAGAGGCTGTGTGTGTGAGGTGGGTGTGCAGTGGATGTGTGTGTGGGTGTGCAAAGGCTGTGTGTGTGGGGTGTGCAGAGGCTTGTGTGAGGTGGGTGTGCAGAGGCTGTGTGTGTGGTGGGTGTGCAGAGAGGCTGTGTGTGTGTGTTCAGAGGCTGTGTGTGTGAGGTGGGTGTGCAGTGGATGTGTGTGGGGGTGGGTGTGCAAAGGCTGTGTGTGTGGTGGGTGTGCAGAGGCTGTGTGTGAGGTGGGTATGCAGAGGCTGTGTGGTGGGAGGGCTTTGTGCATGAATCTGATATTGGGTGAAAATTCACGACTAAGGCCAGAGGCTGTGTGTGTGGTGGGTGTGCAGAGGCTGTGTGTGGGTGTGCAGAGGCTGTGTGTGTGAGGTGGGTGTGCAGAGGCTGTGTGTGTGTGTGTTCAGAGGCTGTGTGTGTGCAGAGGCTGTGTGTGTGGTGGGTGTGCAGAGGCTGTGTGTGTGAGGTGGGTGTGCAGTGGATGTGTGTGGGGGTGGGTGTGCAGAAGCTGTGTGTGTTTGTGTGTGTGTGGTACGTGTGCAGCAATCACGTCCAGAGTTCCGAGTAGCGTGACCAGCTGGTCACTGGGGCAGGCGCGAGCCCTCCTTTCTTACAAACACCCCCAACTTATCAATCATCTACATCCAACCTTCTCTGTCTAAAGGCTGGTGCTCAGGACACCTGGATATGCCCACAAACTACAGGGTCCCCACCTCTGACGCTTCCTGGGATAGATGTTAAATGCAAACAGGCTGCAGTGAAAGTGGAACAGCATCCCTGCTTGTTAGCAAAGGACAGGAACACGACACACAGCCACACGCATCCGAAACAAAGAAGCACGTGCCGGCAGCACAGGTAAGAATGTGCTTCCCCTTCTAGACATCACAAAACGCAGCATTCAGCCCCTTTTACGTAGAGCACGTCCTCAGAAGCCCTTCCAGCACAGAATACGGCATGAGATCACAGAACAGGACTCAGGACAGAAATTAGGAAAGCAGCACCCTCGTGACAACAGGCAGAGCAGACGTGCAATGGCTAGAGGCCCGAAGGGCGGGTGGTGACTCTCTTCTTTAGCCTTCCTGCACGCTCTGATATTTCCATAATGTATACTTTACAATCAGAAAAAACACCCAATAAATACTGCTTTAAAAAGAAGAAACTGAAGGAAAAACCCAGCCAAACAAGGGGAGCTCCACCCCAGACCTGAACCTGAAACGAGCATGCAAGGGAGACACAGAGACGCTGGTTTGGAGCTAGTCTCTTGCCTCATTTGGAGACATGAGAGACACAGGTTTGGTTCACCAGCTGTAAGGGCAGAGAGGTCGTCACACTCATGGCAAATAGAAGTCGTTGACATTAGTTTCTGTATAACATCGGGGAGATGGGTTCCTGTCCATGTGCATCACTCACTCTGACCCCAGCTGCCACCCAGAGCACCCAGAGCCCGCGTGCCAGGTGCGGCCTTGCAGGGTGGCCGTCAGCACCCACCCTCCCCAACTTCGGGTCAAGCGACACATGCCACTGAATTTGAAAAGCTGCAGATTATCATCGTGCAGCCAGGCACGTCTCATGGATTCCAGACGGACGCGTGACGTGGGCGTGGCAGTGCGTCAGAATTCAAACCACGGGCACCTGTGTGGCCTCCTCTGGCCCCTGCACTGGCCCCGGGGGCTGCCCAGCCAGACAGGCACGGCAGCTCTGCCGTCAAAGGAGGGACTGGAGGCTCAGAGGGTTTGAGGTGCGCAGCCCGACTAGGACCCACCCTAGTGGGTGGGTCTCTCCCGTTCCCAGCACAGAGGGCCCTTCCTAGAGGACCGACAGAGGCTCCAGGCAAACCCAACAAAAGGACGCAGCTTGGAGGACAGGGGTCACACACAGAGCCCACTCGGGTGCCAGACCTGGAAGGGCCACCAAGCCGCCTGAGCCCCGCCTAACGGAGAGGCCCAGAGAAGGCGAGTGGCCAGGCTGGGGACACGGTGAAGCGGGCCTGAAGCCAGGTCGGGTGCTCTCCAGCGACTGCCTTGCCTCTCTGGTGGCCCGGGGCCGGTCCAGGACCCTGCAGGCTGTGGAACAGTGGGCAGCCACGACCAGTCCTGCGGCAACACCCCTCCACTTGTTCTTTCTATATATTTCCATCTCCCCTGCTTCCTCATAAAGGCTTTGCCTGCAGCACTGTATCCTCCCTCCCACCCAATCACCCCACTACAGGAAACATCAGGGTAGCTGGAGACAGAGTGGCTGGTTTGCAAGCCGTAGGGCGGCATGCAGCATCTGACAGGGTGGAAGGGTCTGCCTGGCAGGCCCGGCCGACAGAGAGCTGGGGAGATACCTTGTTAGGAAAACTCAGTATGGAACAAACCTCTAGACTGGGGAGAAACGAAGGGAAAAAAAAATGCATGTGAAAACTGAGATCCAACACACACACACACACACACACACACACACACACACACACACGTGTACACACACAGGCTGGGACACGCACACACACAGGAATGCTGGGGGATCTCAAGGATTTAAAGTTCCTAAAGCAAAACCAGAGCCAGGCTAATGCTCAAACCGAACAGACCAGCCAAAAATCTGCCAGCATCAACTAAGGGGGGCAAACAGCACAGGCAGGCTCGGAAGGGGGAGTGGGCAGGTGGGACGTGCTTCCCTGCCTTCCCACCACAACTCACAGCAACAATGAAAGCCCCTCCCCAGTCCTTTACACTACGTTTCTAAACCACTCGTGTTCTTTCAATTTTCCCTTGAGACATACAAATCACGAGGTGAGGTCTTTGAAAACTAGAAATCAGGTTTATGTATTTCATTTGATTTTTTTTTTTTTTTTGGTCACACCATGCTGCATGGGGGATCTTAGCTCCCCGACCAGGGATCAAACCCAAGCCCCCTGCATTGGAAGCACAGAGTCTTAACCAATGGACTGCCAGGGAAGTCCCCAGGTGTATATATCTCTAATTTAAAGTTCTCCAGAAGAGATGTTTTTATCTGAAGATGTCCAGTCGCCTACCTTGGTCTAGTGCAGCAAGACTGGTGGCTGGGCAGGCAGGACGCTGCCTCTGTCCTTTAATGGGTCCTTTGAAATCACAAGATTCAGCTTTGTGAAAAGGGGATCTTTATACTCTGTGGCTCAGAAAGACGCTTTTAACAGGTTCGGTGACTTTAAAGGTTAGCTGAGAGCCACTGTAAGACCCCTCGGAAGCACGTCTGTGTGGTGGGCAGAGGCCGGGCAGGGATCTGGAGGCTGGCCTCCTCTTACCCACGCAGGCAGTAAGGTGGTTGGTGCTGGGTTTCCCTGTGGCTCTTTGGGGATGCAACGGTAGAGAAACAATCAGATTCTACACTTCGGGCTCCAAATTCCAAAAGGGTAGAATTTCCCCAAATAGTGAGATTACCAAGCGCTGTAAGAAGGAAGCACCATCAGGAACTGCAAAGGGGGCTCTGCTTCCGGCACCTGTTCTCTTCCCAGACCCTGTGGGCGGGCAGCAGCCTCTGCGTGCTGAGCAGAGCCCACCGAGGCTGGACTTGACACAGAAATCACAGGGAACTGACAGAGCAGGAAGCGAATCGGGCAGCAGGGGTCATAAGGTGTTTAATGCAGGCGTTCATAATTCAGAGATACGCTGAGTTCCTTTTTCTATTTATTTCATTTTCCCCTGGAATTTGTGGGAATTCTAAACCCAGAAGGCTAGAAGCTGAAGTCCAGGGACATAGAAATGGAAACAGCCAACATCTTATCACTCAAGCCAACAGGAGCAAAGAAAACAAAACTAGCCACATGAGGCAATCAGTGTGGCAACAGATTCGAGCTGGGAGGGAAGAGGGTGAACGTAATTTTAAAGAAACGGGTTCGATAGTTCTTCCCAGCAGATTCTGAATTAAACAAAAAAATACTCCTCACATTCGTTTGGAATCGACATAAACGTTGCCCAGGGGTGTCGGGAAGCGGCGGGAAGGGAGCCCAGGACGTTAGTCAGGGGTGGGGTCTGTTAGTTGGGGTGTAAGCATCAGCCCTTTTACAGCAGCAACGGCCACGAGGTGGCAGCGCCTGACACCAGAAGCTCGGGGCCCTGGAGGGCCATGCAGAGGGGCGAACCCGTGGACAACGGGGTGAGAAAGCAGAGCAGAGGCCAGCGACAGCCCACCCGCAAGGAGGCCGGGAGGCTGGGAGCCTCCTTACTGGTGGAGCCCCTCTAAGACCAGGGCTCTGTCTTGAGTCGCAATCAGAATCATGCTTTGGTTTTTAAATGAATGGGCCAAGAAGTGACTCTCTCAAAAGGATGGGATTACAGTAAAATATGAGAGACAGTGACCTTTGCCCCCTCGTCTGTTTCAAGACCACTTTCAGGCATGGAGCCTGCATGGGGAGATGAAGAGATCAGACCGCCTGACCCAGGACGCAGGACTCCAAGAAGGCGCTGGGCCCCGGGAACCTCGGCTCCTGATACGAGGGGAGCCTTCCAGGAGGAAAGGTGCCCAAGGTCTAGAGGTGAGACTCAGGCCTTGGCTGTTTCTCTGATCCGACACAAATGGTGAGCTTTGTATGCAAGACGACAAACACACTGAGTTCCTTTGAGATGGCGGTTCCACTTTAGAAGGCATGAGAACGGCCTGGAAGGTTTGTTAAAGCAGGTAACCAGGCCTCACCTCCAGGGTTCCTGACTCAGAAGGTCTGGTGCGGGGCCTGAGAACCTGCACTTCTAACAGGCCCCCAAGGGGTGGTGCCAATGCTGCCACTCCAGGGGCCATACACGGAGGACCACTGCTTGGGACTTTTCCTGTCTTTGTTGAAAAGAGCTGCAAAGTATGTCCCTGGACAGAGCAAGGAGGGGGGTACATTCTCAGAGGCATCGGTCAACACAGCCTCAAGTCTGGTGAATCTGGGCAGAAATCACCGTGACACCACTCCCAGGCACCTGGACCTCTCAGGGGGGGCCCGAGCACGCCCTGATGGAGACAGTGGAGGCTGAGCTCTCTGTGTGTTTGGTTCTCCAGTGTGGTTGGCAGTGAGCTTCCTGGGGGGAGTGGGAGGGATGTGCTTCGAGGGGAGGTCATGGTAGAGTGTGTGTGTATCCGTGCGTGTTGAGTGTGCCGTGTGTGTTCCTACCGTCAAACAACCCAACGATATTAGTGGGACCAGAGTGAAGATCTGAGGTTGACAGGCTGGGGTAGGTGAACTTTTATTTATAAAACATTAAAATAACCCCGGGCAGCAAAAGCTATCTCAAGTCTCCCCCTGGAGCACATACGGGCAGGGGGAGGGTCGGGCATTGCTCCCTTTGAGCTGGAAAAGGGCCTGTGCTTTTGCCATCTGCTGGTTATCGGGATGACTTCTTGCTGTTTGTGAGCAGGTGCGGGGGAGGGGGGCATCAGCAGGGTTAGTTCACCAACAGGGCTGCATACATACCACCCAGACGCAAGTCGATGAGGTCAGTGTAATAAGACTCTCCCCAATAGTCTACAACAAGGAATCGGTAAAGAGAGTTACTGCATCAGATAACCCTCCGGTCCCCCCGAGCCTCGAGCAATGAACGGCGTGAAGCGTAAGAAACACCCAGAGACGCAGCAGGAGGGGGACAGGCGGCAGCTGGAAAGCATGTGTCCCCCGCAGGTGCCCCCCCGCCCCCCCACATGCACACTGTAGCCACAGACCTCTGGGTGCAAGGGGCGGTCACAGAAAACCACAGGTGACTGCACTGACAGAAAGCGATCAGCCAGGACAGAAGCCTTGGCTTGGTTGGGAATCCTGCTGGGACTCAACGTCATCTAACTAAGATTTTTAAAAACTCAAGGGCAGATCAAAGGCTACGAACCACCCTAATTTCTGAATATTAGAAGCCCCAGGCTGAGGGGCTGAAGGCGAAACGTGAACACCCTAAAAAAGCTGTGTCAGGAACCAGCCCTCAGCTTGCCCTGTCCACACCGACCCCACCAGAAGCGGAAGCACTTCTGCTGGACGGTCTGAGATGAAGGAGGCCCTGTTTCTTCTGCGTTCAGGCCCCCAAGGTCTCCAGCCCCGCTAAGAGCAGGCAACGGGCGGCAACGTATTCTTGTTCATCATACTCCAGGACCCTGACACAGGTGCTGTGACCGAGGGCGGCCCCCCAGGACCGTAACGCACGCAGAGTGGAGTCAGCTGCGGTTCGCTACCCTTTCCTCCACAACTCACAATCTGACAGCTGATCCTGGCAGCCTCTGGTTCCACACGAGGGCTCCTCCTTCCAAAACACACACACCGGAAAGCAGACTGAGGCTGATCCAGTGGGTTCCAGAGACAAAGAGGGCTTCCCAGCTGCCCCAGACCAGAAACCTCACGAGTCTCGGTCTTATCCAAGGCTCTGAAGCGAAACTCGCGGTGCGGATATACGTGAGACTCAGAACTACGCGAGCCTTCTCTGGAAGGCAGCTAGGCCACCAGTCTGACCCCTCAGAAAGCCCATGGGGTGAGACCGAATGGCCAGTTCAGGGAAGGAGCTGACCAGCACTACTCAGCCCGAGTGGCCTTCTCAAAGGCTCGGCCGCGAGCAAGCAGACTAGCAGGAGGCATGGGACACGGAAGCCCAAGAGAAGGCACAGCTGAGCCTCAAAGACGACCTCTGTCAGGTGGGAACAGAGCCCCAGGGGCTTCTGACAAGAGGGAGCCTAGGAAGTGATGTGCTTAAACGAGAAAAAGCGAAGTACGGGGTTCCTGTGTCGAGTGTTTCCCAAATGCATTGTGGGAATCTCCCAACGGAGGTACCACAGCCCGTCTTTGAAACAGGAGACGTGTATTTGGACAGAAGTTCTGGGAAGCTTAGCAGACTCTGGACCAGAACTGTGGTTTCAACCTGCTCTCTGGAAGCTTCCGGCTCTTCAAGTGCTGTTCCGGGGTCTCCCAAATACCCGATTCACAACTACTTTTAACTCATCAAAAAACTTAAACACGGCTTCCCTGGTGGTGCAGTGGTTAAGAACCCTCCTGCCAATGCAGGGGACACAGGTTCCATCCCTGGCCCGGGAAGATCCCACATGCCGCGGAGCAACTAAGCCCGTGCGCCACAACTACTGAGCCTGCGATCTAGAGCCCATGAGCCACAACTACTGAAGGCTACGCGCCTAGAGCCCGGGTTTCCGCAAGAGAGGCCACAGCAATGAGGAGCCCGCGCACCGCAACAAAGAGTAGCCCCCACTCGCCGCAACTACAGAAAGCCTGCACCCAGCAACGAAGACCCAACACAGCCAAAAGTAAAAAACAAATTAAAAAAAAAAAAAAAAACTTAAACAGGACACACCATGTTCGAATCTTTGATCCGCCAATGTGCAACCCACTGAAGCCCATCAACATGTTCATCTGTGCTGCAGGTAAACTCGCTTCTGTGAGGCCCCAGGACCAGGCTTCTGCCCTCTGTGTGCGAGTGTCTGCCCTGCCTGTGACGCGTGGGAAAATGACACTTCATTCATCAACTTCAATCCTGGCCTGCTAGCAGAGTCTCACTCTCGGAGCGTCCTGCCAGGGTGGTCCTCCAGGTGCAGGGTGGTCCTCCAGGTGCCAAGGTGGTCCTCCAGGTGCAGGGGGGTCCTCCAGGTGCCAGGGTGGTCCTCCAGGTGCCAAGGTGGTCCTCCAGGTGCAGGGGGGTCCTCCAGGTACCAGGGTGGTCCTCCAGGTGCCACAACACATAGCACACCTGGTTCTGGGTTCACTGTATGTTTGGGAGCATTTATCTGATCTCTTCTTCATAAGGAATCTGAACCGCAGTTGGATCTGTAGTGATTCCACTGAGAGAGCAACTCCGACTTTAAGCTGCAGACACCCAGACCGTTCTCACTGTGCATGTCCTGAGATTCCCATGGCTGTGTACGACCTGCCCCCACCTCTGCGCATCAGGTGCCCACCCTACATCCAGGGCTGGACTGGACATGGAGGATATTAACCCTGCAGCTCTCTGCAACCTGCATTTTCAAATTAGTGTTTATTAACATTTAAGAGTAATTTTTTTTTTTTTGCGTTAAACTTGAACTCATAATTTGTCTTGTAAAAAAGCGTTCTGCTGCTGATTAAAAAAAAAGTTTGAAAACCACTGACTTAGACGAAATTCTGGTTGTATGTGTTTACAAAAAGGTAATTATGTAAACAACTAGTAAGCGGAATTTCAGCAAAATCCCAGGTCAATCTTCGGTGGTCCCTTTTCTCTGGCCCCTTGGCAGGCAGCAGACTGAGGAATGCAGCCTGCTGTGGAAATGCCGAGGGGCCGCCATGGACAAACCGCAGGGCAGCAGACAGACATCTGAATGCCAGGCGGAACCATCAGCACCGGGTGTGCATCTGGACCTCAGAGCCCTGTGGGGCACAGGGGCACTTACGCGAACTGTGGCCCCTCTCCACCTCGGCAGGAGGAATCTGAGGGTCCAGGGTCCTCCTGGCATCTTCTGCAAGAAGAGAGAGCAGAGATGGCAGGGCCCACGGGTCCCCGTTCCCACTGCTTGCAGGGCTGCTCCATCCAGGTGGTCACGTTTGACAGAGGAGGCCGGGTCAGGGCACGCAGGGCGGGGGCCCTGCCGGGTGAACCTGAGTCCCCGCTCCCGGGCACAGGGGCTGGCTCGCCTCCCGAGTCAAGTTCTCACATTTCATCTGGTGGCACAGTGAGTCCAGCATCAGGCACAAGACATCACAGCCTCATCTTCCTGCCTCGTGTCCTGTCTTCACCTGAAGGTCACCCTGAGTCCACTGCTAGCTGCATTCCGTGGCCGTGAAGGGTCAGGACGGGAGACCTCCTCTGTGCCTGAACCCCAGTCCTCCAGAACCCCACGAACGCATCCCGACACCAACCGCTCACTCGGAGGCCAACCACTGGTCAGTCTTCCAGCAAGATCAGAGGCAGCGACAGGCCGCATTCGTGGCTGCCTCTTCCTGATTCACCTTCAGTTTACCCTCAGCCCAAAGCCCAGAGGACCCACCCCCGCTCCCAAGGAAAACCACGTCACCACCTGTCCTCATCCCTGGTCCCACGACTCTAGTGCTGACCCTGGAGGCCCGTGCTCTCTACAAAGGGATGGAGGCTCCAGATTCGGGGACCTGGGAAGGCAGGGAGGAATCACTTGTGCCTGGGTTGGGGCTACAGCTGGGGCTGGTCCAGTGGTTTCACGGTCCTGAACCAAGAGGGCCTCCTGGGCCCTCGGCACCTCTCTGCTCTCCGAGCCCCACCGTGCTGGGCCCGCCCGCGGGCTCTGGGGACAGTGGTGTGACTGCACTGCCCCCATGGCTCTGCCCCAGGAAGGGCAGTCACCAGCACATGGCCCTCACAGCCACTTCCCAGGGTCTTGCTCTGCTTGGGCTCTGCCCTGAGTGCCCAGCCTCCAGGACAGAGCCTGGTCCACCCGTTGGGGCGGGGGGCGGGGGTGGCCTGCACGAGCAGTTCTGTGATGGTTCCTTGCGCACAGCCTGCCCCGTTCCAGTCACTGGCTTCTCGAGGAGAAGATGGGGAGGAGGGAGGAGAGAGGCGGCCCAGGGCGTCAGCAGCAGGTGGTGGGCCGAGGGGGCGGCCAGCCCTGGGACTGGGCAGGGCAGCCCCAGATGCACGGGCCTTTCTCCCCCTTTGCTTAACAGAAGCCCCAGCTCTCAGTGACGAGGGGACCAGAGAGAGAATCCTGCAGGAGACTAGCTGACTGCCGGGGGCGGGACCGGTACTAGCCCCCCGCGGGGCTGGGTGGGCTTTCCCCGGGGAGCCCCGTCCGCCGGGAGCGCAGCCGGTACCTGCCTCCCCGCGCAGCGCCTTCTCCACGGCGACGCCCCGCTCCTCCAGCTGCCGCTGCCTCTCCTCCACCTGCTCCAGCTGCCGCTGGATGATCTGCGGGCGACACGACAGCGTGAGGCGGGGGGGGCGAGGCGCGCGGGTGCCCCGAGTGCGGCACGAGCGCACGAGGGTGGCAACACCCCAGCGGGGCTCTTGAGAGTCTCAAACAGATCCTGCTTCGACAAGATTAAAACTGCCCAGCACAGACTTGTGCTTGCTGGGGTCAGGGGTTGGGGTGAGGGACCGGGAGCTTGGGGTTAGTGGCTGTAAACTATTAGACGTGGGATGGATGAACACCAAGGTGCTGATGTACAGCACAGAGAATCACAGCCAATCTGCTGGGATAAACCGTCAAGGAAAAGACTATGAAAGGAGTGTATACACGTAGATATAACTGAATCACTTCACTGTACGGCAGAGATTAGCACAACATCGTAAACCAACTCTACCTCGATGAGAAAACATGGCTCCACTCTGCACGGAGTGAGGCTTCTCGGGGATGACTGACACCCGGGAGGACCTCCCACCCCGAAGCAGCGGCAGGGACATAGCTTCACGCAGAAAATGAAATAAAATCCAGGGATCTGGTCACGTAGGGAACGCAGATCCAGAGTAACGTCCAGGGAAAGGACGAGAAGGCTGGTTTTGGACAACCAGAGGAATATCTTTGCTGGGAATGGATTTGCTGTTAATGTTTCTTGCTGTTGTAGAGCTTTTGATTATTGTCCTAATCTTTATGAACACAACTATATACATACGATTTCATTAAAAAACCACCTCGTATTTAGGTATCATTTAATACTTTGCGTTAAAAAATTCTCTTTTGTTAAAAAAAAAAAAAAATCTGGGGGCTTTCCTGGTGGCGCAGTGGTTGAGAGTCCGCCTGCTGATGCGGGGGACACGGGTTCGTGCCCCGGTCGGGGAAGATCCCACATGCCGCGGAGCGGCTGGGCCCGTGAGCCATGGCCGCTGAGCCTGCGCGCCCGGAGCCTGTGCTCCACAACGAGAGAGGCCACAACAGTGAGAGGCCCGCGTAC
>NW_006797390.1:9404420-9411480 GCF_000442215.2 Lipotes vexillifer
GAGGCCACAACGGTGAGAGGCCCACGTACCGCAAAAAAAAAAAAAAAAAATCTGGAAGGCCTGGGACCCTGAGGACAGCTCCAACCTCTAAAACCCAGGCGTGTTGGAGGCCAGCCAGTCACAGCTGCCTCTTGCTAACCGCCCTGACAAACGCAGGAGCTGGCTTTACAGTGGTTCTTCCAGAGCTAGGGATCTAGGAGACTCAAAGCCGGGCCCCTCCCTTTCCCCCAGCCAGCGCCCGCCGCGAGGCTTCTGCAGTTGCACGAGTGGCGGCCCTGCTCGCCTCCTCTCCCACCCTCCTGTGGGTGAGGACTCCCTGCGGCTCACCTGGGCGCGGTGCAGCCGCTTCAGCTCCTCCTGCTTGGCCTGCCTCCGGGCTGCTTTCTGCACGCGCCGGGTCAGCTTGGTGTTCAGCTCCTCCTCCGTGTAAGTCCTCGGCTGCGGGGGACGATAGGGGTTTATTCAGTCAGGGTCACGGAGGCCGCAGGACAGGTGGGGGCGAGGTGTGCGCAGACGCCCAGACCCTCGGCCTGGCAGGAGCTCCACGGGCCAGGGGGCACCTGGAGATCCATGGGAGACGCTCCCATGGGGCAGGGACAGGAGGCTGGCTGCACAATGACTACTGGGCAGTTAGGACAGGAGGGTGGGGCGCCTTTACTGCTGAGATCACCGGTTTCCCATGTAAGGACGTCTGCTCTTCTTTAAGACAGTGGGGGTAAACGTGGATCAAATGTTTTCCCCAAGCCTCCCGCTTGTAGGGGGCACACAGGGAAAGGAAACAGAAAACCCAGGATCCTTCTACTATTTTGTTTGGTATCAGAAGCCACCTTTTTCAGATGAGCGCTACTTGCAAGGTTCTTTGAAGAAGCCACGCCTGAAGGCAACAGGGGTGCTTCTATTTTAAGTCTGAGCGAACCCAAACCAACTAGTGCAGCTGGAAGAAGGGTGCCGGTGAACCTGGACAGATCAGGGGTCTGCACACCAAGAGGAGCGAGGACGTGCTCTGGCAGGGCTGTGGGGCTGTCAACAACGGAGGGGCGGCCAGCCAGCCAGCAGAGCTGCACCTGAGAACGTGGCGCGGAGGGCACAGCAAGCGTCGGGCACAGTGGGTGAATGCGGGTAACACTGAGGGACACCTTTACTGCCTCCAAGAAAACGAAAAAGGAGCCTTTGCAGACTTTAAAGGAGCTTCCGAATTTAACTCAGGAGTTTATCCTGGTAATCTTTATTCTAAGAGTTCCAGTGCTAGTGGAGAGCCACCACTTAAGGACCGTCTCAGGACGGTCCCTGAGCATGTACCATGCAGGTCACGGAGCCAAGGGCTCAAAAACTCCCCGTTCCTGTGGCGCCCAGGCCCAGAGGGGCCTCCCTGTCCCCACTGGCACCCGGAGCAAAAGCACCACATGGCCCCCCAGCCTGTGACAAGCAAGGCACCTCCCCGTCCTTGTCCGTTGCCGCCGTCCACGCGTGCCCGGACAAGGTTAGTGAGGGTTCGGCTGCCGGGCCGGGCGGGGCTGCAGCAAGGCCTTCCCACAGGGACAGGACACACCCTTCGATGTACATCACGTCCTGAACATAAACCAACTTTTAAGGGGACGTGATGGAGAACAAAGCAGAACGGCAATAGTAATAACGATCAAAAATTAAAAACAGAACCCAGAAATGGAGCAAAATCAGCTACAAGTTTAAAACAAACATGCATGACTAAAACGCATGAAGGCTCTTCCCATGTCAGCCAGGATGGCTGCGTGCAGGCTGGGAGTGAGACGCCAGTAGCACCACCTCAGTGAACCCGCCTGAGTGAGGCCAGGGGTCACTCTTCTGCCGAGAAGTCAGGGCCTCCGTCACTGGCCCCAAACTTCCTGTGCTCTGTCCTCAGTCCCCTTGTGTGAAAAGTAACCACAAGGTCACAGGAGCTCTTTCTCTGTGCAAGTTCAGACTCCTCTCTCTGGCCGAACACTGCAGGGTGATGGCTGAGGGCAGGTGGTGGGAGACCCGGGTAGACTGCCTGTCACCCAAGTTCTCTGTCCTGCTGGTGTCCCTGAACAGGCCCCAGCAGCCCTGGGAAGGGGGGGCCATCTCCCGATTGTACACCAAGAAAGGGACCTAAATGGCACGAATAACAGACTTCCACCAGGGATACTGCAGGCAGTCAGCGTGGCCTCTTCTCACCCACTGAGCCTAGAACAGAGTTGCTTGGCAGCCCCATTAAATAGCTCAAAGGCAGGAAGGGAGCGAGAGGGGCAGCCGCTTCTCCTAGGTCAGGGCCTCCCGGAGGCCACACCTGGCCATGTGTGCACATCCTGCCTCAAGCCAGAGTGAGGTAGGTTTTCATGATCAGAACAAGGCAGTTAAAAAGGAGACAGGTAATTTCCCCATGTGGCACGTGAAAAAATCCAAAGGAACTAGTAACTACAGCCTGAGGACCAGCACTTATCTATTAAATTAAAGGGGTTGACTGAATAGCCAAAACAACCTTAAGAAAGAAGAATGGAGCTGGAGGAATCAGGCTCCCTGACTTCAGACTATACTACAAAGCTACAGTAATCAAGACAGTATGGTACTGGCACAAAAACAGACACATAGATCAATGGAACAGGATAGAAAGGCCAGAAAGAAACCCCCTACCTGTGGTCAACTAATCTATGACAAAGGAGGCAAGGATATACAATGGAGAAAAAACAGTCTCTTCAATAAGCGATGCTGGGAAAACTGGACAGCTACATGTAAAAGAATGAAATGAGAATCTTCTCTAACACCAAACACAAAAATAAACTCAAGGGCCTCCCTGGTGGCACAGTGGTTAAGAATCTGCCTGCCAATGCAGGGCACACAGGTTCGAGCCCTGGTCCGGGAAGATCCCACATGCCACAGAGCAACTAAGCCTATGCACCACAACTACTGAGCCTGCGCTCCAGAGCCCGCGAGCCACAACTACTGAGCCCCCATGCCTAGAGACCATGCTCCGCAACAAGAGAAGCCCACGCACCACAATGAAGAGTAGCCCCCACTAGCCGCAGCTAGAGAAAGCCCGCAAGCAGCAATGAAGACCCAACACAGCCAAAAATAAATAAAATAAATAAATTTATTTAAAATATGTCAGGGCTTCCTTGGTGGCGCAGTGGTTGAGAATCTGCCTGCCGATGCAGGGGACACGGGTTCGTGCCCCGGTCCGGGAAGATCCCGCATGCCGCGGAGCGGCTGGGCCCGTGAGCCATGGCTGCTGAGCCTGTGCGTCTGGAGCCTGTGCTCCGCAACGGGAGAGGCCACAACAGTGAGAGGCCTGCGTACCGCCAAAAAAAAAAAAAAAAAAAAAAAAGGCATTGTTTACAGAAGTAGAACAAAAAAATCTTAAAATTTGTATGGAGACACAAAAGACCCTGAATAGCCAAAGCAGTCTTGAGGGAAAAAAACGAAGCTGGAGGAATCAGACTCCCTGACTTCAGACTATACTACAAAGCTACAGTAATCAAGGCAGTATGGTACTGGCACAAAAACAGAAATAAAGATCGATGGAACAGTATAGAAAGCCCAGAGATAAACCCACACACCTATGGTCAACTTATCTATGACAAAGGAGGCAAGGATATACAATGGAGAAAAGACAGCCTCTTCAATAAGTGGTGCTGGGAAAACGGGACAGCTACATGTAAAAGAATGAAATTAGAACACTTCCTAACACCATGCACAAAAATAAACTCAAAATGGATTAGAGACCTAAATGTAAGACCGGACACTATAAAACTCTTAGAGGAAAACATAGGCAGAACACTCTTTGACATAAATTTGATCCACCTCCTAGAGTAATAAAAATAAAAACAAAAATAAACAAATGGGACCTAGTGAAACTTAAAAGCTTTTGCAAAGCAAAGGAAACTACAAACAAGACAAAAAGACAACCCTCAGAATTGGAGAAAATATCTGCAAATGAATCAACGGACAAAGGATTAATCTCCAAAATATATAAACAGCTCATGCAGCTCAATATTAAAAAAACAAACTACCCAATCCAAAAATGGGCAGAAGACCTAAATAGACATTTCTCCAAAGAAAACATACAGATGGCCAAGAAGCACATGAAAAGCTGCTCAACATCATTAATTATTAGAGAAATGCAAATCAAATCTACAACGAGGGGCTTCCCTGTTGGCGCAGTGGTTGAGAGTCCGCCTGCCAACGCAGGGGACACGGGTTCGTGCCCCGGTCTGGGAAGATCCCACATGCCGCGGAGCGGCTGCACCCGTGAGCCATGGCCGCTGAGCCTGTGCGTCCGGAGCCTGTGCTCCGCAACAGGAGAGGCCACAACAGTGAGAGGCCCGCGTACCACACACACACACAAAAACCAAAACTACAATGAGGTATCACCTCACACCAGTTAGAATGGGCATCATCAGAAAATCTACAAACAACAAATGCTGGAGAGCGTGTGGAGAAAAGGGAACCCTCTTGTACTGCTGGTGGGAATGTAAATTGATACAGCCACTATGGAGAACAGCATGGAGGTTCCTTAAAAAACTAAAAATAAAAGTACCATATGACCCAGCAATCCCACTACTGGGCATATACCCAGAGAAAACCATAATTCAAAAAGACACATGCACCCCAATGTTCACTGCAGCACTATTTACAATAGCCAGGTCATGGAAGCAACCTAAATGCCCATCGACAGATGAATGGATAAAGAAGATGTGGTACATGTATATACAATGGAATATTACTCAGCCATAAAACGGAACGAAATTAGGTCACTTGTAGAGATGTGGTTGCATCTAGAGACTGTCATACAGAGTGAAGTAAGTCAGAAAGAGAAACACAAATATCGTATATCAACGCATACATGTGGAACCTAGAAAAATGGTACAGATGAACCGGTTTGCAGGGCAGAAATTGAGACTCAGATGTAGAGAACAAATGCACAGACACCAAGGTAGGAAAGTGGCGGGGGGGGGCGGCAGGGGGGGGGGATGGTGGGATGAACTGGGAGATTGGGATTGACATATGTACACTAATATGCATAAGATAGATAACTAATAAGAACCTGCTATATAAAAAAATAAACTAAAAACTAAAAATCAAAACAAAAAAAACTCAAAATGGATTAAAGACCTAAATGTAAGACCAGATACTATAAAACTCCCAGAGGAAAAACAGGCAGGACATTCTTTGACATAAATCACAGCAATTTTTTTTTGGATCCATCTCCTAGAGTAATGGAAATAAAAGCAAAAATAAACAAATGGAAACTAATTAAACTCAAAAGCTTCTGCACAGCAAAGGAAACCATAAACAAAACAAAAAGAAAACCTACGGACTGGGAGAAAATATTTGCAAACCATGAGACCAACAAGGGGTTAATCTCCAAAATATACAAATAGCTCATACAGCTTGATATCAAAAAAACAAACAGCCCAATCAAAAAATGGGCAGAAGACCTCAACAGACAATTCTCCAAAGACATACAGATGGCCAACAGGCACATGAAAAGATGTTCATCATCGCTAATTATCAGAGAAATGCAAATCCAAACCAGAACGAGGTATCACCTCACACTGGTCGGAATGGCCACCATCAAAAAGCCTACAAATAATAAATGCTGGAAATGATGTGGAGAAAAGGGAACCCTCCTACACTGTTGGTGGGAATGTAAATGGTGCAGCCACTATGGAGAACAGTATGGAGGTTCCTTAAAAACTAAAAATAGAACTACCATATCATCCAGCAATCCCACTTCTGGGCATATATCCGGAGAAAACCATAATTCGAAAAGATACATGCACCCTTATGTTCATTGCAGCACTATTTACAATAGCCAAGACACGGAAGCAACCTAAATGTCCTTCGACAGAGGAATGGATAAAGAAGACGTGGCACATATATACAGCAGAATATTACTCAGCCATAAGAAGGAATGAAATAATGCCATTTGTGACAACGTGGATGGACCTGGAGATTATCACATTAAATGAAGTAAGCCAGACAGAGAAAGACAAATACCATATGGTATCACTTATATGTGGGATCTTAAAAAAATGACACAAATGAGCTTATATACAAAACAGAAATAGACTCACAGACATAGAAAAAAAACTTACTGTTACCAAATGGGAAGTGGGGGAGGGATAAATTAGGAGTCTGGGATTGACAGACACACACTACTATATATAAAATAGATAATAAACAAGGACCTACTGTATAGCACAGGGAACTCTACTCAACACTCTGCAATAACCTATAATGGGAAAGAATCTCAAAAAGAATACATGTATATATACACACACATATATATGTGTAACTAGATCCCTTTCCTGCACACCTAAGACTAACACCATATTGTAAACCAACTACACTTCAATTAAAAAAAAAAAAACGTGCTGGTGCTTCACCGACTTCTGGGGGTTCAGCCCCGGGAACTGCCAGCTCCAGGAGCTGCCAGCTCCTGGGCCAGTGCTCACGCCCTGGGCCAGGCCACACCGTTTGGCTGTATTTGAGTCAAACTGAGGCAAAGTGGGAAATGTGAGTTATCTCTTGTTGACAGGGCTACAGGTGATTTTTTAAAAATCTGTATTAATTTTTCTATATAAACATTTTAAATAAAAATTAGTTAGTTTATTGCTTTTTTCAATGAAACGAAACTCAGAGGTTTGTTTCACAGCCGCCTGAAGCAGGGTCGAGGAACTACGTGCCCCACTGCGCACACCCGAGGCTTCCGTGGGGGTCTGCAGGAGGCTCCCCACCCACCGGCTGACGCAGCCCCATGCTCTGGGGGTGTCCCACGCCCCTCAGTTCTTACTCTGAAGATGCTCAGACCCTCAGGAGACGGAGAGGCGGACGACACCCTCGCCCACCTGTGCCTCTTCTCCTGAGTCGCCTGCAGACGCCACGGCCCTTCCCCCCGTAGACGCAGCTCGTGTGTCCTCAGCACAAGGTGCTTCCCACGCAGCTCCCGCACCCCAATAGCGTACTCGGGGCGGAACCGGGGTGACGTTATCACGTACCCGGACATAACGTCGTGCCAGGTCAGCACGTCCTGGGCGCAGCCCTGACTTCAGTGTTCCCTACA
>NW_006797390.1:9411666-9417511 GCF_000442215.2 Lipotes vexillifer
CTCCCGCCGTGTCTCGGCCTGGACACGGGCCAGGCGCAGGGCTCAGCTGCGCGTCGGTTGGGGTGAGGCACTGAACAGGGGACGGAGTCACAGCCGCGCCCCACCCACCTCTCTCCTGGACTTCTGGGAGGTCCGCTCCAGGACATCGTCGCTGGAGATGTCCGAGTCCTCCGAGCAGCTCAGCTGGCGCCGGGGCCACAGCTCTGGGGGGGCAGAGGCAGAGCAGGGACAGTGACCAGTGGCCACACGGGGTATTCTCCCCACTTCCACACCCACGGCAGCCCAGGGCAGGGGAGCGGAGGTGTGGTTCTCCCCAGTTTGGGTCTGTCCCGCATCCGGAGGCACGAGCCTGGATGCCGACGCACATCCGGGCGGGACTGGGCCCACACGCACCGAAGGGGCCCCGCCTGGCGCCGGCACGCAGCCACTCACCATCAGGCCCTCCCTGGGAAGTCACAGCCCCCCCGACGGCCCCGCCCAGCTGCGCGCTCGTTTCAGAACGTCCTGCCGGGCTTGGTTTCCTTCTCCCTAGGGAGCCCCAGGGGAGGGGTCAGCGTGGGAAGTGGGTCTTTCGAGGGAGCGGCAGGGGCTGGAGAGCCCGCGCCGTGCGCTCTGCCCGGGAGGGGCCCCCGCGCTGCTGTACCTGCTCTCGCGACAGGAGGCGCCCCCGGCTTGCCGGCGCCCCCGGTGGTCCCACTGGAAGGGGTGCTGGGGCGGGGCCTGCCATCGCCCTTCTTCTTGTCCTTCCTGTACCCGGAGAACACCGACTTCCACAGGGACCTGGGCTTTGCGGCTGCTTCCTCCAGGGCGCTGGGGCGGGGCCTGTCCGCGGGCCGCCCGTCGCCCTTGGGCTGCTTCTCTCTCGTGCTTCTTCGGGGGGAGAAGAGGGACGACCTCTTCGTGCTCTTCCCGCCGGAGCCCTCGGACGAGGTGGCCGAGCCGTCCCGGCCCCCTGAGTCCGACGGAGGGGACGGCACCTCCTCACTCGTGGCCGTGTGCGTTGGGGTGGGCTCCTCGGGGCCCCTGCGGGGCGCCGGGGCCCTGGGGGCCCTGGGGGCGGTGGCCACGGTGTCCATCTCCTTCATCCTGCTCAGCTGCCGGGCCATGGCGTCCCTCAGCGCGGGGCTCCGCACCGACTTCTCCCGGGCGCGCATGCGCTCGGCCGCCAGCTCCTTGGCCTCGGCGGAGACCAGCGGCAGCCCCCGCTTCTGCGGCGGGAGCCCACTCTCGGGCCCCCGGCCGCTCTCCTGGGCCAGGGGCAGCTCGGGGCAGGGCCAGCGGGAGGGGGGCGTGAAGAAGGGCTCCTGCAGACTCGAGTCCTCCGTGCGGTCGTCATACGTGTCCTCCACATCGTCCGCGAAGGGGATCTCGTCCACGCTCTCCACAAATGGCTTCAGTGCCTCCTCTGGGGGCGGCCGGGTGGGCTCCCGCGGGGTCCGCACGCACGCGGCCAGTGCCCGGGGCTCCAAGGCTGCGAGCTGCCCCGCCAGGGCCGGCTTCCCGTGAAGGGTGGCGGGCTCCTCGTCGGGAGGCGGGGGCGGCGGGCTGGAGGGGGGCGTGAGCATGGTGGAGTCAGAGGTGCTGAAGCTCTGGCTGCCGGGAGTCCTGGTGCGGGAGGAGCTGCCCTGCAGGCCCAGCCCTGAGCTGCTGGACAGGTCTCTGTGCTCTGCCCGGGTGCCCTTCGGCTCCCTGCCAGGTGGGGACCCCGGGGTGGGCGGGGAGGGCTGGGTCCCCCCGGCGGCAGGCGGCCCCAGCCTCCCGGGGACAGGTGTGGGTTTCAGAAGCCAGGGTCCCTCGCCCTGGGAGAGCTTCTCAGCTCGACAGGCCTGCAGGGGCGTGGGCTGGAACCCGGGCTCGGGTCCAGGGCCTCGTCGCACAGGCGTGAGCCCCAGGCTGCGGCGGATTTCTGCGCTCTTCATCCAGAACTCTGCCACCAGGTCGCTGCGTTTCAGGGCCTCGTCCCCAGGGAGGGGGCTGCCCAGTGTGTCCTTAGTGACCCCTTGGCTCTTCACGGGGAGGGGGCCCAGGGGGGTGGAGGTTCTGGCCGGCACAGGCTGGAAGCGGATGGGGGACACGGTGGGGGATGGCACGGTGGCCTCGGCGGACGGCTGAGGCTGGGAGCAGATGGGGAGGGGGGCCAGCGGGGACCGGCGCTGTGGGCTTGCAGGCGAGGGCGGCGTCCTGGCTTCGGGCTGCGATTGGACGGGGGTGCCGGCTGTGGGCTCCCCATGGGGGAGCTCTGGCTCTGGCTCTGGCACAGGGCTCTCCGCGGGCAATCCCCTCGTGGCAGCTGCAGAGGCGAGCGGGGCTCGGGCGCCCTGTGGGAAAGCAAGGTGACAGGAGCTGCTTAGAAGGCAGGGTTCTGATGGGTGTGCTCTCCCACCAAGGGCCTGAGCTTCCTGAAACACCCTCTCCATACGGGGCGGCCACAATCAAGGGCCAGGAGGACTCCCCCCGTTTTGATCTGTCAAGCTTCAGAGCACCTCACCCAGTGAACATGTGAAGCTTTCAGGTTTGGTTCATCCCAAACGCATCTGGTTCTTTGGGCCCTGAACTGACACCACCCAAAGGATGCTAACGACCAGCCCCAGAGCTCCGAGGTCTCTGACGTGAGACTTAAAACATCATCAATCACAGTCTGCCTCCCAGACTGTCCTTCCTGCCCTGCCCAGGCCTCATTGCAGATGAAACCCCCCAAATCACCTTGCTCCTCAGGACCCCAAAGACCAAGCCAAGTAGCCCCAGGCCTCAAGCTCCAGCCGCCCTCTAGATGGCCTCCCCTAAAACGTGCTCCACAGGACATAGTGTTACTATCTATTTACGGAGCATCCTGCAGTGCACAGTTCAAAGACCACTGGTCACCTGGACAAGTATTTTTAATTTAGAAAATCATACATTCATTTTAGCATAATATTGAGAAAAAACACATCTGTTGTATCAAACCAGTAACCCCACAAATATTACTGTTTTAACATAAAAATAAATTTATGTTGAAAATGGTGTGCTGTGTGGACACACAGAGAACAGTAGTGGGAAGCTCAGCGGTGGGACTGGCGCACAGCAGACCACACCGGGCCGGAGCCCCAGGGCCACTCCTGTTTTCAACAGCCCGTCAGCACAGGGAATGAAAAAACTGGGTTCACACCAAGGCCCCTAAGGAGTCCCATCAGCTCTGCCTCCAAAGTGGGCCCCAAATCCTTACCTGTGCCCTGGGGCTGTGGGCTGGGGAGGACAGGACCGAGTGCTCCTCAGGGGACCAGCTGGGGCTGGAGACTTGGGAGCGACCTGAGAAAACAGACGCAGGATTTGCGAGAGGAAACACCCGCTCGCACTGCAGCGGGGCTGCTCCCAGGGCATCCCGGCCCCGGCCGTGTCACCAGTGTAGGATCTGTGTCCAAAGGTCTAAAGGTGAGCTGCACAGGTGCCACAGGGGAAGGGGCCGTGCAGGGAGGGGAGGGGAGGGGCTCGCACACAGACCTCTCTCTGGGCGCCTTGCCAAGGCCAGCGGTGGCTCCTCCTCGCCTTCAGACACCCGCAGCTCCAGTCCCACTCCCGCTGCCACCTGCCGCAGCTCCGTGTCGGTCTGTGACGGCACGTCGTCCGACCAGTGCTGACCTGCCGAGGGAAGTGAGCACAGACCTCAAGTGAGGCTGTGCTCCTTGCCGGGCTCCCGGCTCCTCAGAGGACAGCCGCCAGGCCACCAACTGCAGCGTGAGGTCCAGCCGGCTCTGCATCCCGGCCAGGAGCTGCCCACTGGTCCCCGTCCTGAGACTCGTCCATCAACACAGCATCCTCTGTGACGCGGAGCCCCAGGACGTCCGCGGCACCCCCTCTCTTTTGAGAGTGTGGGCCTTCCTGAGCACACGGACGGCTCCACAGGAAGGACCAGCCTCGGGGACTCGGAGCCCTCCCGGCCCTGCCGCCAGTTCCAGGCTCCTAGCGCCCAGCCCTGCCCGTTCTCACCTCCCAGCCCAGTCCCTGCCCCTCCCCCTCAACGCCATCTCCTCCTCATACCAGCTTCCAGAGGCAGCAGCTGGATTAAAGGCCTCGTAGGAAGCCCTGCATCTGCTCGGTTTCTCCCCAAGACTTAACGAGCGCAGCCCACGTCCAAAGGGTGGGTGGAACGACACACCTTCAGATTAGTGGCAGAACAAGGAAGGAACCAGGAGCCCTAATGGCCGCTCCTCTGAGCACCTCACTTTCGTCTTAATGTGTGTTCCGTCTTCCCTGAGCTCAGGCCACTGCGGCCCCCTCCCCGGGAGGAAGAAGGCGGGCACCACGGTTGGGGGAGGCTCTGGGGTCCCCGTACCATCGCCCAGCTCTGCGCCAGTGTCCCCCGTGTCCCCATTCTCCGCTGCCTCGCCTTCTATCTCTGCTGGCTCTGAGTCCACATCTTCCTCCAGGTCGTCCTCATCAAACGGGACTGCAAGGCAGAGACGTTCAAAGGAAGGAAGAGGAGAGAGACGGACAGACAGACGACAGACGCGTGGGCAGGGGGCTCCCAGGGCTGTCATGTGACGACCGCAAGGAGGAGAGGGGAGAAGCCTGCCTGGGTGGGGGTCGGTGGGCCGGGAGGGCTCCAAGGGCAGGGTGGGGCCGGGCTGCGCGGGGCCTCCTGAACACGGATCCGGAGGGCACCCAGCTGCAAACGTGGCAGCGGGGCCCTGCACCCACCGAAGCGAGCACGAGCCGCTTAACTCTCGAGAAGGCTGCTAACCCTGCCTTTCGGGGAAGACACGGAGCCCAGGCAGCTGGGGGGCCTGTTTGCAGCCCCACCGCTCAGCCTGGCACCAGTGCCGTGTGCAGGGGGGTGACCGACTGGCAGGGCTGCAGCCCCGCTTGGGAGAATTGAGACACGTACTTTTTTTAAGCGTAAGAGAGAGGGACGAGGGGACGTGGAAAGTTTGTTTTTTGGACTCAAGACCAGCCCTTCGGCGCCGCAAAATGCGGCAAAGCTTCATTTCTCCTGAGCAAGGAGGCTAACGTACACACACACACACACACACACACACACACACTCACACGTGTTCCCAACCCTGCACAAGAAGAACTCAGACTACAGTTCAGGTTACAAGAAGGCAGCGGGAAGCAGCCACAGACGCATCGCGCTGCCTGAACCAGGGGTCCCTCCTCCCAGGGCGCCCTGGGGGCTCTTCTCGGGTCTCCTTTCAGGAAAGGGGCTGGCCTTTGACCCGCACATACTTGGCCTCAGGGTCAAGCCCGGCAGGCTGGGCAGCAGAGGAGCCCGCTGAAACTCAAGGCCAGGCCAAAGGACCACGAGACCCTCGATGGCCAGCAGCCCAGCCTCGTGAAGCTGCGTCCCCGGCGCCCGGGGCTGTGCAGTACCCAGCAGTGACCGTGAGCGGCCACAGGGTCAGAGCACAAGGAAACTGGGGACAAGACAGCCGTGATGGCCTGGAGGTGGGACCCTCTAGGTGCTAGGAATGTATTTCTTGACCCAGGTGGCAGGTGGGTGAGTCTTGGTGTTTTAAAATAATTCCTTAAGCTGTTACTTATCCTCACCACCCCTTCTGTGCACTCGGCCTATTAGGATGAGGTGATGGTGCACACCCGCTCTGGAGAGTGCTGTGAAATCGGTGTGGGACGGACGGGGCAGGGCCAGGACGCCCTCCTGTGACGATGGCATTTGCCGGGACCAGTCCTGGGGAGAGCGCTCAGCTACTTGCACAGACTGAGGCCTGTGTGCGCCAGCACTGCTGCTCACTCATCACACGCCCGCGGAGGGGACTTCTGAGGCCAACAAGCCTCTCCTCCCCGTGCTTCCCGTGGGACAGCGAGCTGGCCGCTGATGGGGACAGAACCCGGGCCCGCCCCATGGCGGGCG
>NW_006797390.1:9417628-9471351 GCF_000442215.2 Lipotes vexillifer
CCCACACGCGTGCTACAATTAGTCTGTGAGCGGCCGGGCGTCGAGAGGCAATTTTACACGTTTGTGTTGGCAAGTCCGTTGGAAGCAAGCGTGACATGGACTCCCCAGCCTGGTGTGGCTCCAGACACAGGACACTAGAGCAGCCCAAGTCCAGACCTGGCCCTGCGGCCCCCAGTGGTTCTCCTACTCAGAGAAACATCTGCGCAGACTCAGGGTTAGGAGTCTACGGTCCTCAGCGGCGCCCTGAAAGGAACGACTGTCACACGTATCAAAATACACGACAAGCATCAATGCAGCAGCAGCAACGCTGAAAGAGACATAGCTTGAGGGAGGGAACTGGGGGTTAATCCAAGTTAGGACGGAGCGGGTGCTAGAAGCAGCCACACACAAGGAAGCAGGCGGCGCCGACACGCTCAGCTCTGGTCTATTCGGCGGCCGCTGGGGCGTCCCGATACCTCAGCCTCGTCCAACCGTCCTGGGGACAAAACTAACTAGGAGAGGGTGACCGCAGCCCTCTCTACAGCTCGGCGTGAAGGTGCCTCCTGACCTGTGAGCCAAGGAGGATAATGGGCGGCTGGCAGGCGGCTGGTGGGGCAACCATCCTACCCACCCGGGAGGGGCACCCGGCCCTTCTGCATTTCACAACCGGTGGGGGCCAAGGCTGTCCCACGTCCTGCCCGGATGCCAGAGCCCCTCGCTGAGAAACGCCCACCCCCCAAAAAGAGTGCACTGAGGACAAGCAAGGTCGCTCGGCTCCCTCGTGGCCTGAGAGCTTGCAGAGAGCCCTGCACCTCGGCCTGCAGACCAGGCCTGGCCCTCACCCCAGTACTGACTGCCTCAGCCGTGGCACCGCGGGAGCGTTGCTGACTGTTGCGAGAATCCTCCAGCCCACACCCAGCCACTGTCCAGCCTCATTTCTGCGGACTCTGAGCCTCAGTGCTGTGCACAGTCCTTCAGCTTCGGTTTCACCCAATGTCTGCTAACAAAACGACACCCACCCCCGCCCGACTGCACTACCGCTCTGCTCCGGTTTTCCCAGGAGGGCACATGGCGCGTGTCTGGTCCATGCAAGGGCGGCGGCCTGAGCGAGGCATGCACGTGCCCCCGCCCTCCGCCGCGCATGCACTAGCGGCAGCACCGGAAGTCCAGGGTTAAGGGACCAGCAGAGCTGCCAAGAGAGTGGTTATGGTGAGCGGGCAGAGAACGAACATCACCCAACAACCTCCGGAGACTGACTCCAGCCAGGCCTGCACTGCTGCACGGCGAACGGAGGGAAGGTCGGGCCCTGAATTTGAAACAGACGATAAATACAAAGTTACACAGGAGTAAGCGTTCCCGGCGAGGAGAGCGGAGGTCCTCCTGTGGTCCACACGGAAGAGAGATGGACGACGTTACAGCCCGAGGCCCATCCGGCCCCGACCAGGGGCAAGCGGGGCGTCGGGACAGGGAGAGGAGAGAGAGCACGGGGGGGTCAAGGGGGCGTCCCCGGTCAGCAGGCTCTCTCTCAGCTCCTGCAGAGCTGCTGGGTGTTTACGCGGCCGCAAACGTGGTTAAAGAGGTGGGCCTTGCCTGTGGCGAAGGTGGCTAACTCCCATGAAGGCCGGGCCACCCGCTCTGCGCCCTCGGCACCCTGCAGGCTGTGTCCCCAACAGGCACCGAGTGCAAATGTGGAGACAGGTGAGCAAGAGACAGAGGGCAAAGCACCAAGGCGGGCACGGGAAGGACGCCCCCAACGGCCTTCAGGTTTTCCTTTCCTTCCTTAAAAGAAACCAGAACAAGGTTCATCATCATCCTGCCGTGGGATGCAGAGCACCTCCCCTAAAACCTAGAGCTGGTAACGATGCTCCTTCAGAGGCCTCCTTGATATAAATTTCTTCTTAAAACTTCATTTCAGTCCACATGGTCCCTCGACCCCATCCTGTCCGTGCACACTCACACCGAGACACACCGCATGAGGAAAAGCACAGAACATTCCTCCAAGTGGAGAAGGAAGAACCCTGCCTAGTGACACGGGCAAAGTCAGCAAATTCTTGGTTTTCCCAATGTCAAGTTCACAGTTTCGCATCAGCAGACAACAGCCCACCTCTTACCCACCGAGACTTCACATATCCTCTGATGAGAGCCCAGGGAGCAGACATGCTCCACTGGCTCTTACTTGTGAGGAGCCTGGGGGCCCCGCCCTACAGAAGAGTCCCCAGCAGCCCGAGGGGAAGCGGGACAGAGGTGCCAGGCACCCTGCACCCGGAGGAGTTACCTCTGGAAGGAGGGGACTCAGAGGTTGGTGACACTCGCTCCTCCTGGCTCTCACGGATGTGCGTCCAGTGCACGTCAGCCTGGATCTCCAAGGGATCGGCTGGATTTACGAGCTGCTGCAGCCTTGGGCTCCCAGCTAGTGTACCAGGTTCGAGGGGCAGAGGAGATAAGGAAGGGAGAGATGACGGGAAGGAAGGAAGGAGAAAGTAAACAGGCCAGGGAAGGAAGGATCAAACACCACAGGAGAGGAAACAGAAGGAAAAGTTACCATATTTGCCAGGATCAGTTTGAATCAGAAAGAGGCAAGGATTGAGAATAAGCACACACACACACACGTGCACACGCATGCACACACGCCCGACTTCTACTCGTTCAACTGGATTCAGTCCCTTCAAGCCTCATGCAGCTGTCAGTGTGGATGAAGAGAGTCCTACACTCCCCTCCGATGCAGAAAGTACCTTCCTTTCTGAAGTTCTTTTCATCTTAACTGCGTCTGAGGGACCCAAGTGCCCAGTCAGGAGAAAAGAGCGGGTCACAACTGGCCTCTGCAGGGCCAGCCTCCCAAGGTCCCAAGTATGTGGCTCTGTTGGGCATACAGCCTGTGCCTATGGCCACCTGCCGCGTGGACACAGAGGTGGGGCGGGACAGGGCAATCCTGCCACGAACCCTCCGGCTCACGCGGGGCAGACAGTGAAGCTGTTGGGATTCTAGTTTTTATCTTCTGCAGCTAAAGAGAAAAGCATCCCTTTCTACAATGAGCCTCATGCAGCATGCTGGGCTGAGGCAGGGGTGGGGTCAGGGAAGGCTGCGGTGGGGAGGAAGCAGAGTCTGTCCTGCAGACCCCAGAGCGCTGGGAATTCAGGGGAACAAGAAGTCAATCCCTCTTTGCCCTTTCTGAGGTCAAAGCCCTCTTCCCGAACACGCTACTGGTGCCCCACTGACCCACCCCTGGACATAAGGCTCGGCTTCTTAGCCAGGTGAGAACTCACCAGGGGCCCCGCTGCCCCACCCCTGGACATCATAAGACTCGGCTTCTTAGCCAGGTGAGAACTCACCAGGGGCCCCGCCTTCAGGCTGTCCTTGCTCTCGGGGCCCAAGGAATCTGCATGCGCCCCTGCCCCCAGGGCTCCCATAATCAGTGCTTGGACCATGCCATACACTTGGGTTAAAATAAGGGACAGCCAGCAACTTGGGGGAGGGGACCCTACAGGAGGGAGGGTGGCTTTTCGGGCAGCAAGAGTAGGTACCACCTGATCAGAAGGACTCTCTACGGTCTAACTGGGCAACCTGGCTTTGGCTTCCTCACGAAAACGACAACCTCCTAATCTCCAAGCAACAGGAAACGTGGCGTGGGCAGAACTCACCGCTAAGGCCACCGAACGTGGATGGGGGCTGTGCTGGGCGTGGGGTCGCAGCCCGTGTGCTCTCTTGGGAGCCGCTGGCCTCTAAGGGCTTCCTCTAGGGTTGCGGGGCCTTGGCGGTGCTGGACGGGGCTGAGTCACAGCAGCCACCAGAGAGCCCGACTGTCTTCGGACCAAGACATTAAGTCAAGGAGGAAACACAGGCCCCTTCTCCACCTTCCAGGCAAGCAGGGGAAGACAGCGAGGCTTCTCCCTGGGGCGCGCCTGCGTGTCGCCAGTGCATGCAGCCTTGGGGACTCATCGCCCAGGCACAGGGGAGGGGCTCCGGGCGCCTGTGCTGGCCCCGCCACTTCTGAGAGCTGACTGTGACGTGCAGTGCTCGGCTCATATCAGAGGAGGAGCTGAGTCATAACCGGATGAGGGACTGGCAGCAAACGGTCAAGGGGCACAGGGGCGCCCAGGGGTGGACGCCTCGCCGCCGCTGCAGCTCTAGGAAACCCCGTCTCTCCACAGGGGACCTGCTCTCGGGGGCGGCTGGACGGCTGCCAGGGGCGGGGGTGGAGGTGGGCAGAGGTACCCTCACGTGTACCCATGTCCTCTTCCTCTGGCAGGTGCCCCAGCGGCTGGCCTTGCAGGAGTTCTCTGTCCCGGGGCCAGTACTCTCCTTCCACACCCACAGCAAAGCACCGCATGGGGCAGGCGGGGTGGAGGTGGGCAGAGGGAAGAGTCATCTCCAAGCTCCCCCACTCCAAGCCCGTTCCCGCAGGCTGGAGCCGGACGCTACCTCCACGCCCAGGAGATCAGGTCGCGGGAGGGGAGCAGGGCCAAGGTCTCCTGAAAGGCGGCACCATGCCCCGACCCCTGGCTGTGTCTGGAGCTACAGACAAGCCAAGTGGCCTTCCCTGGGGCGGGCCGTGCACGCGATCCCCACTGACTCACACCGGGGCACTCGGCTCTACAGACACAGCCGGCGGAGGAAGCAGCTCCGGACGCCATAACCCGCTCCTCACATGAGGGCGGGGTGCAGGCCCCACGTGCTGCCTTGGGGTCCCAGCCCAACCCCCGGGTGGGAGGGAGGCCTACAGCAGGACCGGGGCCACGGGGGCTCCAGGAGCCCGAGGAAGGCCCCACCTCTGCCGCCCGACCTCGTCAGGGCCGCCAGCTCGGGGCTCCACTGCCAGCTGAGGACCACGGGTAACGCGCACCCTGCCCTGTCAGCGCCCGGCCCTCGCTGAGCTGGAGCAAACAAGCCCGGGCTGGGACTGGCCGCCGAGCACAGGGAACTCCAGGAGGAACAGAGAGACAAGGCTGCAAGGCGCAGAGCCCTCCAGGGCCAGCCCCATGGCTGGCTAACGGCTCACGTCCTCCTCATCCTGTCCACACCCCACACGGAAAGCACGGCCTGAGCAGACATGAGTTCCCACGGACTCAGGGCTCTGCCTGCCTGGCCCTGCTCACCACTCCAGGCCCGGTGCAGCCGGGACAGGGAGAATGACCCTCCGACAAAGGCCAGAGGAGGAGCCCAGGAAGCTCTTCCTCACCACTCGGGAACACACAGGTGGACGGGGCAGGAACCAACACCGCGAGTGCGAGATAAGAGGCATCTCAGAGCCAGCCCGACCGACCTACCAGGACACGGGTCCCAGCACGTCACCATGCACCACCGGTGACCCCTCCTGGGGGGCCCTCCCTCCTCAATGCTCGGCAGCCTCCGACGCCCAGGACCAGGAGCCAGGGAACCCCCAGAAAGCTAAGTTCCCTTTGTTCCTTTAGCTGGAACAGGACAGGACGAGTGGCCTGACCTGGAGGAGGCCCTCGTCTGCCTCTGTGTGCAGCTCTACCCGGACAGCCCTTCGTGGGTCCCCTGGGGCCTGTGGGAGGCATGCCACGTGACCCCGGCCACAGAAGCCTCCCACACGTGGGCCGGGTCGGGAGGAGAGGCTTTACTCTGACCTTCACTAGATGCGTCCTCCGCGTCCCCCGTGTCCTCCGCGTCCTCCTCGTCCTCCGCGTCCCCCGTGTCCTCCGCGTCCTCCGCGTCCTCCTCGTCCTCCGCGTCCTCCTCGTCCCCCGCGTCCCCCGCGTCCTCCTCCCCAGCCGCGAAGCTCCTGCAGGCCTCGAGCTCCTCTTCACGCCTTCCTTTCAGAAGAGCATGGATCCTCACGGCCTCCTTCCAGGGAACGCCGCCCAGGTCCGAGGGGGGCAGCGGGGGTTCCTCCTCCTCCATCTCGGACTCAGAACTGCTGCAGAAGTGACCACAGAACCCGGTGAGGGGGCCACAGAACGGAGAAGGGGGCGGCTCAAAGCCAGGGGCACAGGCAGAGGCTCCCGGCAAGGCACCCGCCGGGCGGGAAGGGAGGGACGACACCTTGGGGCCAGCGCACAGAGGGTGAATGGAGGGCGAGATGGGTCACACGGGCTGGGGCAGCCCCGCCAAGCACAGGCTCGAAGCTCGTGACCCTGGGGACCGAGGGTGAAGGGCACCTCCGCTCCCGTGGATGCACCGTCTCGTTGGAGGATCCCGGGTGGGAAGAAGGGCCGCCGGCAGGAAGTGGGCTGGCGGAGGTGCTGCTCGCAGGAAAGGGAGCCCTGGGCCCCGCTCCCAAACCCCACAGCGCAGTGTGCAGCGCTGCGGGTGAGGGCGCCTGGACAAGCCCCCACTCTGCGGAGGGGCGCTCGCTGCGCGAAGGCCCCGACACCTGCTCCCGGAGCTAAGAGCGCCCGCCTTGCTCAGAGAGCCTGGCCCAGCCACCCGTGTCTGGGAGGAGACTCTAAGCCCCGGGATGCTCTGCCTGATGGGGAGGCCTGACTCCCTGGGGCCTCCAGTCAGGATGGAGAGTCTAAGAACGTGGTTTGGGGTGAAGGCCTTGGGTCACCAGCGCCAGCCGACCCGGAGACCGGGCTCAACCACATTCCACAGAGAACGTGGACCCCAAGGCTCTGTGGGTGTCGTCACACATTAACACCAGGAGAGTGGCTCTGCCTGAGCCCGCAGGGACGGGAGCCGCCCTTCTCAGACTGGCCTCCGCGCTCCGCTCCGTAACGGAGAAGGGCCGTGAGCACAGCCCCGCCAGTGGGTTCTGTCCTGTAGCCTTTCTAGAAAATTACTGCACCCGAGAGGGGCGCTGGGGACTCCATCACTTTCATCTAGTCAGAAGTGAGGGTGGCCTCCCGGGCTGTGTCCCTCGACCCCTCACTGGGCCGCAGGGCTCTGCCACGACAGCTGCGTGACCACGAGCTGGCTGGTCATGCTCTCCAAGCCTGTGTCCACGCCGGGAAGGGGGTGTGAACACCGGCTTGTAGCGGGTGCCCCTAGTGGAGTGAGACTTTACTGACCGCATCACGCTTGTGCTACACTCCGGTCCTCCAGCCATCCATTCGCTTGTTTACACATTTACACACTCATTCACGCGTGTACTCAGCCGCTGAACTCAGAAAGAAAGAGCGGCTCCTCGCTGCCGGCAGCTCCGTCTGGCGACTCTAATTCACTCATTCATTCAACTACAATTCACTGAGTGTCTCTGCCCACAGTGCCCTTCCTAGACATCACAAAGCTGCCACAGAAAAGATCTTCAGTGTCGGGGAGATAAGATGTGAACACCAGGACTAGACAAGGTGGCCGGTAAATGTAGGGCGGTGGGGGTCTGTACGAGGCAGTTTCAAGTGGGAAGACATAAGAATGTGGACCACAGAAAGCTTGTCCTCTGGAGTTTCATTAGCCCTCAGTGTTTACTTAGCCATGATTTTTGCCTTATCGTTGTGATTTCACTTCTTTACTCTTATTAATTAATGACAACATGTGAGCCCGTGTGTGCCATTTAACATCTTTCAAACGTGAAATCAGGGTAAGAATGCCTCCTGTGCTCAGCTCTAACCTCAGGTCGATCTGCAACACTTCAGGTGGACAGGGAGGCCAGCCTGCCCTTCTTCATGCCAGGCGCACTGGGGCCCCAGCTGTCGGCGGGCAGCTCTCTGGGGGGTGGGCTCAGGGCAGCCCCTCCCCGTGCTGCGTCATGAGGACAGCTTGCGTGACGAGGCCCCACTTGAAGCTGTGACAGCTCGAGGACCACGGAGAATAGGAAGGGAGGCACAGAGCGTAAAAACAGGGCGGAAGGTCAACCATGCTTCTGGAGTGCCACGCGCTTCTAGAGATGGGACACAGGCAAGCCGCCCTGCCTGCCTTGGTGAAAGAGAGAGAGATGGACAGGCACTGCCAGCTGCTCCTCCCCAGGCATCACCGTCCACGGGCCCTCAGAGCAGCCCTCCGCGTCTGGCTAGGCTCCTCACGTCATGTCAGATTCGCAGTGTGAAGTCACTACTCAAGGTTCATCTTATGATATGTTCTCGGGCTGCTCCCAGCACCTGAATCTCTGGGTCTGGCCTTTGAGGGGCAGGAGGATCTGTGTGAGGCACATTCCCTGCCTGGACTACAGCCTGGAACACTTCCAGGGGGCAGAACCCCTACAGCAGAACAAAATACAAGACAACCGACTTCCCTATCCTTTAGGGGGGGAGAGGAGGACCGCAGGACACAGCCTCGCAGGAGACACAGAGCCAGAAAATGTAGTCGTTAAGACTAGCTTTCCACGACAGCAGGGATCTGTTTCCACATTTGTAACTAAATCCTGCCCCATGTGGCTATTTGATCCAGGCAGCCTCCCAGACCACACCCTCTCTTATTGCTTGCCTGGCACTGCCAAGATGGGCAAAAGCAGACGAGGGACGCAACCAGGAAGGCCAGGCAGGCTGCACCCGAGTTCACAGCGTGGGATGTGGTCCCTGTGAAGCCCCTCAGCAAAGCCCATCGGCGGAGTTGACACGTCCCGCTGGAACCACGGAGCAGAAGCCTCCCCGCTGGGTGTGCCCGAATCACTCCTCTCACAGCGCCTTCCCCGAACCACCCCAGGCGCCGTCTTCTCACCGAGCCCACGGTTGGCTGGCAGGAGGACGCAAAGTCAATGGACCAGCTTCTCAAGGGACAAGGTCTGCTCCAGACTTAAAAGAGCCAGCAGAGGAGCAGATCCAGAGAAGAGGACGCGCTTGGAGCACGAGGCACCTCACACGGATCAGCTCCGCTGATCACACAGTAGCTCAAGGGCACAGCCACTATTATCATCCCCGCTCCCACAAATGAAGAAGCCGGGCTTTCAGAGGTGGGATGGTCTGGGTGAGAAGCCAGGAACCCCCAGCGTCCGCCCACATCAGGTCACCCCGTCAAACCCAGGAGGAAGGTCACGACCCGGTTCCTGGCTGCCGCTGCCGACCTGGGAACTCGGGCAGCCGCCGCGGATGGACACCGCCTGAAGCTGCTGGGGGCTTCCCTTTTAAGTTAACCCGCTGGTAATCAGCGCGTCTCCGAGCAATGCCACGTCCTGCGCAGCGGGACAAGGTCCCGCCCACCCTGCCAACCCTGTAAGCACTGAGCCGCTGTGGAGGAGGCCTGCCGGGTCCTGCGATGTGCACGCGGCGTTGACTGCTCCGCGCTCAGGCCGGCACCCTGCGGGTGGAGCGTGAGAAGGGGAGCAGTCAGGCGTGCCTCGCAGGAGGGGCTGTTCCTCACGCTGTCACCCTTTGGGCTGGCCTGTCTCCTGTGACCTTCAGGGAGTCCTCTGCAGCCCTGGCTGCCCGTCTGGGAAGCACACCTGGGCTCCGGCCCTCCCCGACACCGGAAGGAGAAAACGCACGGAAACCAGACCAGCCTTCTCCTGCCCCGGCACCCAGGCTCTCACAGAGAAAATGCAAGTACTGTTTCCAGGGTCCCCTCTGGAAGATGCTCCTTCCCGCCCCTCCAAGGAAGGGTCATGGAGCTGATGAGGCCTCGGCCGAGATTCTCTGCTTGTGTGGAGGAAACCGCGAAGATGATGGGAATCGCCTGGGTATCTGTCAAAACAGGTGTTCCTGGTCTCCACCCCACGCCCACTGAGTGAGACCCTGGCAGGAGCGGGGCCAGGAATTATCCTTCGACCAAGCGTCGCACGTGTCGCATCAGGGACATTTGAGAAATTTAGAGCAGTGGTTCTCACAGTGTGGTCTCCAGACCACAGCACTAGCCGAGAACTTCTGAGACATGCAGAACTTGGGCTCTACCCCAGACGGACTGGGACAGAAACCTCCCAGCTGTCTGTGCTCTCACGAGCCGGCAAAGCTTGGTCACCACTGCCCCAGGGCAAATTCGAGGCAAGCCCGATTTCTGGAACTTAAACCACCTGTTCAAGGAAACCCAAACAGGAATCACCACCTGCCGCTCCTAGTGAGGGCTGCCTGGGCTGTGCTTGGATCCACAGGTAAGACAGTGATCACAGCAACTGCCCACCGGGCGCAGACACTGTGCCCACTACTTTATTTGGTTTAATGCTCAAAGCAAACCTCGGAAGTGCAGTGTCCTTTGCAGATGAGGAAAGGAGGGCAAGAGAGCGTAAGAAACTTGCCCCCAACTAGAAGAAGGTGGAGCTAGGCCTCAAGTCTGGGTTGTCTGCCTGCAAAGTCACGTCCCAACAGCATCCCGCGCTCTGCCCGCACCGCAGGCGCCCGAGGTAAGAGGAGGGTGAATCCCCGCTTGGACCGGTCAGTTCCTGAAAACTCTGTCATCTCTCATCTTCAAGTCCAGTGACTCCCCAAGGAAGGACGGAGGCATCTTACGGCTTCCTTGGGGAAATAAGACAGCTCTGGTGCCGCACTCTTATGAGATCATCGTTACACTTTACATAGCATCCACGCTTAGCGCTTTTTCAAATGGGAACTCGAGTACGATGGGGCATTTACTACACCACTGGGTGCTGACTGGCCTATCCTTCTACCTCACCTGCTGCGAAGGCTGTGACTCAGCCTTCCTGCAAAGCCCAGGCTACATCACCTCCACTTCTGCCCCATAATCCCTCGGTTTACAGATCACAGTGCAGGAAATGTTACTCCTGCAGGACAGGGTCTGCCCACGTCACCGAGCCCAGCCCTCCACTCCGCCCCACCTTGGGAGCGCTGCATCCTGAGGGCGCTGGTTGGGGAGGCTCTGCAAGGGGGGCTGCAGGGGGTCCGCCTGTCCTGACTCCACTCCACCTGCCTGTCCTGTTCTCTTCCAGCCTCTGGGGTCTCCTGCTGAGCCCTGACTTGGGCACTGACCCCACTGACTCAGGCAGGCCTGCGGGTGGCGGGAATGCGTGGACAAGGACAGAGATGAGGGGGCGTGTGGGGCACTTTCCCCAAAGGTGCACGCGGCTCAGCCGGCTGGCACCACGCACTGCGAGGGGCCCTGGGATGCAGGTTTCTGCTCCTTTCCACACACGGGAGAAAGAAAGAAGCCCAGGGAGATGAGACAGCTTCCCCAAGACTGCACAGCGACCCGGTGGCTGAGTCACCCCAGAGCCTCCATGGAACCCACCCCCAGGGGCACGGTCGCCCCCACTCCCGTGGAAGCCCCTCCTCCGACACACCTGTAAACACCAGCCCAGGGCACATTTTTTCTGTTCCTTTTCAATGAAAAGCAGGGTTAAAGTCTTGGTAGGTGCTCAGTAAGTACTGAATCTCTGAATTAAGTCAAACAAACTGGTCCTTTCTGACTAACGAGATGGGGAGCTGGGGCACCAGGCGGCCAGGGAACACGGAGAGCCCTGGACGTGGACCAGAGACCCTGGGCTTGAACCTCAGTCAACCCTCCATCCTGGTCCTGGTCACCATTGCTTTCCTTACCACGAGGGGGCGAGATGCACATCCTATATATCTCACAGGCCCTGGAGGACGACCAGCTGAGGAGTTGGACGCTGGAGCCTGCAGCCGTCGCCTACAAGCGCCTACACGTGCCCAGCTCTGTCCCGAGCACTTTCTACCCCGGCGCCCTCGCACGGCTCTGCAAGAGGTCCTGGTGCTGCCGCCCCTCACACAGACGAGGGGACAGGCAGAGAGGTCACACGACCACCCAGTCACGGGTCACGACGCAAACCCAGGCCATCGGGCTCGGGGCCCTGCTCCCCTGCCCGCCGCAGACGCAGCCCCACAGGCTGACCTGCTGGCCACGTCCTCCTCCGTCCCCGTGTCCAGCACACTGCTCAGGTTGTGCTCGGCCTGCGTCTCCTCGGGCACCTCCTCCAGCCCCTCTGCCTGCTGCACCGACAGGCGGTAGTTCTCCAGCTCAATCCTCTCCGGGGTGCCCCGCAGCCTCTTGGCGATGCTGGGCTCCTCCAGGCCGTTCACGCTCGGGCCTGCACGACAAACAAGAAGCAGAGTTCTGGGATCAGCGACAGGGACGAGGGAAGGAACTTCTCCCTGGAAGGAGGGGCAGCCGTCCCACGAGGCCAGGGAGCCGGACACGGCAGCAGTCAACAAGGTCGGGCCCTGGAGAGCCCAGAGGTCTCTGGTGTGAGGGAGCAGAAGACAAAAGACCCCACATCTGCCCTACAGGGACGAGACAGCCTGGGGAGCAGTGCACACTGGCCGGGGGGCAGGGGCAGGACTGGCCCTCAAGGGAAAGCAGCCTGTTGAGAAGGGAGTCCTCTCCGCTGCCCCACCCCCTTGGTCCAAGACCTGCTGCCCCCTGACAAGGTCCAGGACCCGCTGGCCCCCATAAAATGGTCCAGGGCCCAATGCCCCACCCGCTCGGTTCAGGACCTTATGCTGTAATCCCATGGTCCGGACCTGCTGCCCCACCCAGAATGGTCCAGGACCTGCTGCCCCACCCCATGGTCCAGGACCCAGTCGAGGTTCGGGCACTGCATCTGGCTGGTCTACTGAGGTGTCCAGGTAAGCTGTTCTGCAGAGCTTCTCACACTGTGGGTTTGTCTGTCTCACGTTTAGATTCACGGCAAGACTTTTTGTTCCACGGGAACACCTTGTGCACGACTCTGGGCCCCTCCCACTGCACCCACGCAGGACAGTCAGGCCTCCTTGGTCCTGGTGACACCAGCTGGATGGCTTGGTTGAGCTGGTGCCCACCCACGTCTCTGTGGTAAAGAGACCTTTTCCCCTTTGTAATTAATAAGTAATCTGTGGGGTGATGCGGAGAGACCCTGGACTACCTGTTCCCAGAATACCCATGTCAGGGGGCTAAAGATCCACCCTGCCTGGTCAATTATTGCTCTGGGAGGCCCACGATGGCGGTTTCTAGACTCTATCATTCCTTTGCGAAGAAATCTGAGGACTGGGCTTCCCTGGTGGTGCAGTGGTTAAGAATCGCCTGCCAATGCAGGGAACACAGGTTCGAGCCCTGGTCCAGGAGGATCCCATGTGCCATGGAGCAACTAAGCCCATGCGCCACAACTACTAAGCCTGTGCTCTAGAGCCCGTGAGCCACAACTACTGAGCCCTCATGCCACAACTACTGAAGCTTGTGTGCCTAGAACCCATGCTCCGCAACAAGAGAAGCCACCGCAATGAGAAGCCCGTGCACTGCAACAAAGAGTAGCCCCCACTCGCTGCAACTAGAAAAAGCCAGCACGCAGCAACAAAGGCCCCACGTAGCCAAAAATAAATAAATAAATAAATAGAAAGAAAGAAAGAAAGGAAGGAAGGAAGGAAGAAAAAAGAAAGAAAGAAAAAGGAAGGAAGGAAGGAAGGAAGGAAGGAAGGAAGGAAGGAAGAAAGAAATCTGAGGCCTGCGATGGGCTCGTGGACTCTGAGGTCTCAGGTGTCCGATGCTGCCGTCACGCACCCCTCACCTCCCCCATCTCCATCGTTACCCTTCCTAATACACCTTGTGACCCCAGGTTTGGGCAGAAGAGGCCCACCGACCGCTCTCCTGTGTCCACTGTGACAGGACGTCACATGTGGTGCAGAGTCAGACAGACCCGCTGAGAAAACGGACTCTGCCAGTGACCAGCTGAAGGACCTTAGGAAAATCACACGACCACTGAGAGCTCGCTTCCTGATCCGTGAACAAGGACAATCCCACGTCGCGGGGTTACTACGAGTACAAAGTGAATTACACACGCATGTACGCGCATTTGTGCAGGTGCCATCTCTGTGCCCCGTACACACTGCCTCCCTCTTCTAGGAGTTAGGTGATACAGCTGAGGTCCAGGAACATTTTCACCACCAGTCTGTACAAGTCCATTGCATCCATCTGCCCTGGATTGCAAACGACAGTTACTGGACACAGAAGGCGGGAAGAGGCTCTGAGCAGAGCAAGCAGCACAGGGAAGGGGCCCAGGTGGAGGGACGCAGGCACCGGGGCGGGGCGGGGCACAGGGCCTTGCGTCCCACCAGGGCAGGCACCTGGCTTCGGTGACACTCTCGGCTTTAGGGACCGACACTAGGTTTAGCTGGTGAAGTCATGCCAGCCAGTGTCAGGTGGTCTTAAGGCGAAGCCCAGAAGCCCCCTGATGAAGGGCTGAAGGACGGGGTGGGAACACTGATTTAGTAACTTTTGTGACGTGAGAGGTTGTGCAGAAAACGTCTGGAAGGCTGGCCCTTCTGTCATGCGCATGTTCCGAACCTCCTCGTAAAATCATTAGAAATAACCCTGTGAATTCGGGCAGTCATGGAATAAAGTCTCAGCGCATCTGCTGCAGTGACCAGGATCTCCCACCAAACAGCACCCTTCAAATCACTAGAGATTCTTTCTGAAAAGCAAGACCTGGGGCGTGTTCACTTGCAAATGCAGGTAAACGTATAACCGTGGGGTCTGGGCACGAATCCTGTGCCGTGTGCACACATCTGCCCGTCCCAGTCTTGGTGCCCCGGGAGCCTCATTTTGGACACCCCCGGACTATCCTTCAACACTGAGCTCAGGGCCCCCGAAGTGTAAGCTCTGATGCTGGACGAGGGCGTGTGGAAAATTAGGAAACACGTGGTCTCCAGATGACAGCACGAAAGAGGCAGGGAGCACAGCAGGTGGACACGGTCTGGACAGTCTCCACACCTGCCCCCAGGCCCTCCGAGGGCACAGGCTCTAATCGCGGGGCCAGCCTTTCCAAACACCAGCCTTCCTGGCCTCCTTTCTCCTCATCAAAACCCAGCTTGATAAAGACAAGGCCAAGGGTCCCTGACTACAGTACCACTTGATTCTGTCTTTCCCACCGTGTATTTTTGACAACTGCCCTTAAACGGAAAGGGAAATAAATGGGTGGCAACTACCTGAGAACCAGTTTTGGGGAATTCCATGGATCTGGAATAAAGAGCAGTAGTTCTCTTCGATGGCAGAAGAAAAACAGGAAGAGCTGTCACTTAAGGGAAAACAACTCACATCATCAGTTCAGACTGAGCAATGTCAAGGCAGAGAAGAAACACACTCATGGGAAGAGACCCTTGTAGGAAACGCACAGTGTCTGCCAGGAATCCCACGAGGGCCTGGGGAAACAACACAGGCTAAAATGCTCACTACTCCAAGCGCCGCAGACCAGCCATGGCAAAGAAAGTCCTCACAGGGATGGTTCCAGGCGTGTAGAGGCGTCAGGGCTCGAGCACACACGCGGGACCACGGGAGCATGGAAAAGGGGCGCGTGGCCCACCCAGGGATCCAAGGAGGGCGGTCTGGAGGAACACGAAGGTAGGCGCCAGCTTTAAGGTAGGTAACAGTTTGCAAATGAGATCACCGAGGTTCAGAGACAGTAAGTAAGCTGCCCAAGGTCACACAGCTGGTGAGCAGTGCGGCCAAGACCCGAGTCCCAGGAGCACAGCGTCTGCCCAGAGGCCTGGCGTGCTGCCGCCAGGGCGCATTTCCTGGAGTCCTGCTCTGCCTCCCCCGCAGGGGCGGCTTCACCACAATCTCCCCACTGTGACCTTCACGACGAAGGACAGAGACTCCATGGGAATGTCCTGGAGCAGAGCGTCTGGCATCTGGAATGGCATCCTGCCCTCCACCCAGCGTCAGTTCTCTGGAGTTTCCACAGGCTGCATAGAGCAGGGGATCACCCAACCCCAAGCCCAGAGGCTGGGGCTCTGGGGAGGGGAGATGTTAATCTAATACTGGGCTTGGCCACAAGCAACAAAAACGAAGCCAGAAACACTCAGATCATTCACACATCGGTCCCCACAGAGAGGAGGCTGTGGGCCGTGAAGCCTAGGACATTCCCACTGGAGACGCCGTAAAAGGCGGGAGGGCTGGAGTCGCTCACTGGTCAGGCCCCAGGCCCTCTGGTCTCCACCCACTTTCAGCGACCAGGGAAAGCAGGATGTTCCCTCAGGGCCGGGTCCCCATGGAGGCCGTTTTCCCAAAGGGAAGGTGGCACTCAGAGGGTGCTCGGCAAGTACCCCAAATTCACCAACTGCCAAAAGATGCTTAGCATTCCTGGGCCATAACCTTAAAATGTCATGGGAAATTAAAACAAAGAAACAAAACATCAACAAAATCAGCATCCTTGATTCTCTGTCCTGAGCAAAGGGCCATTTGCCAGACTAAGTGGATGGTGATGATAAATTAAGACACTGAAGAAAGTAATGGTGGAGGCGGCCTTGGCAGTGGTTCTGACACCGTGACAGACAGAGGACCCCCACCTGCTGCCCCCAGGTCCTCGCTGTCTCGTCAGCTTCAGAGGAGCCCAGGAGAGCAGAGGCTGCAGAAGGGCAGTTTGGAAAGTCAGAGTGAACCAGCAGGGTCAGGCCAAGACCCCCGGCCTCTCCACGTCACATGCTTTTGATGCGGCAACAACACAGGGGCTTCCCAGCTGAAAGTGGGATGAGGGATTTGGGATCATTCCTAGGCTGACTGTTCCCTAAGTCCAGGCAAGCAGATCTCAGGTCACTGGAGGCCAATTCCAGCTCCACACACCAAAGGGAAACAGCTCCAGGATCTGGGTGGCACCCTAAATAAGAGAAAGGCTCTGAGCCTGAATGATGGGCCCTGCTCTGGGACAGTCACTGCCTATGTGAGCTCCATATAGCATCCTCAAGGAAATATTTTCCTCATGGGAGAACCTGCTCTCAGCTGATGGACAAGCGCTGCCAAAGCCCTTGGCAACACGCGTGAAATCACCCTGGGGGAGAGGTCGCCCTCCTCACGAGGAGCCCCCGTCCTCAAGGGGCTGCGAGGGGGTCCCTGCTGCAGTTCTGCAGCAACGCATGGCCACCCCGGGACAGGACCGCTGTCCGGACCAGAGACAGCTGCCTCTGTGGGGTGCCGCCTTCGAGAGGGGCCCGGCGGCCCCGCGGGGAAGCAGCAGCCCACTGCCCCCACCTCACTGCCACTCAAGCTGCCGGCTGAGCTGCTGCTCAGCTGTCCGAGGAGCGGGCGGCTGCTCTGCCCGGGACCCCGTCCCCGCTCCCGTCCGGCGGGACAGTGGGGTCTGGTGTCTGTGGGAGGAGGAGGCCCACCTTGGGGTAAAGGCTCACTGGGGCTGCTTCCACGGCCTTCTCAGAAGGGCCCTGGGACAGCTGGTTTGGGCCTCAGCAGACTCTGCTGTGCTGGCCGCACGCCTGAGGCCTCGCACGGCGATTTCTCCCTCTGGAGGACACCGCACACTTCGCCGGCGCTTTGGTTCTGGAGGCCAAAGGAAGGAGTTTCCAAGCACTGCCTCGGTGAGGTGACTCCGGCCCCTGCACACGGACGCTCCAACAGACTCTTCTGTGGTTTCCTGCTGTCAGGGGGTGGGGTTCACTGCATGTCCCGAGGTCACAGGACAGGAGGTTGTCAGATACTCCTTTGCTCGGGAAGCAGGCGATGAAGGAACAGGGACGACCCGCTGAGTCAGGACCGTGACGTGGGCTGCATGCCCTGCCGCTGGGCGCTGCCGGCGTTACTGCCACCCAGAGTTCTGATGTCCACAGGCCCTAGGAGACCGGTCCTGGACGGCACCCGGGGCCGTGTAGCTGTGCAGCGAGGGACGGGATCGCTAACTGCCCCTCCACACCCAGCGTCTCCTTGTCATCCAGGGGGACCGCGTGCTCACGTGTGGCACAGAGAAAAGCAGGTCACGCGGACGCAAGGGGGAGATACTGAATTACCAAGAGTCAGGCAGTGACCGAGAGGCCGAGGACGGGAAGCACAACAGGGACAAGTCAGAACTGCCCCAGGCAGGAGGTGGGAGCCTGCAGCCCGCAGAGTCCCCTCAGGAAGCTGAGGGGCTCGTCCGTCGCCACAGCCCTTGGCTCCCCGTCTGCAGGATCCCAGGGGACTTTTGCTGTTACGTTAGTTTTCTAACATGACGTGACTTTTGCTGCTATTAGTACATCTCCCAAAGGTGTCTTTTTGGCAGGTGGAAATCCTGGCACACGTCACTCTAACTGGCCAAGGCAAAGAGGTCTCTTTTAAGGCATGTACCCGAGTCTCCATTAAAATAAACACCTTACCAGGGCTTCGTGTAGCTCTCTTGATAACATCTTTCATGTGTCAAAATATCTCAGAGATGAAACTCGACTTGACCCTTAAAGTCAGCTGGGTCACCCGCAAAATGGCCACCTCCCTGCTGTCTAAAGCGCTGGGGTCTGCTGTGTTTTCTCTTAAATCCCACAGAGCTGAGCTCCAGCTGCAGGTCTGCTGTTCCCACCTGGCCGCCCACGTGCACACACCTGTGCACACACGGGAGCCATGGGTGTGGCCGGCAGATCAGGAGGGTCCCTACGGCTCAAGGTAAGGGGCCTGTCCACCATCCCACTCGTGGGGCTAGCCTCTGAAATCTTAATAAGAGGCGGGTAAAGATGAGGGTGGTCCACAGGTCAGCCCAGTCCGGCCCTCTGCCTGCTGCTGCTGGCCCCTCCGCACCCCCCAGGGCTCTAGCGCACCTTCATCCACCATACACCTCCTGAGTGCACCCCAAACTGGAGGGTCCACTGCACAGGGCTCTCCCGGCCTCCTGTGGTTCTGGTGCCACCAATGCAGCAGAGCAAGTGTTCGGTAAAGCATCTTGAATAAACAATCAAGATGGAAGGTCTCAGCCTGTATCTGAACTACAGCAACACCTCACTATACTTTTAAGGAACTGGCTGGACATAATCTGGTCTCGGTTTCCTCATCTTGACACACAACACTGAGGGCCTCTGCGTGTCTCAAGGAGCTCGATGCTGTTCCAGGCCCCAAGAAGAGGCAGGAACACCACCTCTGTGAAGACAGTAGCCGTTCCCTTAGCGCCCGGGACAGAGAAATTCCTATGAAGATGCCAACGTCCTACAAGACTCCACGGAGGAAGGCTCTGAAAAGACACCACCTCAAACGACCTGATGTCCTAAACACATGTCCTCGCTTCACCGTGGAGAGCAGCTGAGCTCCAGGGAGCATCTCGCGCACTGGAGGACCAGACCCGTACGAGCACGTGGAGGGGAGAGGTGGGAAGGGAGAGAAGGACCACGAGTCTGCCCACCAGGCACTGCCAGATGATGAGCTTTTCCCAAGATGCGCATTTAGACTGCACCCCTCCCCTCCGGGACACTTCAGTCCAGAGTGCATCCCAAGCTGGCTGCGAGGGGCTCTCGGGGGGCCAGCTGCACAGCTCCAGAGCGGGCTTGGCCTCTGAGCTGTGGAAGGTGGGAAGCGAGGCCTTGCCCATAATCCAGAGATCAACAGGGACAAACCCACCTCGTGACGAAAGGCCCTCTGCTCTGCGACAGGCTCCTTCCAAAGACAGCATCTCTGCAACGGCCTCCCCTCAGGCACCGTAGATCTGTTGTGGGAAAGGAGCCAAGCTCCTCCAGCAATGCCCACAAGCACCACCTGAGGCGCACCTCGGCGGCCCCGTCACGCCTGCGCTCTCATCTGTCAGCCGGTCCCTGAGACGTCTGGGCACGGGGGCCTGCACGGCTGGTGCTGGGAGTTCAGAGCCCTCTCTAGCGGCCAGCCGGGCACCCACGAAGCACTGTCCCTGTGCTGACTCCAGGCCGGGAGGTGGCTCGGAGCCCCTGGGGGCTTGTGGGGAGCCACACCGTCCCTAGGCCCACGTGTAACCCTACCTCTGCCTAAGAGAAGCTATAATCCTGCACAGTCCTCTGACTCTCACGTGGGTGCTGAAATTCAGCTTAATGTCAACCTATCCAGGACTGCTTTTCTTCCGCCGCTACAGTGAAGAGCCCCCTGGGTGTCATGGAGTTAGCAGGTGACCTCACAGCCCATCCACGCAGGCTGAGGAACAAGCAAGGCCAAGTTTAGCCACATGCCCTGCAGAGGTTCAACGCCCACTGTCTCAGGGCCAGACACGGCCAGCCCTCCTCACTGTTCTGTTTCCCCAAATCTCTGCTGGCTGGGAACACATCCCAGCAGGCCGTCCGGTCCTAACCCCGCAGGATGCATCGCCCAGTCAGCAGAAGTAACCCTAACTCACTCTCACTCTGATTATGCCAGCATTTTCTGGAATCCCCACCCGTGATCATAGTTGATATTCCTGTAACCCTTTTAAATAAACAAGTTTCCACACGTTTTAGCTTATTTGCTCTTGACAACAATCTCATGAAGTAAAGCAGCAGGGAGCCTTTTTTCCATTTTATGATCTTGATAGATGGGGAAACTGAGGCTCAGAGAGATGAATGACCGAAGACAGCAAGGATAACAGGCTGCATCTTCTCTTCAAGATCTGTGCTTGTCCCCTTTAGACCCAGTTCTGCTCTCCGAGGCTGTGGTCACCTCAGAAGATGAGCACATTCTGAGGCGCAGGGCGATTCACTGTGGTTCAGGAAAACGGACTCCTGTTCTAAAACATTTCCTCGGTGTCTGACAGCACACACAGTACCGGCACGGCTGCCGACGTGTACACTGCGTCACATGCTGGGAGGCGGGTGCCCACAACCTAACAGGGGCGGGCAGGCCACTGCTGTCCAGTGTGGTCTGTATCACTTTCTTTGTCCTCACGCACTCTCTTCCCTGGTCTCCTACAGGGAACAATCAAATGGAGGCTAATTTTACATTTAGGGCCTTCCTTACTTCTCTTTAGTCTAGAATGGTGGTGGTCAACCAGGTGATCTTTTCCTCTGGGGTCACCTGGCAATGTCACAACCTGGGAAGGGGGGTGTCCTGAGATCCAGTGGGAAGAGGCCAGGGATACTGCACACAGCCAACAATGCACAACAAAGAACTATCCGTCCAAACGTCAACAGTGCTGAGCCCAAGAGCCCTGCCTGGAAATCACAGCAGACTATCTCCCACCTCTCACTGATCAGGCCAACCAGCACATCAGATGTTGGACCACAGCCCAGTGGACAAGGTCATTAGGACAGAGCAGTGATGCTGCCACCAGAGTGAGGCGTCCTGAACCTCGGAGGGCAGCGTGTGGAGGGCCCGTCGGGAAGGGCCATGTGGGGCACACGGTCCGTGTTGTGCCGGGCAGACATGCCCCACCCTTCACTGTCCTTCGGTACGGAGGAGTCTCTCTCTCACGGAGATGCTGTCCATCCCACCGTCCCTCGTCCACCCGCCCAGCCCTCCGGCGTGGGGCCTGGGGACAGAGGCCAGATGCTGGAGGCTGACAGGTACGTCAGAAGGCCTGCTCGCTAAATCCAGGGAGAAAAGCAGACATGGAAACACGACGGGGAAAAACACTGCTTCTTTCTCCATGTCCCCAACTCTCTTCTTTTTCCATTTTCCAAAAACATCCTCTATGAGCTCGCAGGGCCCGTCATGACACACCTGCCCGAGGCTGGGCCTGGACATGCTCAGGCCTCCCGAGTTGCTTCTGTGCCCAACCCAAGTTGATCCAACACGGAAGAACCCAAAATGCTCACTGCAATGACATGCACGCTTAGCCCGGATTTAAGCATCATTTTACGTGAGTGGAGTCTGGAGAGGCCCAAACTCCGACAGGTAAGAATGTCCGTGTTTAACTCCTGTCATGGGTGATTCTGCTCAAAGTGTCAGGACAGAAAGAGGCAGACCCTCATCTCTCCCTCTCCTCTGCCAACCCCACCCAGGGCCAGGCCAGGCAACTACTGTGAATGGCAGCTGTAAAGCATCAGTAGTAAGAGAAGGAAACCGTCAGCTCCACCACCCCCGGGGCCTCTTAGAGAAGTGTGATAAAACGCGAGCGTAGAGGAGAAATAAGCAGCAGGCGTACAAGTCAGAAGTAGCTACACTGTTGCCCGAGAGCAGCGCTGAACACCTTCCCGGAGCACAAGCCTGGCTCCTCCAGACTGACGGGGAGGTTCCGCGTGGAGGGACATCTTCATAGCACAACTTCAGGCTTGGTAGCGTTTGAACTGATCAGAGTGCTGATACGGGGAAAATGAAAAGCAGTCGATTCAACATCATTATTCTCCGGCTCTTCTGATCTCCCCCTTCACATACCAGTGATGAAACCCTTTGCTCTGGAATCTACCCTCTTTGCAAAGGCACATTCCCAGCCCTGGGGTCGCCGCTAAAAATCTGGGGACACGTATTTCCCGGAAATAACCAAATGCACATTCACAGATGACACGGGCGTTCGTGCTCGTTTTTAGAAAGTCATCTTGGTGGAGCCGACATGCAGCTCTCTTCCCGCTGCCCCGTGCGGACAAGCTGAGGCTGGAGGACACGGGAGTGGAGGGGGCGGCACTGTGCGCGTCCTGTACTGACTCCACCCGGCTCTGCCTGGGTCAGTCACGGGGCCTCGATCCAGTCTGCAAAATGCTACCTTCCTCACAGCCTACGGTGTGATTAGATGAGGGATGCGTATACAGAAGGCGTCTGGACAGTGCCTGGCACACAGTAAGTGCTACACACTAGCTGTACCCCACTACGCGTCTTCCTGAATTGTTCTCTATGAGTTCGTGTGACATCGGCCCCAAGGGCCGATTCACCAGTATAAACGCTCGGGGGAGACTGACAGCAGTGAGCACACTTCAAGTTTCACTGTCTTTTTTTATCTGAGGGAGAAGCGGGGGCTCTCCCGGTTGTAAACACGATGGCCCCTTGGAGTGGTATCTGCAGCCGCCCGGAGCACGGCTGTCGGCTCTCAGCAGCCCCCGGGGGCAGCAAGACTCTAGCCCTTCCCGCACGCAGGCAGCTGGCCAAGCTCCGTCGCACCAGGGCCCAGAGCCTCCACTGGGGCTGCCTTCCCAGCACCCGGATCCCTATGTTCCTGGGCCTCCAGCAATGCTGATGCCCCACTGAAGGCAGGCAGGGAACTGGTTTAGAGTAATTCACAGGAGACAGAACCTAGGGCAGAGCCTTCTCTTCTAGAGGAAGAACGTACTGACCCAGATAAGTCTGCCTGTGGCAAGTGGTGGGAGGGAAATTTTACAGCTGGTCTTATACAGCCTGGTCTTTCTAGATTCTGACTCAGTTCTAGAAAACAGGGGAACAAGAAGAAACAGGCTACTATAACCACACTGTGACAACATCAGCTGTTCTCCATCGGCGCCAGGTTGAGCTCAGGCGCCTTACAGACTCTCCGCCCTCAGGTCCCTAGTCACTTTTCTTTGGGTGTGGTCTCTGAGCAGCCGCAAGGCACCAGGAGGATGACAGTCTTAGGAAGTCACCTCCGCTGATGCCCGGCTTTATTACCCTGGAAGAACACGAGAACTGAACGAAAACATGTTTATTTAGGCCTCTGCACTGAAACAACCCTGATTTCGTTGTGTGTTTGAGGCCCAGGTCCTTCTGGAGGCCTGACCCCCGCCTGGCAGCACAGGTCTGCAGGGGCCCCCATTAGGGCCGAGCTTTCTTGGGGAGTCAGCTGTGATGGAGGCCCAGTCACACCGGGACCCGGGGCGCAGGAACCGCAGAGAAGCAAGCAGGTGCCTGCATTGCAGGGCCCGAGCTCTTCTGGTAACCGGGGCCCCTTAACACAAAATGACCACCAAAGACCTACAATTCCAGGCAAGGACACTATGAAACAACAGTGACACAGTGGAAATAACCCTGACATTTTACCGAAGTACAGAATAGGAACTCATACCAGGGACAGTTTCATAAGATTAATGCACAGTCACGGCAAGCTGGTGAGTACAGAAATAGAGGTAAAGAACACGTAAGAGGCAACAGAAATTCTGACTCAATTTCAAGGATTTTTCTAGCAATCACTAGCATGGCCCCAGGAGTCTGTTCTTCGTAGGCAGAGCTGGGGCCCCGGACCCCCTTCTGCCGGAAGGTATCCCCAAACTGCCCTTTATGCCAACGCCCCTCTGTGAGTGATGGGGGCAGTCTAACCTCACCTGTGGACACCATCAAGGGCGAGGTCAGGTTTGCTTGGCTTGGGTGTAGGGGTGACTCAACCTCTCACCCACTGCCCTTCTTGGACCAAAGCCTCACTGACCCCAGAGCAACTGTGGAGCGAGAGGCATTACCCCAGCACGCACGCCTTCTCCCCACAGGCCCTTAGGACGGATCTACATGCTGGCATTTGCTGGTTGCTTGGCTGGATCTGAGGTGCCAGGTAAGGCCTGGTTTTGGAGTCTTGGTGAGGTTGTACAGCTCTGTGAAAGGGCCTGGTGTTTGGGGAGGAGTCTTCCTGAAGCTGTCTGCTGGCTATTACACCCCAGCAAGGCCCGAGCGGGGCTTGTCTTCAGTAGGTCCCTCAGGGGACGGGACGGGAACAGAGGGCAGCCCATTCTCACTGCTTCCTGCACCCCCTTGTACACAGGAGCCCTCCTGGGCAATGTCCCAGTGAGGGAAGGGCCAGGGAACCGATGAGAAAAAAAGAGAATGGGCTTCAAGTTTCAGAAAGAAACTCGACCCAGAGGGAGCTCTCCAGGGTCTTCAGCCCGACTCCTTTTCCTCCCAGCCTTCTGCAGGGCCCAGGACAGACCAGACTGACTGATTTCAGAGAAGGGGGAGGGCGGCGAGCAGGCCGGGAGAGGCAGGCGCTCTCCCTGCCAGGACCAACTCCCAACTCAGTGATGGTGCTGTGGCTGCGCAGGGACCCAAGGGGGCCGCCTCACACCAGGCTGCCATCACCTAGAGCACGGTGGGCACAGAATGGCGCTGAGCACCCCCCTCCGATGTGCCCTCTCCTGGCCCCATTCAGCACCCAAACGGCTGTGTCCCTGTGGTCGGCGGGCCAGCCGGCACCAGAGGCCCCGCTGCCAAGGTCACAGTGTGTGTGAGAAGGGGGGCTCAGCCCTCCAGGCTCGAGCAGCCAAGCAGAACTGGACCCCCTGCCTCTGTGTCCAGGTCACAGAAACAGACAGAGCGGGAGGACAGAGCAAGGACCGTCCCTGACGCCAGGCAAAAGCCTCACGGCAGCGAAGAGGCACCCAAGCTCCCCACGGTACCAGCTAGTCGGAAAGAGGAGGGCACGGCCTGGGCTCAGGCAGAGGCAGGCTCCACGGAGAGCTTTTTCCTTCACCTGCTCCCGCCTCAGGGCCCTCATGCAGGATGACGGAATGGGGGACACAGGTGGCATCTTCCTCCAAGCAAGGAAGCAAAATGTCTTCCACCATGCCCCCCTCAAACAGGGGCCCTTCCACTAATGGGAACCTGTATTTTAGGTATAAACACCCTGTTTCCCCATTTTAATACACCTATGCTCTCTCCCGAGCCCAGCCCAGGAGTGAGAATCCTGAGGTACCGTGGTCTCACGCCCACTCCTGAGACCTGCTTGAGCGACCCCTCCCCACCCTCCAATCAGGAAAAAGGGGAGGAAAAGAAACACTCAGAAACCTGAAGACTGTTCGGAATTTATTCTCTGAAGTAAGAGCAGTAACACTTGTGAAACAAATTAAAGCATCACAATAACGGAAAAACAAAGTTACACAATTAAATAAAAACAACTCACAGAGAAACACACCAAAACGCACAACAGCACAGGTCAGAGACGAAGGCAAAGGCGAGGCTTCACGGCAGGAAGGCCGGCAGGCACCGTCCCTGGCACAGCTCTGGCCTCTGTACCGCTCCTGGGGACCCGCCTGCTGCCTGCCCCCACCCTCTACCTCAAGCTTAACAGATCAGGAAAAGTGGGTGCAGAACCCCTTAACTCACTGGCCAGGCCTTGAAGGCCATGCTGAGGCCCCTTTCAGGAGAGACTAAGGATTCCACTGTCCTACAGACACACTGAACACCAAGAGACAGCAGGGAGCTGTGCTAACAGACCCACGCCTGGAAGCGAAGTGGTCCCCTGGGGTTCCTGAGCGAGAGCCCCGCTCCCCAGCTTTGTCTAAGTCACCTTTCTGGGGTGGGGAGTGTGCACTGCTCATGTCCGGGGACAACTGCCCCCGTGGTCCCCACCTCCCCCGGGCGCCTGGCTGCTCTGCTCTCCCCAAAGCCTGACGGGAACACTAAGCCAGGTCCGTGGCATGGTCCCCAGTGTAAGCCAGAGCCAAGGGACAAGAAGCTTGGGGAAGCTTCACTAGTATTGTTATTACCACTTAGGGCACAACATATAAACGTGTACTTGTAGACATGAAACTAAGCCAGCGCAAACACATGTGTGTATATATATGTGTTCACACATCACCGTCTACCTGGACTCTTGGGGTGGGGCTGGAGAGTGAAGCTGGATTCGGAATTCTCTTTGCTTTTCTAAATAGGTTTTCCAGAAATGCCTATAAGGGAAGAGGGCTTGGGAAGCAGTGGGAAGATCCTCCTGACGGCAGGAACCCAGGATTGTACTGCGCGTGGCTATTCTAGCTGGTGTGGGAAATGCCTGCATTTCCTCATGGCTCATTCAGCATCCAAACTATGGAACCCAAGGGTGACCGTGCAAGTGTGTCTGGGGACGCGGCATGCACCAGCCACAGCGAGACAGCCTTTTATGTTAAGATCCTCTTTCCATAAGATGACAATGAAGCCTTTCTCCCATCCTATGTCTGTCACCTGTACTGGAAGCAAAGCTCTTCTGTTCCCTATGATACCCCATGCCTGTACACTTCAGTTCTGGTTACTCACTATGTGAGGTGCAAAGGGGACCTCTGGATGAAAAAAGGATCTAAAAACCTTCAACTGAGGGTCTTGTATTTAAGGGTAAAACATCCTGCTGGGGGTTTTCTTTTTCTGCCTGTTGTTATCCAAATGTTTCCTCAAGTCAGGGCAGGTACTATGAGGCCAGGGTAAGAAAATCTGTGCCAGGTCCACTGACCTGCAGCACTAAGTATAAGAAGCTTGGAAACAAAGCAATTACTGATTTTGAGAACAGCAAAGAGGGTTTCTACATTAAAAGCACATTACAAACAAAGATGCTAAATCAGGCAGCAGCTGCAGGCCAGGGGGCCAGAGACAGATGACGCCGGACCAGGTTCTAACTCACGGGTTGTTTGTTTTTTGGCGACAGCAGTCGTTTTGGTTTAAGAGAAGAACATAAGGGAGAAGAGGGAAACGCCACAAGCTGAAGGGGGCGCAGAGCGGCGCCCAGCACAGTCACGGCTCCTCCAGACGACCTCCGGGGGGCGTGGATCTGGGGCGGGAACCGTGCTCCACGTACTACTCGCTCTGCTCAGAGCGCAGCCCAGGGGACGTGCCCAGAACCAGCCTGACCACAGCCGTCCACAACACACTTTCTGAAGCCCCGAAACATCTGAGTTTTTCTGAAGCTTTTCAAAAGGAAGTTCTAGTTAACCAATCAAAGCTTTGGTTTGGGATTTAAAGAAGGGAATCCTTATTAAAGGAGAAAAAGAAACCAATTTCCTGCCAGCTAGAACATACACCCACAACGCTGCTCCTGTTCTACGAAGGGGAAGTGCTGGTGCTCCGCGGCACGTCCACTCGGAGCCACGCTCTCGGAAAGCTCGGGTCTCCAGAGGCAGGGACTCACTGGACCCCAGCGGCCCTGGGTGCTGGCCTTGCCACAGCCCACAGGGCACCTCCAACTGGGCTTCACATCTTGAACCCCTCATGCTGTGACAGGCGCATCACCCTCAGAATCAAGAAGGTCCTCAGGACTTTGATTCTGTCACCACAACCCCAGCTCTCATCTTCTCTCCCTGCTTCACAGAATGGTCCTCTTCTCTCTGGAACCCTTAATTCTCCACAACTGCTAAAACCCCGAAGCCCACTATGCTTTCAAAGCAGGCAGGCAGACGGCAAACTGAGCTGCACAGAGCGCACGGCCTCGGCTCAGGAGAGGCCTGACCTCCACTGGCTTCGCGCTTCTTCGGATGCCCACAGAGAGAGCCGAGCGTTTTAGTTGTTTGTGGAGCACCCAGGTGGTTCCCACCTGCTCAAAGGCACACGCCCTGTCTCTACCAGCTCCCCTGTTGCAAGGGCCGTCAGCACTTCTTGAAAAAGACAGATTATAAAGGGGCTCAAGGGGTACCAAGTCATCTGTAGCTTAAACATGGCTATAAAATGTTGGTCCAATCTGCAGGGCACTTAAAAACTTGCCTAGATTTTATCAGGGCACACATAGTAGCAGAAGCTGAGTTCACCTAAGCTCCAGTCACTGCACCCGGGGGTGCTGCCCAGCGTCTGGGACGCCCTCCTGCCCCAGAGCAACACCACGGGGCCTGCGTTAGTTCCGGAGCACGGGCAAAGGAGCAACTCTGCTAACCTCCCATTTGAAGGTTCAGTGGATAACTTTTCTCTTCTCCCATTTTGGAAATTCCACTACCAACTCCCTCTCCATAGTTTCTGGCCTTAGCTGATAATCTTTAGTTTTCAATATGGTGATTTCTGTGAGTTTGTAAACGGCTGCTTGAGACCTATTTGCTCTGAAGGGAAGAAACTTGTGACAGGTGAAAACAGGGCCCTGACGACTTCCTCTCCGACTGGCTACAGTGACCGTAGGCTATGACCTGTCGGGGCTGTGCAGGGCATCAGGACCACCCACGTCTGTGGAACTGTGGACACATGTCACAGGCTGGTTTGGCAGGAGTAGAGAGAGGTGATTTTAAGGAAAAAACCACAATCCTTCACAAGAAGTCTGGTGCCCATGAGCCCTTCCTTCTCCTGACCTTCGAGACCAGAACAAATGTGTTTTTAGATGTGGGGTGGTGGCACTCACCTCCTGACACAGGAGGAGGTTAGTGAAAGTGGGACCAATCAGGGCCTGATCCTCGTTAGGAGTTCAAATGCCCCCAAAATGACCAGGACAGGGCATGTCCCTCAGTGGTTACAGGTGAGGTGGGAGAGCAGTGGCAGCTCACCTAGACACCTGAGCAGGGAAGAGGAAGGAGGATGTCCAGTTCAGGTGGACACACATTCAGACCTTGGGGCCTTTTCACAATTCCACACTCTATCCAAGGAGCCCACAGCGAGGGACTACAAGAAGGCCCCACTGCCCTGGGTCATCACTTGGGTCAGGGCTAAAAGCAGCCTGTTTTGAACTCCTGTTCCCTAGACAGGGCCTGGGCCAACCCCCCAAGGTATCTGATGGATGTGAGCAGGTCCCAGGACTCCAGCAATAAAAATTTGAGATTCTGAATAGACAGTACCAAAGCCTGGGTGACGCTGCTCACCAGACGGCACCCCTACTGGCTCACGGTCGGCCAGTGAAACTCCCCTCTGATCTGTACCAGCACCTCCGACAGGCCATAGAGAAAGGGGACTCCGAATGCAAGCAGCTGGCACATGAAAAAGGAGTCCAGAGGGTTTTGGGCCACCTGATGCCCAATTGAAGAAATGTTGCTTTGGAGGTGCTGGCTCATCCCCTTGGCCTTGTCACAGAGGCCGAGAGAGTGACGCGCCACCCAGCCAAACAAGGAAGTGAGGCTACCTGGAGTTCTCTCGGCAGGGCTGGCACTGGTGCTGGGCTGTCCGTTGGTGTCTGCAGCAGGGCTGTCCTGCAGGGGTCCCCTGGCCTCCTAGGAAAGTCCACAAGAAGAGGAAGAGTGACTGAGTGAAGCACCCACATCTCAGGAGACAATGACGCCTGGCTGCTGGTCTGCTGCCCTCACCAGGAAACCCAGAGCTGCGCCAGGGCACACTTCACGCGGGAGTCGCAGGCACCTCACGTCCCTTCCCCCACAGGCTCTCTGCAGTCCGCAGAGGCCCTCCTGGAAGCATCAGTCAACTGCACGCCCACAGGGCAACACCACAGAGCGGAGAGAATACACAGGTCACTTGGAAAGACAGATGCGGGAGCTGATTACACTCACTTTTTTTTTTTTTTTGTAAAAAGAAGGTTCTTAGATAAGTAATTCCCAGAATATAGAAAGTTCACGGCACAGAGCGGAGAGAATACACAGGTCACTTGGAAAGACAGATGCGGGAGCTGATTACACTCACTTTTTTTTTTTTTTTTTTAAAAAGAAGGTTCTTAGCTAAGTAATTCCCAGAATATAGAAAGTTCACGGAATTGGCTGCAGAGCATTTATTTCTAGCCAAGTCCTTTTCTGGTGTCCTCCTCTCAGGAAGGGTGAGATTTTCAAAGGCAAAAGGCTTTTTTTACACAGTAAGCAGAAGACAAGGTCTGATGTGGTCTTCCAAATCCAACTCAGGTGGTGCTGGAACATTAACTTACTGAAACCCAACATTAGATTAGGCTTGAAAAGATGCTCCCTCCCCATATCGGACTGTGACCATCTCTCAGGCCCTCCCACTCACAGGAAAGGCAATGCAGTGGCCATTCAGGGCCTGCTGGCCACACTCTGACCTGTCACCACACTGAAACAGCACCTGCTGCCCCCCCCGACCCCCTGCGGCCGAACAACATTACCTTTCCAGACAGAGGGGCCACTGCTGGTCTCTTCCTCTGTACAGGCCCAGACAGCCGGTAACAGTAGTGTGGTTTGCAGTAGAATTTACCTGCAGGCAGCAAGGGGCAGGGGAAGAGGGTGAGCAAGTCTCTGAGATTCCCAGCTTGACCCCTGGTCTTGGCACGGTCGTCCGCTCGCCCCAGCACCGGCCTTCCCTAGGCCCAGGCTTCTTGTCCAGGGAGGCCAGGCCCTCCTCTCCCCTGTGCCCGGATGTGTGGAGGCCACGGAGCCATCACCCAATCAGGGCTTGGAGCAAAGACCGAAGCCTGCAAGGCAGGGCCAGCAAACAAAGTGGCAGTGTGTGCAGAACAAAGATGTGGTCACATGAAGAGCCAGAGGAGCATTTCTGGGGAAACCAAGAATGAACACAAGCGGTGGTGGCCTGAAGGCTGCCGGGGGTGGGGCGGCACCAAACATGAACCCGCTAGGGCCCTCCTGCTGCCCTTCTGCAAGCACCCGCGAGCCAGCACCGGTCAAACTGCAGCTCTGACCCACAGTGGGTCAGGATCAGCATTAAAAACAACACAAAACAAACCAAAAATCCTACAGTGCACTGTGACTAAAACAAAACAGAATAAAGCCTAATAAAAAGCATCAGCATGCACTGTGGCATCCTCAGAGTCAAGGATTATCTCTCACAGCTCAGCTGTGTCCACCTGGGTTTTCTGGGTCCTAGTGTAACATGTATGTTCTATTGTGGACATGATCAAAAGTTTGAAAAACACCAACCTTGGCTTTTCCCACGAGGCTGGTAGTGGGATTCAGTCACTGAGGGGTGTTTTTTCCCGACTCTTTCTTTCCCCCCACTTACAGCCAAGGCTTTAGAAAATTAAAGGATAGACCCTATTACAGAAACTGTTGAAACAGGAGTAATTCCACTCATCCTTCTCATCTGGAGAGAGTGGCTCCTTTGACAAATGAACTTTCCTATTCCCAAAGTTAAAATAAGAGGACCTAACCAGAAATATAATAGAATAGATCAATGAACCTGATTTTTTTTTGAAAAGATAAACAAAATTAACAAACCTTTATGAGACTAATTCAGAAAAACAGAAAGAAGACTCAAATAAATAAAATCAGAAATGAAAGAAGACATTACAACTGATACCACAGAAACACAGAGGATCGTAAGAAACTGCTAAAAACAATTATATGCCAAAAAGCTGGATAATCTAGTAGAAATGAATAAATTCCTAGAAACATACAACCTATTAAATCTGAATCTCATGAAGAAACAGAAAATCTGAACAGACCAATATTGAGTAAGGAGACTGAATCAGTAAATAAAACCCTCACAAAACAGAAAAGCCCAGGACCAGATGGTTTCACTGGTGAACTCTACCAAACATTTAAAGAAGAATTAACAATACTTCTCAAATGCTTCCAAATAACTGAACGGGAGGGAACACTCCCAAACTCATTTTATGAGACCATCATTACCAAAGCCAGATAAGGACAGTACAAGAAAAGAAAATTACAGACCAATATCCCTGATGAATACAGATGTAAAAATTCTCAACAAAATATTAGCAAACCAAATTCAACAGCACATTAAAAGGATCATAGGGCTTCCCTGGCGGTGCAGTGGTTGAGAGTCCGCCTGCCGATGCAGGGGACACGGGTTCGTGCCCCGGTCCAGGAAGATCCCACATGCCACGGAGCGGCTAGGCCCATGAGCCATGGCCGCTGAGCCTGGGCGTCCGGAGCCTGTGCTCCGCAACGGGAGAGGCCACAACAGTGAGAGGCCTGCGGACTGCCAAAAAAAAAAAAAAAAAAAAAAAAGGATCATACAGCATTATCAAGTGGGATTTATTCCAGGAATGCAAGGATGGTTCAATAGCCATAAGTCAATAAATGGGATTCGCCACATTAACAGAAAGAGAGAAAAAAATATGATCATCTCAACAGATGCAGAAAAGCATTTGACAAAGTACAACATCCTCTCATGATAAAAAGTGCTCAAAAAACTTGGTATAGAAGCACTGTACCAACAAAATAAAGGCCATATATGACAAGCTCACAGCTAACATCATATTCAACAACAAAAGGTTGAAAGCTTTTCTTCTAAGATCAGGAACAAGACAAGGATACCCACTCTCACCATTCCTATTCAATACTGGAAATCCTAGCCAGAACAATCAGGCAAGAAAAAGAAAAAAAAAAAGGCTTCCAAATAGATAAGGAAAAAGTAAAACTGTCTTCGTTTGTAGATGATATGATCTTATATACAGAAAATGCTAAAGACTCCACCAAAAAAACTGTTAGAAATTTAGGAAAGTTGCAGGATACAAAATCAACATATAGAAAACAGTTGTGTTTCTATACACTAACAACAAAACATCAGAAGAAAAATGAAGAAAAAAATCCCATTCATAATAGCATCAAAAAATAAAATAAAATTATTAGGAATAAACCTAACCAAGGAGATGAAAGATCTATACACTGAAAACTATAAGACTTTGATGAAAGAAACCGAAAACACAAATACATGGAAAGATATCCAGTGTTCATGGATCAGAATATTGTTATAATGTTCACATTACCCAAAGCCATCTATAGATTCACTGTAATCTCTATTAAAATTTCAATGGCATTTTTCACAGAAACGCAAAAAGCAATTATAAAACTTGTATGGAACCACAAAGGATCCCAAATAACCAAAGCAATCCTGAGAAAGAAGAGCAAAGCTAGAGGCATCACACTTCCTGATTTTAAACTATATTACTAAGCTATAGTAATCAAAACAGTATGGGGATTTCCCTGGTGGTGCAGTGGTTAAGATTCTGTGTTCCCAATGCAGGGGGCCTGGGTTTGATCCCTGGTCAGGGAACTAGGTCCCGCATGCCGCAACTTAAAAAAAAAATGTAATAAATTGGGAGATTGAGATTGACATATATACACTAACGTATAAAATGGATAACTAATAAGAACCTGCTGTATAAAAAAATAAATTAACTAAAATTCAAAAATTCAAAATAAAATAAAATAAAGTTATTATAGGGACTTCCCTGGTGATCCAGTGGTAAAGAATCTGCCTTCCAATTCAGGGGACACAGGTTCGATCCCTTGCCGGGGAACTAAGATCCCACAGCCGCAGGGCAACTAAGCCTGCATGCCACAACTACTGAGCCCATGTGCCCTGGAGCCTGCAGGCCACAACTAGAGAGAAGCCCACACACCACAACAAAGAGCCCACGTGCCGCAAAGAAAGATCCCGCATGCTTCAATGAAGATCCTGCATCTCGCAACTAAGACCCAACGCAGCCAAAAATAAATAAAATAAATAAAAAATAAATCTTTGAAAAAAATTGTTATTAAAAAAAAAAAGATCTCGCACACCACAAAAAAGGTCCCAAACTATGGGTTAATATTCAAAATATATATGGAACTCATATAACCCAATAGCAAAGAACCTAGAAACCTGATTAAAAAATGAGCAGGGGAACTGAAGAGACAGTTTCCCCAAACAGACATATAAATGGCCAACATATAGATGAAAAAGGGCTCAACATCACTAGTCATAAGGGAAGTGCAAATTAAAACCACAGGATAGGGCTTCCCTGGTGGCGCAGTGGTTGAGAGTCTGCCTGCCGATGCAGGGGACGTGGGTCTGTGCCCCGGTCCAGGAAGATCCCACATGCCGTGGAGCGGCTGGGCCCGTGAGCCATGGCTGCTGAGCCTGCGCGTCTGGAGCCTGTGCTCCGCAATGGGAGAGGCCACAACAGTGAGAGGCCCGCATACCACAAAAAAAAACAAAAAAAACACAGGATATCACCACATACCAGACAGAATGCCTACTGTCAAAAAGACAAGAGGTAACAAGCGTTGGAGAGGGTGTGGAGAAAAGGGAACCCTCATGCACTGTTGGTGGGAATGTAAATTGGTGCAGCCACTATGGAGAACAGTATGGAGGTTCCTCAAAAAATTAAAAATAGAACTACCATATGATCCAGGAATTCCATTACTGGGTATTTATCTGAAGAAAACAAAAACGCTAATTATAGTAAAAGATATATGCACCCCCATGTTCATAGCAGCATTATTTACAATGGCCAAGATACGAGAACAGCCCAAGCTTCCATCCACGGATGGATATATACATATACATATATATATCTATAGATATAGATATATCTATAGATACACACACACACACACACATATGTATACACAATGGAATATTATTCAGCCATGAGCAAGGAGGAAATCCTGCTATATGACAACCTGGATGGACCTTCAGGGCACTGTGTTAAGTGAAGTAAGTCAGACAGAGAAAGACAAATACTGTATATCACCTACATGTAGAATCTAAAAAAGACAAACTCCGAGAAACAGAGAGTAGAATGGTGGCCAGTAGGGGTGGGGGGAGGGGAAATGAGGAGATACTGGCCAAGGAGTTATCCAGTTATAAGATTAACAAGTTTGGGGATCTAACGCACAGCATGGTGATCAAAGCAAATAATACTGCGTCATATACCTGAATGTTGCTTAAAGAGTGGGTCTTAAATGTTCTCACCACAGAAAAGAGTTAGTAACTGTGATGGCACGGAGGTGGTAACACTGTGGTTTTAGCCTGGGTTACACTGTGGTGGTAACAACTTTACAAATAAATGTGTCAAATCAACGGGCAGTACACATAAACCGATGCGTCAATTATATCTCAAAAAAAAAAGTCAAGGAGATAAATGAATGGCATTCTTCTTCCCTTCTCCTGGTGATCCGATTACATATTCTCTCTCTCTTTTTTCCCCTCAAAGTAACTGACTTCTGTTCTCCTTTTATGGGTACTTCTCCCCCTCCCAACACTGCATAAATCTTTTAGAAAAAGAGAGTTTGTGGACTTTCATAATTTCAAATAATATCCATAAAGATAGTATATTTTCTGAAATCGAGTTTCCCACTAGCTCCTGGCACGTAATCAGAACTCAGAGAACCACACCTCCTGTCAGGGGCACTAGAGAGCAAAGGACTATCAACCCCACTGCTTATCTCTCAAAAGGGGAGTTGAGTCGTGGGTTATTTTTAGCAGCTTGGACACAATCTCCTTCTACAATCTGTAATAAACCATTTCACTTTTGTGAATTTTGGCCAAGATAAAATGTAATTAGGACAAGACAAAAGTACTGGTGCTTGGATCACACACTACTTTTTGCCTGTCTTGTGGAACACTCCTCCCTCCTCCACATGACTCTGATGGGGCTGCCAACCACGTGGCCTAACATTACCCAGCACAGAAGTGGATAAATGACCCAGATAGGTCAATCAGAATATCCCCTTTCCCTCCAGCCACCCCAGGACATGGTGCTCTAGGATCTGGCATGTGGCTAAGTTAGGCCAACAGATTCTTAGGGATGGGGAGAGAGAAGGGGCAAGCCCTGCTATCTGCAAGAAAGATGTCAGTCTTATGCATAAACTTTAATCAGATCAGGGTTTCCATTACTTTCAACCAAGAGTCTTATTTATTGTAGTATCAGGAAACTACAACCTAACTACAAAACTACAGTTAGGTTCATTCCTTTCTTCTATTTTTCCTCCATTAATTTGCTTTTTTTCTAGTAAAAGCAGAATTCTAGATTTAAAAATACAACTCAATAGACTGACCTATTGAATGAGGGAATCCTCATTGAATTCTGTTACGGTATCCTAAATAAATAAAGTAAAGAGGTTTAGGTTTCAAAAACGAGTCCCATGAGCCTGACCAAAAGGTAAAAAGAAAATTCCAAAACCTTGTTTTCTCTACGAATGCAGCACAACCTGAGGGGAGGAACACACACACTGAAACCAGAGCTCAGTGCAGGCACCATCCCAGCCACTCAGTGGTACATGACCCTCTCTCAGCACGCGTTTCCTCATGTAGAGCATGAAGACCACACCGTCTCGTGGGGTGAGATCCATCAACGAGACATCATCACATGTCCTGCACTGTAGCTGCTCGATTAATGCACCTCAAACCCCTTCCCAAACCCAACTTGGTGATACTTTTTCCTTCTTATGTTAATAACAAAAGGGGCTGATTTTCATCTAACATTTACCATGTGCCAAACACTGTAAGTGTAAGTGCTTTACAACTATTGATTCATTTAATCCTCAAAACCCAGTGAGGCACAGAAAGGCTAAGCCACGCTAGCGAGTCTCGGACAGGACTTGAACATCGGATGCCTGGCTCTTCACAATGGTGCCCATCTCAATCAGCAAGTTTGGCCACGCTAACGTCACAAAGCAACCACAAAGCGTGGTTGATCCCGTCAAGTCACTGATTTTAGATGGTCTAAGTAAATTCAGGAACCTCGACAATAAACGTAGGAATGACTGAAGATGGAACTGGAGAAAACAGACAGCTAAGAGGCGAGCCTGAGGCAGACGGGCCACAGATTCCTTCCCCCAGCAACTCCAGGTCAGAGCCGTCAGGACAGGTCAGAGCCAGAGATGCTCTGGTCAGGAGGCAGAGGAGCCCTGCCGCCTCTCCGGGGAAAGAACGTGTGGCGACAGGAGGCTGCCCCGTGAGGGTGGGAGGGGCGCACTCCAGCAGAGGACACAGCGAGCGCACGCGTGTCAGTGCAATGGAGAAGTGAGCAGCTCGCAGGGGACAGGCAGGAGCAGGGGGCCGGGGGGCAGGCTGGGAGGACGCACAGAGCTCTCAGCCCCGGGGCCCGCGGGTCCACCTGTGCCGCAGGGGTTGTCAGGGTGAACAGTGGGAGGCCGGGAAGATCTGCTCGTCTCTTTAAGATCCCCTGGGCTGCCCTGTGGGAGCAGACACGGGGCAGCGGCGGGGGGCAGCGGGCTCGTCACTCCTGAGGGTGGCCCTTCAGACCTCCTCAGTGGATGGTGTGTGTTTTCTCTCCTCGAGAGGACAGGAAAGACGTGACACACTGTTTGATTTAGAGTCCTTGTCTTAAGAGGTGACAGCAGGCAAATAAGCTAGTCTGTGGCAACAGAAAGTCTCCATCCTTTTAAAGGGGCTGAAGGGACAAGGGTAAAACCTGGACGCCTCTCTCAAGTGAGTGAGTCCCCACTGACCAGGCCGGAGTTGCCATGGGCCAGAAGCACTAACCCCAGGACGTCGGACCTGGGGGACCTCGAAGGTCACTTACTGCTATGTGGACCTGGACAAGTAACTTACAGCTTCTCTGAATTCAGTTTCCTGATGTGTAAAATTACAACAATAAAGCTAGCTACCTTCCGGTGGTCATGAGGATGAAATGTCACAATATGTTGTTAAGGGCCCGGCACGGGCTGGGTTAACCCCCTCTCTCCGGAGCCACAATCCCTGCCCTTTTCTCTCTTACCCGAGGCTCTTCTGTTAGATTTCTGAACCTCATGAGGCTAAACCCTCAGGACCCCTAAGATTCCCTCCTTTCCCCAAGTCCAGCTGTCACTGAGGAGGGTGGAGCTGAGGGAAAGGTTCACCTGGGCTGAAGTCTGGGGAGCTGGTCAGGCACGCTGTCAGGAAGGCCGTGCCTAAGCACGTGGGCCTGCTCATCCAGCCCCCACACCATGGTCACTCCCCCGGGCTCCGCTGCCCTCTCGCTGGGCATGCCGGCTCCTCCGCCCCTCTGCTGAGCCCTCGCCCACCACGCTCCAGAGTTCACGGCAGGACGGCTAAGTCGTTCCTGACCCTCCTGAGCTTCCCGGACTCCTCCTGCTCTGTGCTTCACAAAGTTACAGTCTGCACTACGCACCATCGCCCACGGTCACTCCCTTACGCCGTCTGCTGCAGGATCACTCCATCAGGACGGCCCCTCTTACACCATCTATGCCCTCAGGAGAATATGGCGTACAATCTATGGGCAAAAATACTCGTGGATCGATTCGCTGGACCTGAAGGGATCATTCCAGGCAGACCTCACAGACAGTTAGAAACACTGGGTGGGCTCCATCTGCCAACCCCATCCAGGGAGAGCAAAGGCATTATCCAAAGACCAGGTGTGTGGGAATACTGATACCTAACAGTATAGACAATTGTCTCACCTCTTCCCTCGCTGGGTGGTGCTTTTCACTAATGTAACAAGAGGAGCAGGTGCCACAACAGTAAGAGTCAGCTTTTCTCAGGTCACCACTCGGCTCTTCTGGCTGCTCCTCGCTCACTAGTCGAAGAGCCTGGAGGACTATTTCCTCACCGCAGGGCGTCCCTCTCCCGTGTGACGTCCCCTGACAGTCTCCTCAGTCAGTGCAAGGGACCTGAGGATTTACTTCCCCCTTCTATTAATCTCGGTCTTTTCATTACTGTTGAATCAGTAAGACGGCCTCTCATAAGGTCCCTTCTGCTTCCTGTAGGAAGGGGCGTAGGAATCACTGATGTCTCCGGTGACCTTTTCCAATTAACCCCAAAGGGTTTTCAGGCGGCAGACACGCCTCTCCATCAGGCTTTGTTACCTGTCTGCATAATTCTCCACCTTCTGCCCTATCAAGGTCATTCCACTATAAAACCAACAAATATCACAAAAAGCCAGGGCTTGAACAGCACAGTAACCAGACTGAGGCCTGGGCAACGTGCTCTCAATTCACCAGAGATGCTGATACGAGAGAGCACGGGTGACACTGGGCATAACTCAGGCACCTTCAGGAAGCCAAGGTCTGAGAACAGTGGCAGCGGATACAGTTTCAATGTGCTGTCACTGACCTTAGGCAAGAAATGTGGCTTCTATAAGCCTGTGATTCTTCTTCTCTAAAGCGAACACAAAAAAGACTTACTCTCCTCAGGTCCCTTTTATCTTAAGATCCCACCGTGAGGTACGACAGCAGGTGTCTGTGAAGCCAGGGAAACGATTTAGGTAAACGCATGCCCTTCTCATCACCATGGTCACTGAGTCATCTATGATACAGCTTGGTGACTCTGCAGAAATATTTATAAGAAAGAGTCTGGGAGAAAACACAGACTACAGGGGGATGGACGGGAAGGCTCAGGAGAGGCAGAAAAGAGAGCGTCAGGGCAAGAACGCAGCGGGGGCCCTGAGCCTGGGTGCAGCCTCCAGCGCAGGGACTCACCGTCCTCGAGGGCGTACGCGTAGGCCGAGAGGCGCAGGGTGGTGGCGCAGTGCTCGCACTTGAAGCAGCTCCGGTGGAAGAACTTGCCCTCGGCGCTTAGCCGCTCCATCACGTAGACCCGCCTCCGGCAGAAGTAGCAGGTGTCGCTGCCCCCCAGGTTCTGTGGGAACTCCTTCTTCATGGAGCCCTGGGGGTGGGGGGTGGGGGGACACGCGTCAGCGAGGCCTCCCGGCCCCTCGCCAGGGCGCACAACCCTCCCTGCGCGGTCCTGCCTGGGGACGGGAGCCGCACACCACCGCAGGCCGGTGCCTCCGGTGCCCATGCAGCACTTGGCACTGCGTCTGTTCTACACGATTCCATAACAAGCAAACCAAATCCTCTTAACGGATTCTGATCTGAAGGTGTTCCCGTGGTTCTCCATGGGCACAGGCCCTGGACTCTAGAGCAATCACTTTAGAGATACTGAGTATGCTGTTCACACAACATTCTAAACAACAGTTTCAGTCCTAGAAGTTCAGTTACAAAATTCAGACAACCTCAAAAAATAATTACCACATGGCACGCAGCAGCCACATATGCCACTGAGCTACTTAGAACAAAGCAGGCTTGTTCACCAGAGCTGTCTTATCTAGACAGACAGTGCCCTTAGTGTATCTTACCAGTTCCTTCTTGTCTAGAAGGGTTTTAGGCTGTTCTTTCCTTTGAAGCTGATTGGCTATCTGCTCAGCCAATGAGCTCACTCCGCCCGTGTACATCTTTATATACTTCTATTGGTTGGAGATTGTTAAACGACCAGAAAGAGGGGAAATGAGAAGGAAAAAAATAAATAAATTAAGAAGACAGGGGACAAAAATCTTTGAAAGGTATAAAATGAATACAAGGTGCAGCAACAAACATGCCAACACAGTGCCCACGAGCAGGGGACTAGGTGTCAGTGTCCACACACCGGTGTCAGCACAGGCAGGAGCAATGGCCACAGAGACAGTGAAATTCAGGAAGGAGAACCTGGTCTCTCATGTCCCTCTGGACGAAGTGCGGGGGATGCGGAGGCGGGACGACAGGATGGATGCAAACAGAGTGAGAAGGGCCTACCACCCAGCGGCTCAGATTACACACAGAGAACCTCAAAGAACCTAAGAGAACACCTCCCTTACGGCAGCGGGCACCAGACTGAAGGCACATCCCAGGGCCTGGGAGAGGGCTTGGGGAGTTATTTCCTCATTTAGAAAGAAAGTAAGGCCGACTCTCCACCTGGGTAACAGATGCCAACAGCCCAGTGTCACCGGGGATGACATCCGTCTTCACTATGACCTCCTTCACTCAGAGCCCCTGTCCTGTGCACCAGAGGCCCCCGGGCTTTACCAGGAAGGTCCCTTCTCTGCCCGTTCTCCCCATGGAGACTTCTGTGTTCCCCTGAGCCCTGAGACCAAGCCTTCCGGACCAGCTGGGGCACTGCTGACACGGCTGCTGTGGAAGCCAGGATGTGTTTCTAGTCCAGGAGGGGTTATATCTTTATACGTTGAAACAAGATAAAAGAAAAAAAATCCAACCACTTCAATCCTCTTTCTAGCAATGTTGAAAAAGCAGCAGGAGAAAACTATAAATTTCAATAGCAAACCTTCCTGTGGGAGCCCAGCTTTGAGCTCGTCCTCTGCGGACGGCCCAGACACCCAGTGTGTATGACACGCCTCTCAGCAGCTGTGTGCCCGCTGGGTCTGAGGAGCCCTCACTCTAATTCCAAATCCAAAACATGCCAGGAGCAGTTGTGCTGGGGATGCCAACAACCCCATCAGGAAACGGTCTGAACACACGAAACCGTGTGTAAGAGAATCACCAGCCTGAGCAATGGCATGTCCTGGGCGGGGCAGGGACAAACCAGAGGAATGCTCTAGGGGAAAACTGACCCTGTGTAAATACAAGAATGACAGCAGCACAAGTGAGCAAACAATTCTCCAAGGTTCAGCTGGAACTGAGGAGTCAATTATATTTTCGATTTAAAATAAGGCGATTTCCAAAGGATAGTGCCATCTACTCATTAACTCCACAGCTTATACCCATCTGTGGTCGAGAAACACAAGTGGCTCTTAGACCTAAGCCTTCTTTGGATTAGAAACATTAGGGAAGCTTAAGCCTGGAACAGACAGAAACCCAGGCACAGCCAAGCTGAGCATCGAACAGCTGACGCCAGGGAGTAGGAAACTGCAGCAGATGAGTGGGAGCGTGGACCAGATGCCAAGTCTGAGGCTGGGACGCTGGGCAAGCCCAGGGTCCTCCCTGTTCAGCCAGGACCCTGCTCTCCCATCAGAACCAGCACTCTCAGCAAGTATAGCCCAGGGCTACCTGGTGCAAAGGCATCTGTCGACTTCAGTTCTCAGCGATGTGACAGTACTGACAAGCACACCCCTAAGAGAGGTGGAGACTCGAGTCCTATTTGTTTCTGGCATGAAAAGCAGATGGTTTTCCTCTCCCCACTCTTAAGAAACAGTCGAAATGTAGCACTCTCTGGACTTATACTGTGGCCACCACACATGCGTATCATTCTGTACAGTCTGCTACCAGCTCAAGAACAGGAAACAAACAGAAAGGACAAAAGCCCCTGCAATCTCTCTGTAAACTCGTCCACAGCTGGGTCAGTTCCATCACAGGAAATAGCAGAGTTCATTCCTTAAGAGATTACAATTCAAGAGGCACCCAGAATACTGTGTATCCACCACTCTCTTTAAGAGATTTAATTACACAATGGTTCATATTTTATAAGACATTAATAGGAAGAGGTCTGGAGTTAAAAAAAAGCTAATGGCTACAAAATGCTTTCTCATTATTTGATACAGTTGGACTATAATGAAAATGGGTTGACTGGGACAGAATTTGCCGCAGTGAAGCTAGCAGCCTCCTTAACTCAGGTGGACGCCTACCGACCTCACATGCATGACGGACACACACAACTGGACCCCTAAGGAGACAGGCTGCCGTTCGTGTGGGTGAAGAAAGTGCAGGCTGAAGAGGGCGAGCCTGGCCAAGCCCCGGGCCCGCTACCTGTCGGAGGAAGTCAGAGGAGGGAGAGGCAGGGCGGCTGCTGGAGCGGAGGCTTACAGAAAGCTCCCACTGGTCAACAAAAAATCGACGAGAAGGCTCAGGCTCTGGCTATAAAATACAAGATGGAGAAAAAATCAAAGGAAACGTTAAGTTAAAAGTTACACGCTGACCTGAACACAGGAACTTGGCAGTTTCAGACCCTTTATCTGGATGACAAATGCAGTAAAGAAACGCTCTTAGTTCCAGAAGCACCAGTGGCTCATTCCAGGCTCCCACTGTGCCTCACACTCACAGCCACACCCACGCTGGAACACGGCCCCCCAGGAAGCCTTGTCTGCACCCCTGCTCTCAAGTGCACAGTGCTGCCAGCCAGCAGGCAGCGTCCTATTCACACGTCCTGTGTGCCCTGCAGAGCCCCTCACGGCCCCAGCTGGAATTTCTCTTGAGCACAAGGAGATTCCACCGGCTTGTCACTCTGCTGGCCTTAAGAGGAGCAGACAAGAGACGACAGCTCTGGAGCAAAGCTCGCTTTCTCCATAAAAGCCAGGAAAGGGGCCCCTCCTCCTCCTCCTCCTGGTGGGGCTCAGACACCGAGCTTGCCCTGGAGCCGGCCCCAACCCTCTGCGGACTGCATGCAGCACGTGGAGCAAAAGTGGGCCCAGCAGCCAGGCACTCTCCGGTCCCCAAGCCAGGAGGGGCTGCGAACTTGGCAAGCAGTAACTGCTTCGCTGCCTGCAGGTTCAGGCTGAGATACCTGCGGGCCACAGGGAAGACGCACCCCTCGGCCTTCAGCTCGCACTAACTTCAAAGCTTCAGGTGCGTCAGGGGTGACGGGCGGTGTCACCAGCCTCTGCTCCAGAGGCTCAGAGAGAAACTCCCTGGACGGCAGCGAGCAGGCAAGCGCACAGCTGGACTGGCGGGCAGTGGAGGCAGAGTCCGGGAAGGAACAAAAACAGTGACCCCCCAGGAGTACCTGGATTGGAACCCTGCACCGAAGACCCTGGAGACAGCCCACCGGGAAAATGAAGGAAAACTCCCGCCAACCCTGCTGCTTCCTGAGCTCCAAATCCCACCTGTCCTCGGTGCCCTGCAGCCCCAACTTCTACCAGCTTCCCTTCCCCATTCAATCTCTCTTTCCTCCACCGACTTCCCTCCGCTCCCCACTGGGACCCTGTTTCATTCAAGACCATCAGCACCTCCTCAAACAGGCATATTCCCCAAAACGGAGGGCACTGCCCTGTGCAGTCAAAGTGCCCAGCTTTCTTCTTGACAGGAACCAGCCTGGGAAGAAGGAAGAAAGGCTGGGCACAGGCAGTGAAGCTGTGGGTGACACGGGTGACATGGAAAGGCCCCCCCTCCCCCACCCCGGGCCTGCTTCCTGCCTGGCAACTGGTAGGAAGACAGTGCTACCACTTCTTTCCTAATGGGTTCAGGAGGGAACCAGACTTACTGCTCAGCCATGAGGGCATTTCTCAGAGAGCAAAGGCAGAGGGGCAGGCAAAAATAAGAGGAGAAGGCCCATGTGAAATGAACAGTTAGAGATGATTCTTCATTCTGGCTGCAGAGCTACACCCACTCAGGCCTCCATTTAAGGGTAACAATAACAACCAAAAAAGTTTCATAGTCAGCAGGTTTTGAGATGAGCATCTCTGCAACTCGTCAGATCATATGACGGCCAGGTGTGCTCAGGCATCTCCCTACTAGTGTCTCGAACAGATACCACTTTTCATTATGGACCCTGTCTTGTCATCACCTTCCTTCCCGCCCCCGTCCTCTCCACACCTGAAGAATCCCCGTGCTCTAAGAGCTTTGGCTTTCTCAGTATTTCTACGTCAGGATCCCGGAAGTAGCCAAGCAAGTGCCTCCTGCTTACTGACCTCGACCCTTCCCCAGAAGTCAAAGGTACATATCTGGGAGTGGGAAGGGGGCGCAGGGAGGGGAAGAGGCGGTTCACAGGGCACAAACTCTCAGGGTTCCTATCTGGTCTGATGCTGAGTGGATGGATGTTCCACCATGAATGCTATTTGCAAGGGTCATCATTGCAAGCGAAAAGAGTCCCGGCTCTTGGCTGCGTGACCAGAGTGTGGAAAAAGCAAGGGAGAGGGGCCACGCCTGCGCCCCCACCCCAGCGTGCCGCATCTGTGTGGCTGCCAGCATCCCATGCCACAGTCGTGCTTTTACCCTCTCGTGGTGGGGACTCTGCTTGCCACGGCTGTCAGCATCAAGATCGCTGTACGTCTGTTGGCAACAAAGTAGAAACTTAAGCTCCATTCAAATGCTCTATCTGGACCTACTAAGTGACAGCCCCAGAAAGTGAGAGTTCATTTCAACACATAACCTGTTGCCTACTGGTCCCCAACCCCAAGTAACCACAGTCCCCTCTACATTAAATCCTGTGACCCAAGGGCAGCTCTGCACAGCTGTTCTCGCACCTGTCCTCCAACGAGGTCAGCTACGTGGATAAATAAGGAACTACGGTTAGTACACAGGTGGAACAAACATATTTCTTTCACACAGCGGCACCTGATCAGAGGCATTCAGTGGAAGGCTAACAGGAGAGGCAGGTTAGGAGGGTGAAGCTTCCACACCAAGGCATTAGAGGCAACAACAGCCCACGGGAGACTCCAAGAGCGCATGGCACTAAGGGGCGAGGGGAGCACAGAAGCTGCACCCAAGAGGCCGGGGACCGTGACCCAGGCCCACGCCGCCTCCGCTGCCCTGAGGAAACCACTAACACAGTGACGTGCGGTTGGGCCGTCTAGGCCCCTAGTCACTCTCTGGATAGCCCAGCATTCACCGTATGGCCTGCCCTGCTGCAAGAACTGACTCGGAGCTCCCGACGTGGCCGCTCTGTTGTCCAAAGCCCGTGAGCACGCGGTCTCCGCGGGCAGGACGAGGCCGGGGCTCAGGCTCCAGAGTCACACCACTTGGGTTCAGCTCCTAGCTCTCTGCTGTGTGACTTCGCACAACTACTTGGCCCCCCTAGCCTGCACCTCGGTCTCCTCATCTGTAAAAGGTGAGGATAACAGGACCTGCCTCGTAGGGTTATTGTGAGAACAGACCAAGATGACACAGGAAAAGCACTGAGAACACTGTCTGACTCAGAGGAAATGCCCCATGTTGGTTCTTGGGCAGAGACAGGGCCCAGGGTGGTCACTACCCTACAAGGGTTCAGCGTCCAGACCCAGGGACATAGGCTGGGCCCCTGCATATCAGACACATTATGGGATCACCTTCTAAATAGGCTACAATAGCTGAGAAAATGTCTTTCCATAGATCCTACCTTCAAAATCAGTGTTTTACTTTATAGGGACATACAACACAAGTCAAAAAAGCCATTCTATAAACGCACTTCATATGAGCCTGCTGGCCGCAAAGCACGCGTGGTTAACTCGCCTTGAAGTGGTTCTCCAGTGGTCTGCCTGGACAGTGAGTGGGGTGGACAGAAAGGGCAGGTGTTTGTTGGCAAAAGCTGGATAAGCAAGAAGCAGGGCTCTCAAAATCAGAAGGAGCCAAACTCACGGAGTGGAGCCCTATAAAAAGCTTCCCAACGTTCACCTTAACTGTATCTCCTTGGGCAACAAGACAAAAATGGCTGATTTCAATGGGGTTATATAAAAATGCTCTCCAGGGCTTTTGGACCTCGCATCTGTGTCAAGTACAGTTTAAATTTTAGTTTGTGGCTGCACAGTTGTAGTCCTGTGATGCGGGACTAGATTAAACTACCCAGGGTTTGAACGGACGGTGTGCTATCCTGAGGCCCACCAGCAAAGGTCGCTTCGCCAGTAAGTCATCACTGAAATGAGGGGATCCTGACTTGGTCTCTCCCCTGGCCACCCACACAGGCAGGCAGGCACACAGGACAGCGGAGCATGCAGAAGGGGTCACCTGCTGGTCGCCACGTGCCCGACAGGGAGGCGGAGTAGGGGGAGGAGAGAGTGTGATCACTTTTTTGGGGCAGGTCCGAGAATGCTCCTTTTCCTGTCGCTTTTACGCCGATAGACACAAACAGAGAGAACACAGGTGAAATGGTGGCCACGTTGAGGCTGGGTCTGGAAGGACCGAAGGCATTTGCCAAAAGCATCCCAGAGGCCCTTCCCCACCCATCCATCCTCAGCACAAATTGGCGTGTTCAGGCAGGGGCCTGTCCCGCCTGTCATGGCCTCGGGGCAGAGGCGCTCTGTTTGCAGATCCCAGAGTCATCTCTGCAGCCACTGTGGGGTCAGGACCTGCACGGCAGCACTTTCTAAATGCCAGGGACCAGGCCATATTCTTCTCTGCTGGCTTATCAGGGAAGCTGGGGGGTAAAAGGGGCTCAATTACAAGTAGAGAGAAGGGCACACAGACTCCCGTTACGGGGGGAGCGTGGCGACTGCTGCCCACAGCGGGGGCACCCGGGCACCTGCAGCAGCAGACCAGCACCTCCTGGGCCACCCACGCCCACGTCCTGCCACTGCTTCCCCCTGCTCAGTCCCCTCACTCACATGCGGAAGGTTCTGGGAGACGACCACAGAAATACAATAAAAAACAGGAAACGGTATAAAATTAACACCTTGCGCTAACTGACAAAACACAATGTCTGTGGATCACTTCCCCACGGTGTCCGCTTCCTGTGAACCTGTCTCTGATTGACAGAACCCTGCAGTGCTAAAGGAACCACCAGATTCCCGAGTCAGAGAAAGCCTCAGGTTCCTCACGCCCAGAGCTACCATGTGGGGCGGCTCCCAGCAAAGCCCGGAGGGGAAGAGGCCACAGAACCCACTCCTCCGTCTGTTCCCACACCACTGACCATCTACAGCCAAACCAAGGCTGCTTAACCACAGACTTCGCCTGCAGGACCCATTTCTGAGATCAGAAGGGGACGAGGTGGGGAGGGAAGAGCCGGGTGACGCCACAGGAAGGTGACGAGGAGTGAGCATCCCCACTCTTCCTCACCACTGTGCTCGCCACACCCGCCTGCCTCAGTTGGAGCCGCTTCCAGGGGAACAGCAAGTGAGTCACAGGAAGGCGCGCCGTCAGCCCCCAGGGCGCACCCCTGGACTTCCTGTGCCCCTGAGCTGGTGCGCCAACTGGCGTGGCCCTCCAGTGCTCTGTCTTTCAGGGGATAAATAGGCAAAGCAAGGCTCACGACGCCATCCCTGACTTAGCACTGGGGATAAGTCGTTTGTGAACACATCTCAGGAGGACGTGAGAGCTGTTCGTCACGGGTCCTCTCACAACCCAGCATATTACAATCCCGCTCTACACACAGGATCTAACGGGGTCCAGCTACCCAGCTGCTGCTCCTGACCGGCATCTCCGGTGCCCCTTCCCCAGACCAGCCTTCACTTTAAGGGTCTGTTTGGCCTGGAGAGCCTGGCGGTACATACTCAACTCCACCGACCGTGATCACAAATCACCTGGGTGCGTTCAGGCAGCACCCGCACAGGCTGGAGGCTCCCAGCCGCTGCAGCAACAGGAGAAGCAGGGCTCTGGGCACCCCTGCAGCCCAGCACCCAGCGGGAGCCAAGCCCATCTTCCGCGGGACGGAGGCAGCAGCGGCGGCCGAACCAGCCCCTCGGGTCCCTGACCCGGGCTTCCTGGGATGCCCACCCAGAGCCACTCCAGGACGTGCCACTCAGAGTCACCTCTTCACCCACCGACTGTGCTTCCCTGTCTCAGGCCACCTCCATGACTAGTGTAAGAACCTGGGAATGTAGTGCAGAGTTCACCTTCCCCTTTAGTAATACTCAATTCAAGACTAACCTTCAAATCATACCTTCTACCTAGACTTCAAAGGTCTACCCTAGGCAAAGGGTAAGTAAGGAAAATAGACGTGAATTTCTAATGAGTTTTCCTCAGAAGACCTCCCCTCCCCAAGCATGGGGAGAGAGGCAGCTTGGCTTCATGGTGACTTTGGACGCAGCTCCCAAGCTTCCACCTCAGCCTCACGGGCCCTGCCTTAACGTGCATATTATCAAAAGGAAAGTTAGAAAGAAACATTCTGCCCTAAGTGTAATTCAACTCAAATCTAACTCACCACTCCCCAGCACCTCCCAGCACAGGAGGGAATCAGGGTCAGCCCCTCTGACTGCTCAGAACCCCAGTCCTCAGCGATTCCAAACCAAGAGACAGCAAACCCAGGCCGCACTCAGGGCTGTGACGTAGGGGGAACACAGCAGAGGCCTCCCATCGCTCTGGCGGGTTTCCTGTTCCCCGCCAGGCGCCACCCCCTCTTTCTTTCTGCCCCACTCTATACTATGTAGGAGAAGCAGCTTTACAGGAGATCTTGCAGAAACTTTAGTGAAAATTTCCAAAAAGAGTATTTTAAATGTGGACAAAACACTGAGAAAATGCCCATGATCATCTCTGTTCATGATCTGAAACAAGGAAAAAACCAGTTTGAGACTATTTCTTGGATAACATTTTCCTGTTTAACACGAGAAGAACATTGCCCCGAGCCCCAAGCTCTAGAAACTCGGGATTGTCCTCCAGGGGTCATGAGGATGCATTTCACCCAAAGGTCAACTTGGGACAAAGGTTATAACAGCAAAACCCCAAAGGCTAAGTACCTGAACACAGGTACCACATAACTTCAGCTAGTTTCAACACCAATATAACAGCCCACCCTTTTCAGTGGTTTCCCAAAACCCAAGGAGTTAAACAAGTCATGCAATACTCTCAGTAGTGCCTGTTAAACCTTCCCCCAGAGTCGCCGCTCAAATGTGCACAGAGATCCCTACCCTGTGACCTAGGGCTCTACGGTGCAGGTCCCGCCCGGCTGGCTCGGAGGAGGAGCAGGTGGGAAGGCCCAGCACCCATTCTGGTCCCTGGGCAGTTCCTTTACCTGTTTCCACTGGGGGGCGGGAGCAGGGCGACCCTGCTCAGGCAGGCAGCAGGACGGCTGGCTGAGCCCACGCTCTTGTGTCGGCTGTGACACACAGGCCAAGTATTGGGTAGGGGACAGGACACGGAGACAAAAAAAAAAAAAAAAAAAAAAAAAAAAACACAAAAAGGACAGCCCGGCTGGCTCGGAGGAGGAGCAGGTGGGAAGGCCCAGCACCCATTCTGGTCCCTGGGCAGTTCCTTTACCTGTTTCCACTGGGGGGCGGGAGCAGGGCGACCCTGCTCAGGCAGGCAGCAGGACGGCTGGCTGAGCCCACGCTCTTGTGTCGGCTGTGACACACAGGCCAAGTATTGGGTAGGGGACAGGACACGGAGAAAAAAAAAAAAAAAGGCATTAAGGTAGCAGACAAAAATGGTTCTCCCGGAGGATAGACATGCATCTATGAACTGAAGGAGGGTGCACAGAATTAGTTCTAGGAAGCTACACTTACAAAGGAAAATCCTCCCTCTCCAACTCGGGCGAAGCCAAATGCAAAAGAAAAGACAAACAGAAGCTGTAATTCTGATTATCCTTTTCCCAAGCTCAATGCTCTGAGCCTAAACTACTAATTCCAGCTTGGAAAATGAATCTTTCCACTCAAAATGAGTGGGGACACACTTCCTCTAGTGGAGAGCACCCCAGCCTTGCTGAGGAGGATGGAACCTGGGCTGCTACGGCCACCCGGCAGCCTCACACGTTCACAATCAAGCCTGCATGCTCTCTGTGCGCCTCGGCACGAATGCCTGGAGCGTGAGGATCTAACCAAGCACTAGATGTGGGAAGAAGTCAGTGATGTGGTCGGCCTGGCCCCTGGTCCACAAGAACAAGGGCTGGCGCACGTGGCGAAGATGAAGAGGCGCTCCCCGCACCAGGAGTTTTAGAAGAAATGTTCATTGTAGATCTCACAATGCCTGTACCTCCTCTTATGAGAAGGCTTAGTGACTTTTAGACAAGCAAGAGGAAAGACGAGACCTAACAGACATGGCAGTCCAGCCCTCAGCAGGACTCGGGGAGTGAGGGCAGTCCACGGAGAACCTTTACAGTGCTCACACTCGTGACCTAGTTCAAGGACAGTCTAGGAAAACCATGTGCAACACACAAGAGTGTCTACCTCTCTGCCCTTCATCAAAGATGAGAAACAACTAAACATCCAGCACCAGAGGAAGAGTTAAGAAAAGCATGGAGCACACACTTTGGGAGAGGCTTATAAAGAGTTTGGAACATGGAAATACGCCCAAAGTTACATGAAGAAAGCAGAACAGGAAAGCGTACGTTAAGAATGACCTCAACCATGAAAACAAGAATGCACTAAAAAAAGACCAGAAAGAAACATAGCAAAATATTAAGAGAATTACAGGGGCCTTAATTACACTTTCCAGCATTTTCCTCAATATGCAGGTACCTCTTATATTACTTACGTATGCATGTATGTGAACACACACCTACATACACAGATCTGGACACCCCGTTTTAAAGATCCTCGGGTGGGCCTGGCTGGTGAGGACAGGAACCCTCGTCCCTGCCCCACGCAGATGCCAGTCTCGAGCCCTGAGCCCTCAGGACCGGGAAGTTCCCCGTCTCGCTCACTAACTGCCCTTCCTCTGTGGCCAGCCCAGGTCCAGGCGGGCGAGGTGTGAGCCGGGCTTACCTGTCTCCTCACGCCCGTGGACTGCGCGGGCGCGTTCTCCTCAAACTTGGCCAGCAGCTGCGTCGCCATGTACTTCACCTTGTTCTGGTTGCCAAGGGCCACATCCACCCTCCGGTCGCTCAGTGTGCTCACCAGCGTAGGCCTTCCTCCTCTGTAGCCCCGGGGCGCGTCCTCCTGGTGAACAGGGGTATCGACAGCCAGCCTCGGTTAGAGGAGCCCCTGCCCACACCCAGGGCCTGGCACAGCAGCTGGTCCCTGCTTTAGGTCGAGCTCAGTGGCTCTCCTCAAGGTTCAAATCTCAAGATGGCCTCGGGCCCAGGGGCAGTATGAAGAGGTACTCGGGCTCTCGCTGGTGTGGTCACATCCCAGGAAAGCTGCTGCCCTTCGCCACATATGGATTCCAAAGAGACAGGAAGGCCCAGAGCACATGTGTGTGTTCCCTGGATGCTCTCCAAAAAATTAAGCAAAGGCAAAAGGCCACAGGAATCATCTGTGCACAACAATTCTCACAAAGAGTGAACTGAAAAGATCTAGCAATACCGATTTGGGAATTAAGCGTTTCAGTCAAGGAGGGCAATTCAGTACAATCATTCTGGCAAATTCCAGATATTTCTCACCTCTTCCGACTGGCTGGTCTTTCTCCTCTTCCCAGCACCGTCCAAGACCTTTTCCTTTTTGTCCTGCACCAAGAGCAGAGGGAAACCGCATTCCTCTAGTCACTGCACTGTATCATTAGTTCTGCAGCTGGAGGAAAAACCCTTACACTTACCTTGGGAGAGCGCTTCCGAGAAATGGTCTGCCCCAGCTTGCTCAGGAAGGAGATGGGGGATTTAGTGCTGGCTACCAGGACGGCCCTCTCCTCAGCATTCAGGTCCAAGGCGTCTGTGGGCAGAAACCAGCAGTGTCCAAGGACAGCCCTGAGGGTGCCTCCTTGCAGCAGGCTCTCGGAACCTCAGGAAGCTCTGAGGGTTCGTGCACTCTGAACCCGGTAGGAACTCCACAGAGAAAATGCACACGGAGCCCTGGACGCCGGGCCTTCTCTTCTCCATCCATACAAACAAAACCAACGCTTGCCCCAATCCACTTCAGTCACAAAAACCTCCACTTTCGCTTTTCAGACGCTGCAATGTGCATGTGCTTGCTGGTTACAACAGAGTGCCGAAGCCTTACTTCAAGATGAAAAGTTCAGGTCGGGAGAGAAAGGGAGGGGCATCGGCGGGGAGGAGACGGGACTCGGGTCATGGGTTCAGGGTGTGCTTGTTGATGTCAGAGTTGTGCGTGTCTGTTGTAAGAACTGCATCTCGAATGAGAGAAAGCCACAGATGCCTACAAGTACATGGGCTAGAAGCACTGGAGAATGGTACCTAAACTCTGTGGGTTCCAATGTTTTATTAGTAACAATAGTAATGTTGAAATAATAATTGAAACTAATAATACATTTCTAACATTTGTTTAAGTGCATCCATTCGCCAAACACTCTTCTTAGAAGTGTATTACAATCTAGCCATGTACATATTATCCCCACTTTACAGATGGGGAAACTGAGGCACAGGGAAGTTTAGTGACTTTAGGTGGAGGCAATGGGATGTAAACCAGGTAAGGTACCACGGTCAACACTTGTAAGCATCATGATGCTTACTCAGTCTGTTTTCTGACAGCCTGAGGGCCAAGGGAGGATTTTTGGAAACACTAAAAGGTAGGAGAAGAAAGAGAAGCCAGAAAGGGAACAGTTAACAGAAGAAAGAGAACAAAGCAAGTATAGTCCGGATCACAGAAGCCAAGAGGAAGAGAGAATTTCAAGAGAAAGGATGTCATTCCAAGGGCTGAACAACGCAGAACAGCCAGGTACCTGAGAGGTGAGAGAGGAGGGAATAACATGCATCTGGTGATTCTTCACGACCACGGACAACAGTTTTGGCCGGGTTGCAAAGTGTCACAAAGATTAGGCAGTGAAGAAGTCCAGGCCACAGCAAAAGCACCTTTTCAAAAAGTCTGGTTCTGAGAGAAAGGGAACAAGGGTGGTGGAGTCAAGGACAAGGTTCTAGACAGGAATGCTCATGGCCTCCACAACTGCATGTTTGCTGAGCAAGACCCGGGTCAGAACGAGGGGCTGACAACAGTGCAGAGAAGCGGGTCTGCTGGAAGAAGGGGCACGGGGGAAGGAGAGGCAGGGGAGCCGCACAGCAGCACCCCTGGGGGGCCCTTACCTCGGGAGGGGAGTGAGTCCCTGAACATCTCGTAGAACTGGGTCAGGTACATCACCATGGACAGCTTGTCCGGCTCCCCCACCGAGGCCATCTCTCTGCCTGTCATGATGGGAGAAATGCCCAGCTCCTTCTCAGCAATATCAAAGGCCAGCTGGTTATTCTTCTCCACATTTTGCTCATCCAAAGAATCAAAATCTCTGAGAAACAGGACGAGGAGAACGTGTCAAGATGGGCTGCTTGTCCCCAGACCAAAAAACACGGTATCACAGAGTCATCATTATTTCTCGGTCTTTCAGCTAAAATCCAGGGTGCAGGCCTCACTGAAATCGGAGAGCAAACCTGTCTCTCTCACTTCTGTCTCCCTCCTTTTACTAATGAAATGCAAATCATCCTCAGGGAGAAGAAAGGATTAACAATCTACCCATAAGAGAAAAGAGGGGAAAAGTTGGAAAACATAACATTTTATCAATAACATAAAGTTCTTACTAAAATGTAAGCTCAAGAAAAGGAATTGTTTTTGGTAAGTTTCTCCTGTGCCCCGTGTGTGGTCTGCATGTATTAAACTCATGCTCAATAACAATAAAGGTCCTATTTGGATCAGGCTGTGTCTAAAGGCCTGGAACCATCACCCCCTGTGTCCTTTGGAGCTGACAAGCTGTTGATGTACTAAATCAGCTCTGGTGAATCTTACTCAGCCTTGCCCTCTAATCAAAAGGGAAATTCCAAAACTTTCCTCAGAAGATTTCTCCACTGCTAAATTTCCTGACTTTTCCCAAGTATTTAGATTAACAAACATTTCCCACTGCGTTTCAGGCTTCTTGCTATTCAATCAAGTAAAGACTGACAGCATCCTTCTTTAGGTGATTTCGGATTAACTGGGCAGAGGCCTTATTTCTGCTGACTACGCAAGCGTTTTTCATTTTTTAAACTCCTTTACCCTGTATGTTAAGCCTACTAAACTGGGGGTGGGGGGGGTCGGGGGG
>NW_006797390.1:9471377-9485286 GCF_000442215.2 Lipotes vexillifer
GGGTGGGGGGGGGGGGGGGGGGGGGGGGGGGGGGGGGGGGGGGGGGGGGGGCGGCTCATCCTGAGTGACGTCACGGCAGCTTAAACGGTGCCAAATTAGCTACTCACGGCTCTGTGCACCATCAGGAGGAAACGCCCGGGCCCCCGGCAGCCTTTGGTCCATTCCCACAGGAGGGTGTCCCCTCGGCACCAGGCTCCCTTCAGGGACTCCTGCCCTCCCCCTTGTGTCCTGCCCTCCTCCTGGACTAGGACTGACTTGCCTGGCCCTTATCCTGAGCACTTCTGTGTCATCCACCGCAGTCGTTCTCAGGCTGCCCCTGCCCCCGAGAGGGGTCAATAAGCCCTACTCCAACTCAGTTTTCACCAGTCTCGGCGTGAGCTAAGGGACGGGGCACAGAGGCCACTTCCGCTTATCAAGCATGTCAGCACCCCCACTCCTAAGCACTAGGTGAGGCCCCTTTCTTTTATTAACATAAAAGAGAGCCAGATCTTTCAGGATTCCTTAAGTAATCATTAGAACAAAACAAACACACAAAAATGGGCCCGTAAGTGGACCTAATGATGAAAGGACACACGGCCAAAGTAATGCCACGCGCTCTGCTCGCTTCCGAATCTTCTTGTTTGGCTTCCATGGTAACGAATGCCTACGGGGAAATCTGGGTGCACCGGTCACCACAGCTGACCTGGGTCATCCTGTCATACTAGTCTGCATTTAGGTGAGTAGAGAATGACCAAAAGAGGAAATGTCACCACACAGGTGCGTAAGGCCACCTGAGTGTTAGGGGCGTAACAGAGCACGCTTGCAAAAAGTGCAAGAGACAAGAGACAATGCCGACAAGCCCCGGTGAATGGAGGAAGTGCTTTGCTGGTAGTGACACGCGTGCCTTCAGCCCACACTCCGGCCAGGCTCTCCTCGTGACCAGCAGCACTGGAGAGAGAGCTGGCTGAACGCAAAGCTCAGCCTGGGGCCAAGAAACAGAGTTTTCCTTCCTGTGATGTTAACAGGCCCGGGGGGTGTTATAACCAGTTTTCCACATTTTGAGTGCTGAGACTTTACAAACAGCTAATAATTCCTGGGTTGAGCTACATAATGCCTAACAGACACAGCTTTAAATATAACTATAAATCAAAATTAGTGAGTGACTTCCAGAAGGAGTATCTTATATATATCTCATTCTCGGAAAAGGTACAGAGTTTGGCCACTTGGAAGCAGGGCACTCGCAAGTCCTGTGGGAATACAGATGAAGCAGAGCCTGGACTCACATCAGATCAGGGCGGTATCTGTGGATGATGGCACACAGGGCCAGGCCACTCTGCCAGGACGTGGTCAGGTCTGTGACGTTGACATGCTGGTAGCCCTTGGTCTGCTGCTGGCACCAGGTTAAGAGCTTGCTGGGCCGGATGTCTGACTACAGACTCTAAACAACAATGTTATTGGAAGTGTGGTCACCTGGTAGCTTTGATAGAGAATCCACATAACCAGGTTGAAAAAATACTGAAGGCAAGGACAAAACAGTCGTCAGTGGTTTTCAAATGTAAGAAGTTATTTAACTGGTATCATAAGAGTGGAATTTAATTTAATTTTTCTTTTTTTGGCTGTGCGGTGAGGCTTGTGGGATCTTAGTTCCCCAACCAGGGATCAAACCCGGGCCCAAAGCAATGAAATTGCACAGTCCTAACCACTGGACTGCCAGGGAATTCCCATGGAATTTATGGTAGACAAGAGACTACCAATTTATCCAGACTCTGAGGTCAACGTCCATGCCCCAAGAGAATGACAGATCACAAGTGGATGCTGTGGATCCTCTCACGCTGAAGCCCAGGGTCCCAGCCACTCTCCAGAACAGGGACGTACAGGGAAGGGTGCCACCTGCTGAGCTGTCACCCTCACACGTGATGGCTCTAAGATTTCCCTGGAGAGTTGTCTGGCAGGTGGCGGAGGAAACGCCTTCCCTTCAAAGTAACATTGGGAGTACCTGAGAAGAAACGTTCCATTCCACCTAGCAGCACGTTAAACACTTGCTCTCACACTTTCCAAGGTACCGAGCAATCTGCCAAGTGAAGAAACTTTGCAGGACCACACAGGCAAGGCCAAGGACGCCAGACCAGGCCAGGCTTGGCACTCAGTATGACAAGTGGTCACATCTTGAAAAACTCAACACATAGACACACATACTGGGACGTTTTTCAGTCACTGATGTGGCTTCTAAACCACGAAGAGGCTTTATAAAAAAACGTTTTTCATGATCACATCAGAAGAGCTCTGATATGGAACATTTAGAAGAATCTGTGAACTCCTATTTGTGTCCAAGAAAGTCTGTTCTGGGGCTTCCCCGGTGGCGCAGTGGTTGAGAGTCCTCCCGCCGATGCGGGGGACACGGGCTCATGCCCCAGTCCGGGAAGATCCCACATGCCGCGGAGCGGCTGGGCCCGTGAGCCATGGCCGCTGAGCCTGCGCGTCCGGAGCCTGTGCTCCGCAACGGGAGAGGCCACAACAGTGAGAGGCCCGCGTACAGCAAAAAAAAAAAAAAAAAAGAAAAAGAAAAAGAAAAAGAAAGTCTGTTCCTTACCTTAAGTAGTTGAAAACACTTAACCTTATACTAAGCCATTTGTACATAACAAATTTGTGAACATAACAAAATAAAAACTGCATATCTAAAAACCCCGTTTCACTTCAGCCTTTCAGGGAAAATGTATCCTGAAATGACACAGAGAACTACTGCTGGTGTCACCATCATAAGTCTCCTGGCTTCAGAAATTCACTTCATTCAGATGTCTCCCAAGTCTGTGTATCCACTGATCCAATATGTACTGGACGACTTCAATATTCCAGGTTCTAGAATAACGGTGAACAAAGACACACTCTCTGGGCACTTCCCTGGCGGTCCAGTGGTTAGGACTCCACGCTCGCACTGCCTAGGGCCCAGGTTCAATCCCTGGTCGGGGAACTAAGATCCCGCAAACCGTGCGGTGCGGCCAAAAATAAATAAAAGACACACTCTCTGCTTTCAAGGAGATGACACCCCAGTGGAGGAAGATGAAAATGTTTCCAGCTGCCTGTTGGTGGTCACATCTGCCTTGATATCCCAACAGCACGTCAAATTCAAAATGCCCATGACAGAGCTCAAATCTTCTCAGCCCCGAGTCCTTGTTCAGACTCTGCCAGTGCTTCTGGCTCCTTATGCTCTCGGCAGCCACTTCTGACGCCCCGCTGCACACCAGGTGCTGCAGCAAACACCCCGACACGCCCCCGAGTCCTCGCAGCCAGCATGAGGTGGGCATGGTTACCTCCACTTTGCACACACGGAAACCCAAGTTCAGAGACGCCATGTATGCTGTCAAGCCACACGCTTCATGGACGGGCACAGCTGGACTGGACGCGCTCTCCCTTCTCATCCGCAGCATCAACACCGGACTGGCCAGCCTGACCACTGGCGCACTTCTAAACTACCTGCTCTGCCCCAGTGCCCTTCTCTGTCCCAGCTCACCTGCAGCTGGCCAGCTGGTCACTCTCCTTTTAAAGAATTCTTCAGGGGCCTGCACCGCATGGGCTCCGCCTCCATCACTGTGTCCTGCAGCCGTCGTGGTCCTCACCTAAGAGGCCACTGCTTCTTCTGTAAAGCCTTCCCTCAAAACCTTGGTTTGCGTGTGTGCTCCCAAGTCTGCACCCCTGCCCTCTCAACAGCGACGTATCCGATTTCTCTTTATACTCTCGCGACACCTTAGCCCAGGTTTCCCAGCCTTGACAGCACTGCTGCTTTAGGCAGTTGATCCTTCGCTGTGGGGCTGACTTGTGTACCACAGGGGGCAGAGCAGTAGTAACCCCCCCAGTCTTGACACCCAAAAATGTCTCCAGACACGACCAAACATCCCCTGGGGGCAAACCACCTCCAGTGAGAACCATGTACATGAGAGCCAGTACTGTGCGCACCAACAGCTCAGCCAATTACACAGAACGCTCTCGACGGCGGAAAGGCCATTACCAGGACTCACCATTGCGGGCCAATTTTGGGGTAGTTCGGGAATTCACGAGGTTCTCCATCTCCAGATGAATATCTTTTGTTTCTCCAGTATCATACAGATGGCGCACCTGGCAGGAAGTTTACAAGTTGTAAAGAAGGAAAATCACATACCAAGTAATAAATTCCCGACTGAGAGCACAGTGACTGAAGTGGAAGGCTGGGGAAAGTGTAGTCAGAAGGTGTAACGCCAACCTTAATCCTTTCTGGGATACGGTGAGTCACGTACACACAAATGCGTGTGAACTGTAAGAACCTGTGCTCAGAGACAGCCACGGAGGGCCCTCGCACAGTCTCTGCTGGGCCATTACTGCTGCCCAGTGACAGCGGGTTTCCCCCACAAACACAGAGGCCTAGATGTAAAGTGAATAAAAAATTACTCTAGAACACAGGCAAATACGTTGAATGGGCTGCTTTCTCAGCATTGTTGGGCTCCCTGGGATTATTATGCTTTGTAAAATGTCACTCTCAGTGCAGTAACAAGGCTTTAGACATTCTGAGTTGGCCGGCAGTATCTTTTACTTGCAGAGGGTCTTATCTTTCCACGTTCTCTCAAGTGACCAGTGCTGTCTGCCTGCACAACGATCCTGGGAGCAGCAGGGATGGTGACCTCCATGGTACAGATGGGGAAACAAGTTCAGGGAAGGTGAGCGGCGGCCCCCGGGTCACGGTGACTGGTGGCAGTGACGCAGGTGCTTGCTGCACGTCCTGACTAGAGAACGAGGGCTGAGCTCCTGCACTGTCCACGGGAACCAGGAGATGGGACAGAACCCTCCGGTCACCAGACAACCCGCTGCCCTAGCTGGTCAGTCTGCTGATGGCAGATGCCTCCCTCAGCCAACTCAGGAAGATGTCTGCATTGATTGTGAAGGAATGTTGTGTGCGCCTGTATTCAGAGTCTGACTGGTCCTGACCGTGGCCGGGACACGTATGACGGGCTAGGGGCGCTTACCTGGCTTGGCCGGAGGAAGTTGACGTTCATGTTGGGGTATCTGGTGACGGGGTCTATGCTGTACTGGCTGAAGTTCTTGCTCACATTCTCGGGGGTGGTCTGAGGCAGCAACCTATAAATGCTTTCCCTGCAACAATGAACAAAGCAGTGACAGCACCAAAAGCTCCTCCCTCTCCTTTGATAATATTTCTATTTTCTGACAGTCCAGGGTGGGACAAACCCTCCTTCTTGACAGGTTGCCTCCAACCCCACATCAGCCTTGGCTTCCCATCCCCACCATCTCAATGATCCCACAGGCACCAGACTGTTAGGGGCCAAGGAGAAGGGCAAGTCCACTGCTGTGGGCAGGGAGCTAAGTCTCACTCTACTTTACTGCTGCGCTGTTTTAGCAAGTAGGCCAATGTTTAATTTTTAAGAAAATCACTGATGAAAAAACTTGCCACCAAATTTACCCAGAGTACCTTAGGTAACAGACTTAAAAATGGTATCGACCACTAATTTCATCCAGCAAATCCTCTTTCTCTAGTTCTGGTCAAGGCACTTGCTCTTTATTAGCAAGCGAATCCGAGACCTTACCTCATCTGCAATTACCTGATTCACAATGTCTGACAGTCGAGAGTCAATGCTCACAAGCACTTTGTTGTTCTCCTTTGGATTCAGTCACTTTTAATTTCTTCTCCTATGTTAGTACATCCCCTGCTACCACACTGATTTCATTAGTACAAGTCTCTCTAGTTTAAGGACAGGAAGATTAAATGCACTGTTTTCATGTATTGGGTTGGCCAAAAAGTGCCTTCAGTTTTTAAGTAAAAACTAAAGACACATTTTTCATTTTCACCAAGAAATTTATTGAACAATGTATTTATCCTTTTGTTCCACTACCTTCTGCCATTTTTCAGACAACTTCATAATTCCATCTTCCCAAAACGTTTTATCTTTTTGAGCAAAGAACTGTTCCAGGTGCCTTTTACAGTCTTCCAGGGAACCAAAATTTTTTCCATTAAAAGAATTTTGTAAAGACCGAAATAAATGTAAATCCAAAGGTGCAATGTCTAGTGAATACAGCAGATGAATCAGGACTTCCCAGCTAAGCTGTAACAGTTTTTGCCTGGTCATCAAAGAAACACGTGGTCTTGCGTTATCCTGATGGAAGATTATGCGTTTTCTGTTGAATAATTCCAGATGCTTTTCGTCGAGTGCCACTTTCAGTTGGTCTAACTGGGAGCAGTACTTGTTGGAATTAATCGTTTGGTTTTCTAGAAGGAGCTCATGGTAGAGGACTCCCTTCCAATGCCACCATATACACAACATCACCTTCTTTGGATGAGCACCGGCCTTTGGTGTGGCTGGTGGTGGTTCTTTTCGCTTTGCCCCACCATCTCTTCCGTTCCACATTATTGGACAGTAACCACTTCTCATCGCCCGTCACAATTTGTTTTAAAAACGGAGTTTTTTGCTACGTTTAAGTAGAGAAACACATGCGGAAATATGGTCAAGAAGGTTTTTTTCGCTTAACTTATGTGGAACCCAAACATCAAAACGATTAACATAACCAAGCTGGAGCAAATGATTTTCAGCCCTTGATTTGGATATTTTGAGTATGTCGGCTATCTCCCGCGTGGTGTAACATTGATTGTTCTCAATTAATGTCTCGATTTGATCACTATCAACTTCAACTTGTCTACCCAATCGTGGAGCATCGTCCAGTGAGAAATCTCCAGCACAAAACTTTGCAAACCACCTTTGACATGTCCGATCAGTCACAGCACCTTCTCCAGACACTGCACAAATCTTTTTTTGTGCTTCAGTTGTGTTTTCACCTTTCTAGAAATGATAAAGCATAATATGCTGAAAATGTTACTTCTTTCTTCCACCTTCAATATTAAAATGGCTACACAAAAATTCACCAATTTTGATGTCTTATTTTTTTAATTTAAAAATTTTATTTTATTTTCTTATTTATTTTTGGCTGCGCTGGGTCTTCGTTACTGCGCACAGGCTTTCTCTAGTTCTGGCGAGCGGGGGCTACTCTCTGTTGCAGTGCCTGGGCTTCTCATTGTGGTGGCTTCTCTTGTTGTGGAGCACGGGCTCTAGGCACACAGGCTTCAGTAGTTGTGGCACGTGGGCTCAGTAGTTGTGGCTCGAGGGCTCTAGAGCGCAGGGTCAGTAGTTGTGGCGCACGGGCCTAGTTGCTCCGCGGCACGTGGGATCTTCCCGGAACAGGGCTAGAACCCATGTCCCCTGCATTGGCAGGCGGATTCTTAACCACTGCGCCACCAGGGAAGTCCCAATAAGTCTTTTTTTAAATGCAGGCTGATATGACAGCTGTCACATACAATCTAACAAAATTGTTTCGAATGAAATTAAAGACAACTAAGTGCTACTAGAGCCATCTTAGGGAAAAAAAAGAATGAACCTTTTGGCCAATCGAATATTTGTTCATGTAGCTGTCACAAAGGAATCAGAGAGCATCCTTCAATGTTACACAAAGATTCAGATACCATTCATCAGTAACAAATCTGATTCGAAAGGGATAAGAGAACGGCACTTAGCTTAGATAATCGTTAGGGTTCTGATTTGATGAATACCTACCTTGCTTTCCCTCTTCTCCTAAATATAAAAACATCGTTAATGACGAAGGAAAGAGAAACCTGAACTCTGCCTGAGGAGCAAACCACTGACCCTCCTGTGTCATCGCGGAAGGACGCCCCTCCAGTTACCTCTCTGCCAGGACTTCCAAGGGGCTCCTTCCCAGAGACCAACTGCGCACCATCCAGGCCGAGTCCATAGCAGCTAGAAAGCCCCGGGCTATTCCTGTTCCCATTGGCCAAAAAGGCTACAGAAACAGAAAACAAAGAATTAACCTGAATTACCTTTCAAAAGAGGGAAACTAAACTAAGGAGGAGAGAAAGAGTTTGCTGTTGAAGAGCAGCTGTACCCTGCCCTTCCCTTCCCTACTTCACAACCTGCAGACGGGCAAGTCACAAAGCCTTCGGAACTGCCACCCCCAGTGGCAGTTCCTGGGCTCCCCGTGGCCTGGGGCCCTCCCCTGTACCTCAGACCATGTGGCAGCGCAGACACTCGCTCCCCAGCTGGGACCCCAGAGCTGCCCCTCAGTGCGATGCCCCCTCGCCAGGCCTCCAACCCGAACTGCCACCTCCCGCTGCTCAGCACTCACCTCCAGAAGGCTGTCCCCCACCAGGGCCACCAACAGCTGGTGGCCACTGTGCTCCCGCACCAGGGCCGCGTTCTCGGAGGCGTACATGCACGTGAAGTCGAACATGGCCACGTCGGGCTGCCCGTAGTGGTTGATGGCGAAGTCCAGGGAGGGCAGTTGCTGCTGGGTGGAGAAGTCGGCCGCCTCCCGGGCATAGCTCAGCAGGGCCTCCTGGTCCACGTTCTCCCGGGACAGCAGGAGCTCCGTGTCGGCATGGTCCTATCTCCAGAGGGAGAAGAAAGAGACTTGATGGAAACGCCCAGGCAGGGGCGCCAGAGCCCGCCGGCCACAGCCATGCTGCGAGTGCCAGACGGAACCTAGTTCCACAGCCTTCCCCCCCCCCCACCGTTCCAAAAGCAGTCTTCTATGCAAATTCAAAAGAAAAGGGGGGAGGCTGTTTCTAAAGGAACACAGGTTTTGCCACCTAGAAACAGAGCGCCCGCTTTTCCATTTACTTGGAACAAGTCACTGCTTCTTCAGTCTGGTCCACTCCACCTCACGGAGTTGCTCTGAATACCAAATACAATGATTTAATGTGATGGTGCTCTGTAAACTGAAAAGCATTCATAGTTCAGGCTGCTATCAGCAATCACCGTCTTCTGGGCAGCAGCTGGACCTACAAGGGACACTCAACCTTGCATAGCTCATCGAACCCAAAGGAAGAACCTGAAAGCTTCAGTGCCAGAGGGATGAGGAGGTGGGGGCAATAGGAGTCCTGGGGGCTGGGAGGAAATACACTGAAAGTGGAACAGAAGTCTTCAAAACAATACACAAGATTCTGAAATGCCCCATAGTAATCCACCAGCAAAGAAAAACAATGATGAGGGAAAAAGGGCCTTCCACAGAAAGGATCGAGAAACTCCCTTTCTGTTTTGGAGGCTCTGGCACACTGAGCCAAGGCTTTCTTCTCAAGTGGGACCTAAGCTTTCCAAGTGCCCCTGATGGTACTTCCTGCCGGCACTACAAGATGTAAAAGCCAAACACAAATACTCAGGTTGGTCCCGGAAACTGTTTGTTCAACACTTAGTAAGTGGCCACCATGGGCTCTAAGTCTTAGCTTAGTCCCAAGGCGTACCAATGGGTTCACCGGCTATTTCTTACTGACAGAGCATCCAACTAAATATATCTTGCTCGTGCTTTTGGCAGAATGGGCTGTGCCCGCTGCTCTGTCCTGTTCTCCTCACACGCATAAGGTGCCACGGGGCTGAGACACAGACACGAGGCCCACGAGCTCCCAGCTCCCCAGCACCGCCTGCAGACAAGGCAGCACCGTAACTCAGACTGAAGTCACCTGACTCAACATCATCCTGCAAAGACAAAGGACATCCTGAAATTCAGCCGCCAGTCTGTGCTGGGAACTGCACAGGCCTGAATCACCGCATCTGGTGCCTCTTCTCTCCACTCATCACACAGGGACAGTTAATTCTCAAATCCAGACCAACAAGACCAAGTAAGACTTAAGAAACTCTCCTTAAGGAGCCATCCACCTGTGGTTCTCTGCGTCCACATTCTGTCATCATCCCAGGGAATCTCATACAATTAGTCATCTGGAAAAAAGGCTTAGCTGGCCTTGGCTCTGGGTGAACAAGAGCCCTCATTGTCAGACCATAAAGAGGTCCAAATATAGCCTGATCCAGGCACTGTAACCATACCTGCAGTAAAGCCAGAACCGTTCTCAGGCTCCCAGAAACACCAGCTTTTGCTTCTTGGTCTAACTCCCTTCCCTCTATAACCCCCTCCCAAAAGATGACCTACTAACCAACCAATAATCGGTCATATATGGAACTCATCATAACCACAAACAGAATCACCTGAAATTAAAATGAATATTTATGCATGAAATGCTATCTGAGATTTGCTTTGCACAGCCCAAAGTGGGAGTGGGGAGTGGGCTGGGGTACTCCTGGGACAGTGCTGGCCACGTGCTGACAACTGCTAATGCTGGATAACAGGCACGTCAGGGTTCATTACACAAGTATCTCCACTTTTGTTTGTGCTTGAAATTTTCCATAAAAAAACATTTTTTTTTAAAGTTAAACTAAAAAACATCAGAGGAGTACAAAGTACATGGTCCCAGGAGATGAGTGAGGCACTCATTTTCATCCCCTTGCAGGAAAAAACTCATCAAACAATAAAATTCTTTCTTTTGGTAATCACATGACCCAGTACAACATAAAAAAGGTTTAAAAGAAATCCGTGACTCACGTGCAGTATCACCCCTTTGTCCAGTAAACTCTGCTTTTTGGCTGTCATAACAAAATAGTGTGTGTCATCTTTGTAGTAGACGATGTTCTCCAAATCGATCCCTGCAACAGAGAACAAACGTGCACATAAGGGTCTGCTGAAATGAAGGTGGGTTAGGGCAGCCAGAGAGACTGTACTGGCCCCCAGAGGCCAGGGTTGTGGAACTCCAGACAGGGAACGAGAAAATGAAAAAGGCACCTGAGCCTGATCCTCACCTCCTGCACATTTGTTCACGAAAAGCCGGGGAGCTCTGGTTATCCTCACACTGCTCTGCATTCACCTGACACCCTGTTATCCTGGCAATAGCAATCAATCAGAAGCAGAAACACAAGGATGGGAAGAAAGGAGAGGTTAACCTCTAGTAAGAGGGTTCGAGTCAGTTCTCAGGTTAAACCTCTTTGATGCTCGTCAAGGCAACGGGGAAATCTCCTGGACTCTCAGGGGCAGGACAGACAACTGGATGCCTGGAAGTACAGAGTGCACTACTGGCTCTTTAATTTGATTAACCTGAAAAGCAGATGCAGTGGGAAGAAACCATGTTCTTCCAGAAAATAGGTAAGTGGAATTTGCCACACATTTTTGTTGCAGCAAAATGTCTAAGTGAATCCATCTATTCACAAGCTATCATACAACAACCTCATTTCTATCTAGCACATGGTTTACTTCAAAGCCAAACAAACTCAGGAAAAAGAAGACACACTCAACACCTAGAGTCAGGTTCTCAACAAACCAGAGCTCCCCTCCAAGAGCCGACGCGTCAGGCACCACCATGCAGAGCCAGGCAGGGGAAAGGGCTGGAGGAGCAGCCCATCCCTGCAATGAGGACAAAGGACACCAGAGTAGGAGACGGAGACACAGAAAGCATAACGCTCAGAGCGAAGCACGGGAGTGAAGGAGCAGACGGGCAAACAACACAGCAGCAGCACTGATGAGCCCCGACCAAACCCTCCAGAGAAAGACCACAAGCGGTATTTAAATTTCTACCCTTTTTGCTGTGGAGGCATTGACACCAACCTGTGGCTTCCCTCAGTTCCTGGAAAAATTTTTGGTTGAATATAAAAGCCACACCACTGATCTCTTCCACTTTGGCTTCTGCTGTTGTATTTCGGTTAATAAAATTTGCTGTAATGGCAATGGCCAGTTTGCCACGAAATTCTTTCCGACGAAATCCTGGAAGGAAAGAAATTTTCAGAGGTGGCAAAAGCTGGCTAAAGAAGGAAGATCACGTCACACAGGAGGGGCGCTGAGGAAGACATGAGGGAAAGTGGGGGATGGGAATCAATGGGAAGGTTTTAGGGCAGCTCTCCTCTATCTGGAAATTAGGTGTTTACCTCCCAAAGACTGTAACAATCCAGGAAAGACGCCAGTCACCCACAACTAACACACCGCTGAAAATCTGACGGACCAGAACAGTACTCAGTACAAGGGGTTCCATTTCATAAAAAGGGATGCCGTCTGCTTTAATAACTTCGGTTTAATCCTGCAATGTTCCCTGCTCACGGGTGGCTTGTCTCCCTGTGCCCTGGAGAAGTGGCCCAGTACCAGCTGGCAGGGCGAAGGTGGGGCCCGCCGTTCACCCAGCCTAGGCAGCGCACGCGTGAGGATTCTGAGGAGTGGGACCTCTGAAGACACAAGCTCTTGGCAGGGTTCCTCCACATGAAGCAGGTGAAGGGGACAGGAGCACTACCCGTACCTTCCAAGGTGTTCCTGCGGCCATCGCCTCCAATGATCACTTCAAACTCATATTCTGATACAGGATGGGTTTTGGGGTGCACCAGGGCCCGCCAACCTATCCCTGCGGACGAAAGTCAAAATGAAGGTTATCACCCAGACCCATTCATATATCTAAGACATCTCTAGGTACCCAGGTGTGCAGACTGCACAAAACCCCACGCCAAAAACACACCAGGCATAAAAGCATGGGGTACAAACCAAAGAGAGAAAGAAGCCTCGAGGAAGGGTCACAAAGGAACGTCCCCACCACACGACTTCCTATAATGAATCCAAGCCCCTGTAATGTCTAATACTCTGTCAGAGGCCTCCTCATAAGTCAAAAGTTCCTCCAAAGACACAGGCTGTGCAAATGGAGACACCCCTTTAACTAGCTCTGAAAACAACCCTCAGATTCCTCTCTTTTCCCTGGATCTCATCTTTCCTCACCTCTTCAAGGCCCTTTTATCCCTCCTTCATTTGTTCACTCACGTTCATTTTCTTGGTCCTCAGGAGGCTCCACAAGTCCTTGGAATTCCACATTGACATGGATTTCAATGCCTAGGATCAATGCTACTTTCAAAAGTATTAGTTGAAGCTGACGGATACCTGGGTGAACAGGAAGATTACAGGAGTGACGGCCCACCGGGTAGAGAGGACGAGTCAACATCACTGCTCTGGTCCCCCTGTCCACCAATGCAGAGTTTATCCAGATGCTCAAAGCCACCTACAGCAGGCGGCTCTTCCCAGCCCTGCTCCATAGCGTCTTCCTTTCTTTCTCAAGGGCAAATACAATTCAGTGCAAGAGGTGCTCTAGAGAGACACACAAGCCTACCTCTCAAAAGCTCTGAGACAGGAGACTCTCCCTTCTATCCTCCCTGACACAGAGCCACAGTGACCGAGCAGCACCTACGATCCTGACAGGACTCACCACAGGAGGCAGAAGACAGGCACCCCCAGGGGTGCTTCCAATTGGATACAAAGGGCTGCCCCGCTTCCTGAATTGCCCACGGCATCTCTCTCTCAGCCTGTTCCCTGACTGATCTTCACACACTCTTACATGCTGAGAGGGGATCCCTCAAACCAACCTTAGTCTCTTACCATTCCCCCTCCCACCACTGGTCTACGGCTGCAGAAACTAAGGCTCAAAATAATTGAAAATCTTGCTCATTATCATAGTGAGACTTATTTATTTGTTCAGTGTCCAATGAATAGTTCCCAGGTGTCAGACACGGATGGGCCCAGGTACACTGAGAGAAAGTCTGGGCCCTGATGTGGGACCCTCTCAGCTCCAAGACAAATCCTGCCACACACAAGGCAGACAAGCCCGCTGATATACTGACCTCGGTCCACTGTTAACACCGACTGCCTACAGGCTGTGACCAATGAGCTAGGAATACGTGCTAGTCCTCCACGCAGCCGTCTCGGCTACCTCCCCCACTTTGCACCGTTCCACGTTACACTCCCAAAGACTCACTAAATCCCCTGCTAGCGCACATCTCATTCCTGCAGATGGCTGTTACCCATTACAGCCCGACAGATGCACAGAGCGCTTCTGCTGCCGGTGGAATGTGGCATCTGCTGGCCAGTGTCTGATAAACTGGCACAACTGCTTCAAAGAGCAAAGGGTTGAGTAGCTGAATGTTTACAGGACACATCTGAGGAGCTCAGAACAACAGTTCCTTGATAAGGCTGTCCTGCAATCATTAATGATGATCAACAGACAAGACTTCAACTTCATAATGTAGACAACAGTCTGTTCTGAACC